>NC_085967.1:10232656-10840937 GCF_910591565.1 Cydia splendana
GTACCCGTACGTATACAATATCATAACAACATCTGCAATAGTCAATACAACACAGCTTTCTTGGGCAAAAGTATATTGGGTATGGCCCCAAAAAATTTTAATAGTATCCCAAATAATATAAAGTCCTTACCAACTGATCAATTCAAAATACAATTAAAATCATATCTAATAAATAAATGCTATTACTCAGTAAATGATTTTCTTGCCGATACTAAAAACACCCAATTATAACTTGTCCAGTCTATGTAATGATTTAATTTGTACTTATTATTTTGTTTACTTAATGTTTGTGCGTTTTGAATTATAAATTTTATATGTTACATCTTTAATACATATGATGTATAAATAATACCTTAAGTATTAATTGTTCTGATAATATGCTAATCTAATTGTAAGAATTTATTAATACCATAGAGTCACCATAGTTTTAGTTTTATAACATTTGTACGCCAATAGGCAAAACACAGAGCTCTGTATTCAACTATTTTTACTTAAGACCTGTATCACCTGTGTTCTACAAATAAAATTTACTTTACTTTACTTTCAATTTTTTAAGCTGTATACATTCCTCATTCATCTATGTTTCCATACTATATGTACCTGTTTTTGAAAGAATTCTGATTCTGTTTTTATGCCGACAGTAGTAATTTTATAATACTACCTGCTTCGCATTGTTTTTTATATGTTTTAGTATGTTTACGTTAGTAATGTTTTATTTCTTATTTTATAAGTTTAAGGGTCCACCGAAAATCAGCGTCGTTGCACTAAGTGCTCCGACATATGCTGAGACAGTGGTATCCTCTTTGGGACAACCAATTGCATAACTATATCACATGCTTGTCATCTATTAATTTTAAGACTGTGTTGTTTCAAATAAATCATTTTCATTTCATTTCAATGAGCTACCCTAATAGCATTTTCTTGTAGGGATTTTGTTGGGCCTTTGTTTACGTATTAGTTGGGCAACCGTTATATTTGGCCGTACGATTTGCTGGAGGGCCCTCGACAAAGGCCCTCCCGAAGATTCCCAACAGAGGGCCATAAGAGTAATTTTTTCGTTGGGCCTATTTAAATAAATCATACAATTATTCAACGGTGGTGGTTTTGGTTGGGCCGTGGTTGGGCCTATACACATTTGTTTGATGGTTGGTTAATTGTTACATTTGGCCGTACGATTTGCTGGAGGGCCCTCCACAAAGGCCCTCCCGAAGATTCCCAACAGAGGGCCATTAGAGTAATTTTTTCGTTGGGCCTATTTAAATAAATTATACAATTATTCAACGGTGGTGGTTTTGGTTGGGCCGTGGTTAGGCCTATACACATTTGTTTGATGGTTGGTTAATTGTTACATTTGGCCGTATGGCTTGCTGTAGGGCCAACTGCAAAAAAATAAAAAAGGGCAATTTTTTCGTTGTGCTTCTGTTTGCAAATTCAACAATTACCCAACGGCAAGTCAGGTAGGTCGGTAGGTAGTCGTGCACCAGGTTGAAGGCCCAACACAGCTTGTCCCACAAAGGGCCAACATTGTAACTTTAACGTTGGGCCTTGTGTAGGATTCTTACAATACTACCGTAGGTAAATAGTTGTGTAATTTATAGTGTGCCTACAGTCTAATTATCTAATGGGCTTTTGTTTACGAGTCCTACAGTTACCCTACGTTAAGTAAGTGGTTGTGTAATACGACGTTGGGCCTTTGCTGATAAATATTACAATTACACTACGGTGGGCATTGGTTGTATCCACATGAAGGCCCTAAGGCTAGGCAGCAGTTGTTGTTAATCTTCTCTGTATCGTTCCAATTTTAGTATATGTACTGCCGAAGCAAGTACACTTACTATACACTCTAATTTGTATATATACTAACCGCACTTCGAAACTTCGTAAGCGAGATTTATGTTTTTTGAGATTTAAATTGAGAAAATGTTGGTAAAATACATTTTTTTAAATTTATGTATAAATTTTATAGTTATAGCTATTAGATTTATAAGTTACTTTAAAAAAATATTATGATTATATCCGGAATAATCGAGAAAATAACTATAACTTCGATGTTTGGAGACAGTAACGCCATCTAGTGACGCCACAAGCAAACTCAACTGGTATTGTTGGGCATCAGTACCACAGCCAATGTTGGTAAATGCGATATTTGTGCTCACTGGGCCAACGAATGTTATCGTTGTTTAGCCACCGGTACCAAAATACACAAAGGCCCATTGTTAGGCGTCAGTGCCACAGCCAATGTTGGTAAATACGATATTTGTCATCATTGGGCCATCGGATGATATCTTTGACTAGCCAACGTTACCAAAATACACAAAGGCCCATTGTTGGGCATCCGTGCCACAGCCAATGTTGGTAAATGCGGTATTCGTCACCATTGGGCCAACGAATGTTATCGTTGTTTAGCGAACGGTAGCAAAATACACAAAGGCCCATTGTTAGGCCTCAATGCTACAGCCAATGTTGGTAAATGCGATATTTGTCGTCATTGGGCCATCGTATGATATCGTTGATTAGCCAACGCTACCAAAATAAACAAAGGCCCATTGTTGGGCATCAGTGCCACAGTAAATGTTGGTAAATGCGATATTTGTCATCATTGGGCCATCGGATGATATCGTTGATTAGCCAACGTTACCAAAATACACAAAGGCCCATTGTTGGGCATCAATGCTACAGTCAATGTTGGTAAATGCGATATTTGTCGTCATTGGGCCATCGGATGATATCGTTGATTAGCCAACGTTACCAAAATAAACAAAGGCCCGTTGTTGGGCATCAATGCTACAGCCAATGTTGGTAAATGTGATATTGTCGTCATTGGGCCATCGGATGATATCGTTGATTAGCCAACGTTACCAAAATAAACAAAGGCCCATTGTTGGGCATCAATGCCACAGCCAATGTTGGTAAATGCGATTTTTGTCATCATTGGGCCATCGGATAATATCGTTGATTAACCAACGTTACCAAAATACACAAAGGCCCATTGTTGGGCATCAATGCTACAGCCAATGTTGGTAAATGCGATATTTGTCGTCATTGGGCCATCGGATGATATCGTCGATTAGCCAACGTTACCAAAATAAACAAAGGCCCATTGTTGGGTATCAGTGCCACAGCCAATGTTGGTAAATGCGATATTTGTCATCATTGGGCCATCGGATGATATCCTTGACTAGCCAACGTTACCAAAATACACAAAGGCCCATTGTTGGGCATCCGTGCCACAGCCAATGTTGGTAAATGCGGTATTCGTCACCATTGGGCCAACGAATGTTATCGTTGTTTAGCGAACGGTAGCAAAATACACAAAGGCCCATTGTTGGGCATCACTGCCACTGCCAATGTTGGTAAATGCGATATATGTCATCATTGGGCCAACGAATATTATCGTTGTTTAGCCAACGGTACCAAAATACACAAAGGCCCATTGTTGGGCATCTGTGCCACAGCGAATGTTGGTAAATGCGATGGTGGGCCAATACAAAATTAATGTTGGCTACGGAACGAACCTCATCCCAACGTTTTCCCTACCGTTGGCACCGTGGGCCCCAACGAAAATGCTACTAGGGTACGGTCATGGTAATAAAGTGATAAAACAGCTTTCCATGATTTAGAAATCATCGAATGTTGGAACGTGCTTGGAGGAAGTGGAACGGTTAATTTAAGAAATGCACGTTTAAATGCCGCGATCGTAGTGCGGCGTTTGTTAATGCAGAGGCGTTTGCGAATGCAGCGGCGTGCACTTGTCGCGACCTACATCCCGGCACGTTCGGCGCTGCGCCCGAGCAGCGCGACCATACACCACCTACCATTAGTCTGTGCATTACGATTCGTTACAAAGCATACAATATCAGGAAAACTCCAAGTCCCCACTGACACTTACAGTATACGTACTAGGCCGCAAGCCGCACCACTCGATTCCATCGCTCACATTCATATTACAACAGCTAACGTTTTGTTATTTGTTAACGTTTTGTTAACTTGGGGGCAAAGTTGTTGTTTAACCGCTCGTGCTAATATTGATACCCGAGCAAGCGAAAAATTCAAAAATTGAACCACGAGCGTAGCGAGTGGTTCGATAAATGGAATCTTGAGCGTTGCGAGGGTTTCAAAGCACGAGGGTTAAACAAAAACTTTAAACACAAAATTTTTCACCACACCAACCCGAAGCAAATATTAAATGTAAAATATCAAACCAAATCAAATCCAAATGAATGTTATTAAATATGTATCATCCAAAATCATCATTTAAAAGTCAATTCTACCAGGAAACATAAGACAACAACTCAAAATTTGCATTTGATTACTTTGCCTCACATATGTGAATAAAATGGAACTTTGCTATCAGTTTTTGAAGTGCCTTTCCGAGCTGGTGTGGTGAAAATATATTGTATGTACATTCCTAAGTTGTATTTTTGTGCAATAAAGTTTAAATAAATACTTAATACTTATTTACGCATGCGCAATTGCGCACGTAGTGAGCTCACGTGAAGTGAGCTGCGAAATTGCATGCCGAAATTATGAATGAATTCATTGATAAATTCGCCATGCACTTTTACTGCTGATGGTACTTTAAATTATGAGCTGTAAAAGTCGTATTTCATGCTCCATCTAGTGGATAAGTTATCTGTGAGCGCAACAAAGGCTCGGCACTGTTCACACCTCCAGCTAGTTTTATCATGATCTCAAGCACTAACAATGCGGTCGACATCACTTTCGATCTAAACCTACCAATTTGGAAGCAATCACCGCTGCTGTGCCCGCTCATTTGTGTAATGCCCAAGGTATCAGGCAATAGAGAAAATAATTATGCACCTACCCACTTTTCTCGAAAGTTTCAAAGCATTGAAACATGGACAATAAGCGTAATCGTTCAGGGAATGCAAATTACTGCATTTTTGGTGATTGTTAATTTTAAATAAAAGTTTATGAGTAAAAGTTATAACTTACTAACAATACAATTACGGAAAGTGACTCAAATGGACAGTGATCGAGCTGCCGACAAAGAAAGCAAGAACCCGTCAATTAAAACTGGAAGTAAGGCGCCCGTGAAAGTCGATAGGTAATTCGTCAACCGGTAATACAGCGATTACTGATTACTGCATCGAACTATCAGGCTTAATGCACGATACCATCGCATCCAATGCGTTTCTATTAAGTGTTGTCTACATTACATTGCTGGGTTAAGTATGACTAATAATAATCTGTAGGTATTTAATAGCTGTGTCATTAAAAGTATAATCGTATTAGAGTTATGTCAAACAAAGTAGCTAATCTAAAATCAAATCTAAAAGTTCAGGTTCACGTAGGTACTTACAGATTCTAAATCAACTTTGGTATAAGCTATTAATTAGCTTTAAGTTCTAGACAAACTGGCGGAAGTTTCTTGACAAAACTTCGACGCAGTGTTTTTTTTTTTATCTCAACATCTCGCTGGCCCAATATTACAGGGTGATGCTACGTTACATTTTCAAAATTCGTCTTAATGTCACTATGACAATGTTCAAATTTCAGTTTGATAAAAGTGAAACATAGAACCCTGTAATATTGGGCCAGCGATCTGTAATTTGCTTTCTAATAAAGGACCTAAGTACCTTTCACATTCTGTATCTAACTATCTATACTGAACAAGCACATTTTTAAATACTTTTTGTTTGTAAAATATATACTGTGACTCAACCGCACCCTAGATGAACCAGCGAGAATCTGCTGGTGCAGAATCGTAGATTTCTCTTTGAATCACGACAATTTGCCTACCATTTAAATCGTGCGATATTCTACCTACTTAATACTTACCATGCTACCAACAGCTAGATTACTGAGCTTTCCATGGGAATTACTTCGGAATACTTCTGTTGAAATCGTGAGTAAGGTACTAAGAACAATACTACTAAGCTACATTTTAGACACGTATAATATGAATAAGTATTTATAATATTGTATATTTATTGAACATAGGCGACGAGCGAAACGGATCGATTGATTTGTAGGTAATGTAACCACATGTAACCGAATCGTGCTATTGCGGTAACTGTCGTGACTATTTCAAAATCAAACAAAGTGACAGTTAGATTAGAACAGAATAGTACGCGTATTAAGTTGTTTGAGCTGCATGTCGACACGAATTTAGTTTTTGTTGTAGGTATGTTCTACCTACTTAGGTACCCATTCGTAAGACATTCACTAAATTTAAGTATAATACCGACATCTAGTCTAGAGTAAAAGTTATTGCAATAGTAAATAAACTATAATAGGTACCTTACAGTATAGGTACCTAAATATGAAACTCTTAGATTGAAGGTAGATTTATAACTTCTTGATCTAGTATTTTGCAATTTTTTCGTAGGCAGATTTTTGATTGGAAACCATAAATGTATGAAGTAGAGTAAACTAATTCCCAATGACGGGCTCTTTAAAGTAGGTTCCTATTTTCGAAGGTTCCTATTTACTACCTTAAAATAAGTTTGAATAGGCCAATGGTCAATCATTGTGCTAAATTAGTATAGTTTACCTTATAAACATTTCTTAGAACTTCTAAGCAAAGTCCAACTTTACAATTTTAGGTAGAGTCGTGACTTTAAAAGACTTGCTTTCATGTCGTGAACTTTAAGCGTTCACCTTGCTGGAAATTGTTTAGTGATTACAAATTTAATTGCAAGATGTTGAGAAATGTAAAAAAAACTATTACTATTTAAGAATAAATACATGTTAATTAATTTGGTTATAATACATAGTAGGTATAGATAAATACTTTTACAGTACATATGGTCCTATTTTCCCGCACTAGTGCGTAAAATAGCACTTTTCGTGCGATGTCAAAAGTTTAAAGGGCCATATATATGTACTGTAAAACGTTGTACGATACACGTGCGAATAGGTAATTCGTTTCCTCTTTTCTGCACTATTGCACCACTTTCGAAGTATTAGACAATTGAAATTAGTATTTAAGTACGTAGTAAGTACTTAAAAATATTAAAACCACCGCTCGTTTACACGTAAAAAAACCGCATCGAAGTTGTTCCATACGGTGCCACAGACAGACAGACAGACATTGGCGTGGAACATATAACACCCCTGTTTTTGCGTCGGGGGTTAATAAGTAAAAATAGGTTAGCAATACGCATCACTCCCTTGGGAGTAATTAAGCTACGATGGCCCTGTATGGCTGCGTAGAATGAACTTTATGACCAAGTGTCATCGCATGAAGAGGCTTTCAATTATTGTTAACGATTAAGTAAGATTACTTTAGGTAAACCTAATTAAGAAACAGTAGAGTAGACAGTATTATAATGAATAAGTACCTACGAACTGCATATGTATTTTGTTACTTCGTCATAATCATATATAGTGATAAATTATCTGCTATGCTATAAGATTAAAAATAATGAAAACCATAACTATTATCGAGTTTCCCACGCACCCATGTTGTAGAAAGTAATTAGGTATATTAATAACCGTACAAAATGTATATGAACACCTATTATTTGTTTACGAATATGATCGTGCGTGAAAGATGTTACTGGTGATTTAATTAGAGGAATGGCGTCCGAGGTCCGAGCGAGTCGGAAGAGCGCTGACCCGGATCGCAGCCTCTCCGTTAACGTCGTCCACTGACACACTTCGCGCACACAGCTGATTTAACAATTCACCGAAAACGTAAAAAATATCGATTCATTTTAATCTGGGTTAAGAAAGCCATATCGACTACCGTAGGCTCAAAGGGCGTAAGGGACAAAATGGCGAAAATGAGTTATGAATGCAGTTATACTCAGTATTTTTTTCTCTATCGAATGGTATATTTTTTAACGTCTCGATAACTTGAAAAAAATGTCCATTAAGCCCTATGAAAAATCAATGCTTGAACACAATTTTCCAACGCATTTTGCCGTATCTGCCAATTCAAAAAAATGTTGTGAGACATTTTGGCGTGACTCCCAACTTTGTGTACGATACGCCCTTTTGCATCGGAAATTTTATTAAATCTGTGCAATTTTTTTGTCCATTACGCCTATATGCAGTAGATATTTGAGTGCTAAATGTACGTTACGCCCACAACTAGTGGATATTTATACGATTGTTAGAGAATTCAATGTTAGAGATACGTCAACATACTATGTACAATTTCTAGTTTGTAATTGTTGCTTTTTTGTGTTCAAGTGGGATGACCTAGTACTTTCCTTGTCAATTTTTTTATTAAGTAGGTACTTGCATTACCTGCTCATGTGCTAATTAATGCTTTATTTATAGGGTTACTAAAATTTGACAATTTAAACTGAATTAGTGGGTACTTTTTTCACCAGTTTTATGAAAATAATAAATCATAACTACCTATATAATATTTAAAACTTCCGCGTTGAACACATATTAACTCACATTTATAGACGCCATACACTTTTCGTCGGGTAGTTGCACAAATCTCTGTTTTGACATTTTGCTGGGACATCAGTTAGCCGCGACCACGACCAGTGAAACCTGGGTCGAAACGTCGGTAAATAAAGGTGATTGAATACATTTCGCGTTAGACCCGTCTATAAATGTGAGTTAATATGACTACCAATATTCAAATAATAATTATGGCGATTAATTAAGGTTAGACTGATAACTTTTAGTTTTGTATGTGACTGGGCCATTTGTTATTTTGATTTAGATATTAATAGATTATGATTTAGATTATTAATACTGTTTTTCCCTAATTTATAGGATTAACCTTATGAAAGTTATTGTCTATAACGTTTCGATTTAAATCCATAGAAGTAGGTAAGCCTGGCTATATGCATTTTTTGATACCTACTCTGATGTTATGTCATAAACAATCTCATATTCATTTAGTTTTACCTACTAAACAAACATACGAAATGTCAAAACTACTATTGTACCTAATAGTATTATAGTATATAAAAGTAAAATTTATGATCAAATTAAGATTAGGTACAAACAGAAATAACGCATACATACTTACTTTCTATAGTAAAAGTAATTGTTATAAATTGTTTTGATTTACATAAATAGATATAGATGGCAGGACAGCAGTGATTCTGTTGAAATAATATAAACAAATAAAAAAAAAATTGGATTTTTGGCTAAAAAACGACCTTTTCCACGTTTAAGTATCCAAAATATTAAAAATGGGGAAAAACTAAATAGTGAATACATCTCTATAAGTTTTTGAAAAATAAATAAGTAGTAAATTATAGTACTTAGAAGTACAGTGTTTCTTAAATGCAAGTTGCCAATATTGCAACGAAATTGTTGGATTTACGCCAAATGGTGCTAAAACAGTTTAATTTTTTGTACATTACGCCCTTTTTCTCATAATATAAACCATAAAAAAAGAGGCGTATAGGACGCCCTTCTTAAAAACAGGCGTGTTTTTTGGCGTAATGGACATGCTATTTTCGTAAATAAGAATTGTATTAAAAGTTCAAGCCATCAGTTTAAAAGAGCTCAAAAAGTTAAGAATAAGCCACATACAGGCATCAGTTTATTCATACAAACAAAAAAGTTATGATTTTTTTTCTCAAAACAAAACTGTTTTTTGGCTCTCCTGAAAAATCGTGTTTTGTCCGTTAAGCCCTTTGAGCCTACGGTAGTCGATATTCTAGGCCATAGAGTAATATAAGTAAAGAAAGAGTGGTAACTCTATACATCAGTTTTCTATGGCTATACTCTGTATCTTTAGGTATTTAAATAAAAGTAAACAAAATCTACCCTCAAATTACTCCTTAAACCAGTTGAGGGTAGATGAAAACATTACACGATAAAATAATGTAGGTTAAAGTCAGGTCGTTTAGTGACTGATCCAGGCGGTTTATTAAGTATTGTAATTGGTCGGTTAACCAACAAATGTAATAACTACCCTAAAATTTACAAATTGTTTGTTTACCTACTTCTATTTAAATACCTAAAGATACAGACTATAGGCGGACGAAAACGCAATGCCGTATTCTCAAACATCTTTATTGCTAAATATTATGTATGTTACAACTTACAAGTAATGCAGACCCTGTAAGTTAGTCATAGACAATTAGTTACTAAAAGCGTAGGTTTCGAATTTCGATAGTTAAAGATGTTCTTGAAACCTTCTACTAAACTTTTGTTAAGTTTATAAGTAGGTACATGACGCCGGTAGCTTATTCCTACTCAAACTCCTACTCGTAAGTAAATGTGTTGTATATCTGCCTACGTATGTTCATTAGTTAATAAATTGGGTACGTAGATACTCAGTGTCATATAATGACCTTAGGTAAGTAGCATAGTCTAATAAAACATGGTCTTCCATTCCCAGAGTGACACGGGCCTACGTCACAACAACATGGCCGCTATATATAGCGCTATCGCATATTATCATATAGCGCTGTCGCATGATGACGTAGGCCCGTGTCAGTTAGGTGACCTAGAAAAGACGGGAATGGAGTACCAGGCGGAGTATATTATTATACCATGGTAAGTAGGTACTTATTTTTAGTAGGAGGTGTAACCTACTGGCACGTACAGATAGGTACATACGGTTACGTACCTAATTAATACATAAGGTGCCTGCCATTTTAATGAAACCTGTTTTGTTTTCTGCGGGCTCAGCACGGTTCCATTTTTATCGACTATCACTATGCGCGTCCCTTTCGCACTTACATACTTGTTAGAACGTGACAGTCATGGTGACAAGGGATAAAAACGCGACCGTGCTAAGCCGCCTGCTCTCTTTAACGTAAATACAGGTCAAAACGGAGGCAGATATTTATGTTAGTGCGAAATAAACATGTATAGATGTAGGTATATATTCATGTTATTCATTTAGGTACAGTCGCTATCACATATATCGGAGCGGCCAAGGTGTTCAAAAATATCTGAACATGGACTTTTATGTCTTGATAATAGAGCCTGTACCTATGCCACATCCACCAGTCATCTGTGTACACACCCAATGCACCTACCCAAAGCACTTAGTCTCATGGCTAATATTGTGTAGTCGGTGTCGTGCTTTTCATTGTGTTGGTTGCTTTTCGAACGAGCGAGCGAAGCGAAGAAAAGTTCTTACATTCAACTTTGAACACGCGGCTGGCTAGCGGCACGTCCCGGCATTTCGATGTTTTTAAGCTGAACTGTCAGAAGATAGTTTGATACACAATAACTTAAGTAAATTTGTTCTAATTTAAATGAAATTGGGTAAACGTGTAGTCGAGGGCATTATATTATAGTCATTAAATTATGAGCAGGCTCGAAGACCTTAGAAGACCAAAAAGCTGTTTGTGAGGGATCTTGCAATTCTGGTCATTTTATTTGCAAGAAAGTATGGTCGAGTTTGGTATTTTTTGGCAAACCGCGAGTTCTCAGTTCGGGGCGAACTACTAGTTTTATTTACAATTATAAACAATAGCACGATCGCATTTATGATTATATCCGACCGACATTAGGCTTTTTCTAAAAAGTACGAATATAATTCAAATCCTTCAGTCTGTATTGTGCACGTATTGCATGGTTAAAGCTTTAAAACACTTCCTGCTTCAAAACTTGTTCGATAAGATCAGAAACCGATCTATAACACACTGTTACCATTTTATACATTATAGTCTTGTCACGCGGCATATCATATTCCGGGTGTCGGCATTGCATTGACTTGTATCGAGAGGCAGTGAGAGGCAAACGCAAAAACTCTAAGGACAGAAAACATGCTTCCACGCAACAACTTATGGGTATAATTATCCACCTTCCAAACATGTAGTTAAAAGCACGAAGCTCACTTAGAGCGGCAGCATAACATACTTAGCTAAGTAAATACCTCGACACGGTTAGGTAAATATTCTCATGAGAGCGTTTTGCATTTTTAAATTAATTCAGAATTAACTCATGTTTGCTAAGCGTAGGTATGCCAAGTTACGTTACCTATTAGGTACTTAAGTGGGCCGGTAAATATTTTATTTTACCTCATATTCTAATATTACGAAAACTGGGAAAACTAAATATGTATCACAAACTGAAGGTATTTATTTATTTATTTAATCCTTTATTGCACATAAGAAAACACACTGTACAAAAGGCGAACTTAATGCCATAAGGCATTCTCTACCAGTCAACCTTTAGGCAAAGCAGATAGGTAAGTTGTAGGCGGTGCAAAAATAGGTGGTATAGATGATACAATTACGTACCTGTAAGGTAATAAAAAGTATCCCAAGTAAATATTTTAGGTAACTACTACCCGGGTGGATTTCATCACCAAAAATTTCACCATACAAAAAAATATTTTTTTTTAATGTTTAATTTAACACGATTCTAGCTGGGTAAAGTAATAGGGGGTTGTATATTGAGGATATTTATGGTATTTATACAATCATTCGTGGCTTATATTGGAAGTTATCGCTTTCGGAAAATAAAAACGCAAGATGGTGATGACAATCATGGTATGGTAATGACTCTTTTATAGACGGTAATGACACTGCATGTACGGTAATGACAATTTGGGAACTAATTTATATATGTATTAAAAACGTATTAAAAAAACAAAAACTTTTTTTAATTGTAAGGCTTTAGAACTTTAATAAACATTACAAATAACATGTTTTTGAACATAAGACTAGCTACATAAATTATTTTTAGAAAATTATAAAAAATACATTTTATTCATATAAATAAATATATAACAAGTATTTTTATTGTATAATTTTAAATAATTTATATTCCGAAATAGGCAATTTATGTATTCTATTATTTTTTGGGTTTTTTCAATGTTAAATCATATTAACAATATTGTACTCTTATTATCAGTTTAAACCCGCATCTTCTTTTATCTACTGCATAATTTGGTATTTATATTATATTATAAAATTGCTGGCTTACCAGTGAGCTTAATTTTTATGATATATTACTTTTTTTTGATAATTTGATTCATTGCATAAGTTTGTATTTTTGTAGTTTTATAAATTAACTTTAAAAATAGCTATAATGATTTAAATCCATATATATATTGTTTAATAGCTAAACATTAATATATAATCAGTGTTTTATAAGTTGCAAGCCCCCTACTTGTAATGCATGTCTTAAGTTACAAAATGTTAGGTATTGGGTCCGGTGACTACCCAATGGTATAATTATTAATTGCTGTAATTATATACATCAATTAATATAATATTATCAAAAAACATAAGGCCATTACGATAGTGAGCCAGTACCGTAGCCTATGGTCGCTTAAAACTTAATATATGTTGCTTGTTTAAATACTTTGTTTTAACACGACTAACATGCAATTACAGACTCTAAGTTGCACGATTTACATTATTAGATAATAAAAAATAAACATTTGTATGTTCTAAGTTCTAAGTGACCTAAATTTTGCCTACTTCAGTCAAAATGTTATTTAAAACTAACCATCCTCTAGTGTGAAAAAAATAGTCATATCTTCTTCTACATTTATTCTACATTTATAAGGTAGACATTATATAGTGTTAGAAGACATAGAGAACGTTTTTCAAACATACAGCTTAATTTAATAATGAATTATAGCAAAATAACTAGAAAAGTTTCTGAGAACCGTCATCACCATACACATGAAATCATCACCGGTCGTCATTTTTTCCCGGTGATGATGGGTATGGTGTTGACGATTTGAAAGTTTCTTGTTTTTATTTCTAGAATACGAATAATAGTAGTTAATGTCTATGCTACACAATAAACTTCATGTAGTTTGCCATTCATTTCAATAATTATTTCTAATCTATCATTTGTAACTTTTTTAAACCAAAGCATAACGGTGATGATGCTCTGTTGTGACAAACTACGTTTTACAAATTTGTTCGTAATATTTCTCACGATTCAATGATGTGACTTTATAGTGAAATCATTTTTGGCATTCTATATTAAAGTGAAAAATAGGGCAAGGACCTTTAGCGGTATTTCGTTGTTCATACACGGAGATAAGCTCAAATTGACATTACCATGACGGTGTTGACGAATATTCGTGACAAAATTTTAAATATTTTTAAATGTACTTTCTCGGTGAAGGAATTATTGCATATTTTCCCATGTGTTAAACAACAACATGGAAAAGATATAAGTAAAAGAAAAATCGCAATCGTACGATAGGTACAGTCGCCATCAGATATATCGGAGCGGCCAAGGTGCTCACAAATATCGGAACACGCCTCTATTGTCAGGGCGTTAGAGCGCGTGTTCAGATATTGTGAACACCTTGGCCGCTCCGATATATCTGATGGCGACTGTATGCTATAATTTTCACTGCAAACAATAAGGTTCAGATTTTTCCGGTAGACGGTGATGATTTTAGACACATAAAACATTTTATATAAAAAAAACTATTAAGTTATTGGAGATGGTAATTGAAGGAACATGAAGATAATAGTTCTTAAAAACATATAAAAAAGTTGCAACTCGCACAACCTACTAGTTTTTTTTATAAAGACCGAACCATAAGTTTTCGCAGGATTTTGAAATCCACCCACCCACGAGTAATTTCGACAGGCAAATAGGAATTAGGAAATTTAGATACCTGCCGAGGGTTCTAAGCTTTGTCAGCATTAAACTGCTTATATTACTTACCTACTCGGTAATTCTAATTCTGTCCGAATAACTTCGAAAAGCTTTCCTATACATATAACAAACTGTAGTATCAAAATATGGGTTTAGAATAGTGAATACCTACAACCTACAATACACAATTAGATTCCTCATTCCTTTTCGTCCAATGAAAACCTTCCTTTACAACTGGCCGGAAGAAGCACAAAATCGGGAGTTATGGAGAACCCGGGGAAAGGCCTTTGCCCAGTAGTGGGACACTCAAATAGGCTGACAAAAGAGGTACCTACCTACATTTATTTAGACCACTCCTGCTTTATTATATCTCATACATGAATCTAGGATATACCTGGATCTGGCATGAGTGCTGGGGGTAACTGACAGAACGGGATAGTCTTATGTATCTTTCAGTACGAGTAGCAGCGAAAGAGTTATTATTGTTTGTCCTTGTCACAGTCTCACATTTTATTTGTTCCCCACCTTTTTTTTAGTATGGATAATGGTGGGCAACAAATGAATTCAACCAATCACAGTGTCGCATTTGCGTATGTTTTGTCCCTCACGGACCATACCACTACCACCACTATACCACTTCTATACGATCTACCTTCTATGATCTCATAGTAACATAAAACGTCTAAATTATGGTATGCTAAAAATATAATTGTGGTATCGATATATTTGTGCCTGAGTAAATATCTAAATAAGTAATGAACCCCAGTCTTGCATTAAGTGAGGTCATGTGGTGGGAATGAAAGGGAACCTTTTTTGCAGGAATACGTACATGGAAAGGGTTGAGCCTGTCGGCGAGATGATTGGTACTGACACTGACCATTATTACAACCTACTATTAACTAAGCAATAGTTCGTAAAGCTTACCACACTGGAAAGTCTTTGTTGCTGCTCAAGAGATATGGCTAAGCTGTAAATGTCTAGACTGACAGCTACCTACAGGGAGGTCCAATACAAGTAAACGGTAGTTAACAATGAACAGTAGATTATTAAGCCAATTAGGACATCGTTATTATAGTTTATTATCATATATGTTATATACATACTCGTAGAATACATTGATTTTTAATATCAACTAAAACAAATGAAGGAAAAATAATTTGCTCAACTAAGAGCTAAATACAACCGTAGGCCTGATTATATAGGCAGCATTTCTAGTTGGTACACTCTGTATCATAATAGTTAGTGAAAGCCAAAGTGACCAAATAAATATACGAGTACCTATCGCATTATCCACACCATTATTCCAATTTGGCAATAAAAGTGATTCCACTATCTGGATATCACCAAGTAGTAGGTGTGCCTGTTTGGTACCTACATAGGAATAGGTACATACTATTTTTGATGCACATAAATAATTTCAAATGTTAACTTACGAAGGCTGGCTTTAAATCTTTGCTCCCAGAATCCATTTTTCTACTAGTTTCGATTAAATATAAATATTTGTATGCACTCTTTTCGCAATAGGTACTCATAAAGTAAAAGCTCTCCTACTTAGCCTACTCTGCCTACATGCTAAAGAGAAAAGGTACTAAACAACCGTTAATGACTGAAATACCCATGCATATAAAGATCTATCAATTGTATTCATAACAATACTGTGAATCACGCGTGCCTGTATTAATTAGCGACAAAGACAATGATAGAAACCATCGAATCTCACCTCCGACTCCCATGCGTTTTTCGCGGATCGCGGCTTCTCCTTCATGTTTCCAGAGAACGTCATCCCGATCCTTTGTCCGGGCGCCGCACTTTCACACCGCGACCCTTCGTAAAAAGGAGCGGTTCATTCACTGTCCACAGTTTAACGGCACACTTATTGGCACTGTCGCTTTCTGTTATCTTTTCGCGGGATCGTCGGGTGTAATGTAAACATTGCGCGGGAGCGGGCGTGCGCGGTGCGCGAGCGCGTGTACGGGTCGGTGCAGCGCGGCGCGGACTGGCGCGGACGCGGACGCAGCCGGTAACGGGCACGGACTACAGTTAACTTTCTCTCGTCTCGACCCGGCCGCGCGTCCATAACTTAGGCGCCATCGAAAGTGCTACCACAGCCTCACGGGTCAAAGCCTTCGTAGCATTTCTCGAAACAATGCCCTTTGAATGCGATGATAATGTTAATTCATTCCAACTTACCGGGCCCAATTTATGCATTGGAGCCATTGTTTTTAATGAGGTTTTGTACAGTCATTTGGAGAGATATTTGATCCTCCCAGTCTACAAATTTATATTCAAGGGAGGTCAAATGTGACAGCAGCTTCCTGTATCTAAATTTTAATGTAGGGCTTGGAGATAAAACAAAACACAATCGAGTATAAAACTTAATGTATAATCATGGTATTTACAGACTTACCTTATATAAAACAAGTAATTATGGCTATTATAAAATATACTTATTACAACATGTCATTAATAATTTACACAATATTCAAATAAAAGCAACAGTAAACTGATTACTGATGGTAGCAATTTATATATCGTAGTAGCACAAAAGAGACGCGCGATACCGTTGGAAATAAGAGATTCCGTAATTTACATCATAATTAAAATTATATACAGACATGTTCTCATTGGTACTTTGCAATCTGTATTCAAAATGACTTGTTGCTGATAATACAATTGTATCATAATTCTTGTAACAAGATTAACATATTCTTACGTTTACCACAAATTTATTATAAAAAAGAATAAACACGTGCATAAAAGACTTGAATAAGGTATGACATCAAAAATGCAAACTATACGTTTTGCTTTTCATAAACACCCCTGTATACTAAGTATAAAAATAAATTCTCTAGCTACAACACAGTTGCCGAGAACGCCTTGTCAAATGTAAATTTATACACATAAATCTCATTATGGAATACTATCGTTAGCCATGACAATTGGTTGGTGCGCACTCATATTGCTAACATATAGCACCTTCGAGGTTAACATGTAAGAGAATGTCATAAAACTGTAACAATAATCTAGGAAATTAATTTGGCAAGTGCCCAGAATATACTTGAACAAATGTGCTTACACTAATCGGATACATATCTGGGAGTCGAGATAGTCGTGAACATTCTACGTAAAGTGTCTAAATAAATATTCATAACTTTTTTCATATGTACTTTATACACAATTTAGTGTATTGACCATGTTCGCTTTGACATTCTCTCTATAATACCAAGAAAAGAAAGTGTTTTAATAAACCGAGCGAAAACTACAGTTAAAAAAGTTGTATCACAATATTTTGGTAAGTATCTATTTTTACTCAAAGTAAAGGTTCTAATTATCAACTATGATCGTGATTGGTACTCGAACGCAAAGGTTTCTATTGAAGCGGCTAAATTGAAGTGACATCGCTGTACATTACCTTCGTTTGTAAATCCTAACTAAACTACGCACAAAGACGACTTGATCATAATTTTCGTTTAACAACCCCGTGAATTGCACGCGATGTATCTTCGATATAACAGCTAAATATATACTCACTTCCCCAACAGTCACTTGAGACATCAACAGTCGCACGATATATCGCAATAACATATATACATAATTATAATGGCAATACATAAGCTAGCTAAAAGAATTTAGTTGAGCCTTAGATCTTTGGAAATCTGAATGTCTTCTTATTAATACAATATCGATTAACGCCTACATTTTATTTTAACGTTTTATTTGCAAATCTAACAAAACATTTTAGAAAAATAAGTCGTCATTTTGGCTTCCAATTGTAACTATAATGGAATGGTCTCAAAGTTAACCACCATTTACAACTCTTGTAGCTCTCTATTATAATATTGCATAAAGTACTGTGATTACGAAGTCGCTTAACATGAGATAATTATAATTAAATGATTGTGTAGTAATACATAAATTTATGTTAATGACAATGTTATGGTCGGTATAGAATAGGAGTGGCCGCGGCCACACGACGCAGCCGACCCAGTGCGGGCTCGCAGCGCGCGCCGCGGCAGAGCTCGTGACCGGGTACTCACTAGTACTGACATCAACACAGTAATTAACCCTTGGTCGACCATAAGTCCTTGTAATAAAGTCGACGAAAGGTCCGTTTACTGTGTCTTACGATGGTGCCGTACCGTGTGGTCTACTTAACTTTGTTAATATTCACAAGTAGGTACGCTTGACTTTAGTATAAAACACGTCACAAAATGGCACCGCTACTAAACATTGCGATATAAAATGATTTTTAATACATCTCTAATCATGAGTTTATACATACTAATAATTAAAAACATGTTCTGAACACTAAAGATTTAAAGTTTTCACATATCCATATACAAAACTGATATTATTATTGCTCTCTATCTATACTATTAATATTAGACGATACAAACGTTCTCGAGGAAATGAAAAGGTACTTCAATTACAACGTACCGTTGATACAGTACAAAACGATAATAATGTAATGTCAGAAGGCGCATTTATATTAATTTAACATCTACAACTTTATACGAGCTTATTCGATCAATTTACTAAGTCCTTTACGCAATACTTCGTTCAACGCTAGTCCTAAGATAGAGCGTCAAGATGTTTAACAAGTTGTTCCCGCCGATTTGCCTGTGCTACCAATTGTCTATGATAAGAGATCTGTTACCTCGCGCCCCCTAGAACGAGTTTCTTCTTAGCTATGATAACGTGAACTTTTACAGTACGCTGTCTGTGCGTTTTGTAATCACTGTGCATTTCCCTGTACTAAAATATGTCGTCGATTTACTACTTATTCCTTAAATTCTCAAGTGAGAAGGATCTCCAAGTTCAGTCGCTGTGTCGTAGTTACTAAGCGAATGTTCAAAGCTACATATATAACCATCCATAAAAATGGAAATAAATGTTGGGTGGTTAGCTACGACATTTTCGATTAAAGGAATGCTCGAGTTCGAAATTTGATATCAATATAAAAAAAAGAATAACTAAATACTTTTTGAAGTTACATTATTATTGGCATCTATGTTCTAATTTGTTTATTGTTACATTACACAGCATCTGGAAGCACTTCTCAATCTCTCGAATGTTTAAGTCAATTGTGGAATCCAAATTTTGAAACCTACGTTAGTTGGATTATATTTATTGATTGACACCAGTATACCAATATAACACCTACATCCCTACGCAAAGTCTTGTATACGGTACATGTAGGTTCGTTTGTGTTGAACAGTGTAATGCAACAAGCTAACTGCGATTACGTCGCAGGCGATATCACATTGCCTTTTTAAATGAACTACAAACGTTTCACGACAAAACAGTTTAAATTAGTGGCAGTATCTCATGGCCATAGTTTTAAAATTGCTTTCAACAACAATAAGACACGCGACCAAAGTTAAATTTAAAATGTACGCCCTCAATAAAGCTCTAATTTTCAAATTATTAGTTAAAATTTATTGTGACCATAAAAATATATGTGAAATAAATATGATTTAAATCGAATCTAGCTTAATGACTACGGAGCTAATAGCTATATAAGAAAAAAATCACAAATCTACATATGATGGATACGTTTCACATTTCAAAAAATCTCACATACACCGAGCTTCAAGCACATAATCTCCATCATAATAATCAGTATCACTAACCTTTCGCGAAGGTCAATTCAAAGAATGTATAGGTACGCTTAGAATACGACTTAACATAAAACGATACCATTAAAGTAATAAAATTGTACTCGGCAATAACTAGGATTACAATAAAAAGTCAATTAAAACAAGATTGCACTCACGGGACGCATATACAAAACGTAAGTTTAGAATGGCGGTACAACGTAACTTTAGAATAATCAACACTTTACCGATGCGGGCCGGCTGCTGCGCGGGCCGGGTCCCGGCGCGGGTCAGTAATGTCAGTGGATACGTCAGTCATGTTACCGTCACGACCGCCTCAACCGCGGCGGCGCGGGGCCAGCTCCGTGCACAGCCGTCATGGTCTGTGGAACCTGCGAACAGACAACCTATTAACTCTAATCACTCTATTAAACAAAGTCGCTCTGTGTCCATTGCATTAATACAGACTCTTTTAAAAATTGATTGTAAGTTTGTGCGGGGGAATCTATGTACCTACTTCAAAGTGAGGCTGAATTTGGGCAAATTTTACAATGACTAAAGCAGGCAACAGCGGCGTTCCAGACTAGCGTGCAACAGACCCGAGATAGTCCAACTTGGAGCGTCGGTGAACAGTGCCCATAGTCGTCACATCCCCCAGCCACGAGAATACGACAAAGACGACAGAGAAACGAAATTAATTAACTTACTAGAAAATAATGTAATTAAGGGTTTTAACACAGTATGACACACTGGGGTTTATGATCGGTTAGCGATAGTACCTCGTGAGGTGTTTGCTATCCTCGTGCACGGCCATCTCGGAGCTCTTGAACTCGTTGAGCTCGCGGCGGATGGCGGCCTTGTCGCGCGGCGTCAGCCGCGTCCACGGCTTGTCCGCGCGCCGGTCGTAGTCGTGGGCCTAAACCATAAACAAAACTATCATGTTAATACTTACCTTACAGGGACATCAGTGTAAATTCAAAGTGTGCACTAGAGTATTCAAAACCTAGCACAAGCTTTTAACGAGTTAAACACCGTAAAATGTGGTGAATTTACAGAAAAACCTTGATATATTTAAAATTCCTTATTTATATTATCTTTGGTGAACTTTGTCTTATTTTAGTCAAATGGATATATTATGAGAAAAACACTGAACACTATAATTATACCAGTTTTACTAAAATTCCGCCCTCATTCTCAATAGACTTTGTGACAATACTATACCTACAATACAATATCGTAGCATTAATGAAACATACAGTAGGACAAATAAGTCTTCGGTACGTACATACATTTCTAAAGCGAAGGGAAGCTTATTTCCCGAAAGATTTCGGTAATAATACATAAGTTAGACAACCGCTGCTACACTTTTCAATAAATAAAAGGAAATGGAAAAAGCGTAGAGCGACGCTAGTGCATGTTTGCAATAGCAACTGCCTTCTGAATGAAGTTCAAGGAAGGCTTTATATAGTTCTTTATAAAATACTACAGAAATATAAATACATACAATGTGTTTCTGTGTTCTTTTATTGAGGTGTTCAATAAAGAGTAATATCTGGGAGACCGAGCTTTGCTCAAAAATGCGCGTTTTCCCAGAGATAAGACCTAGATCGATTTATCGCCCTCTAAAGCTCCCATATAGCAAATTTCATCGAAATCGTTAGAGCCGTTTCTGAGATCCCCGAAATATATATCATCATCATCTCAGCCATAAGACGTCCACTGCTGAACAGAGGCCTCCCCCTTATAAATAAATAAACAAGAATTGCTCGTTTAAAGGTATTAGATAGATAGATATATAGATTTGTATTGTACAATGTTTTAGAGTATATAGACGATTTTTGAAACTATTGTTTTCGTTTTTACTAGAAACTAATCTTACCTGTGTAACCTCAATGTAGTCACTGAAACGTATAATCTTCTTCTCCTTGAGCTCGTCGACGGTCGGTCGAAAGCTAAGCTTACGAAGAAGATACCGTTTCTTTTCTTCTTTCTGTTTCTTTTCCTCAGCAGGTGATTGACCTGCAAAAAATATTTACTGTTAATCCAAATACACAATACACCAACTGTATTTTTCTAGCAAGTCCCCCAAATCGAGGCATTGACGAAATAAGAGGTCGACATAAGTGTTTTGGTACTGCTTGTCTTCTATTTGCGTTTGATTTCTGTTCATAACTTCTCGGTGAGGTTTCAGGACACTATGATTTTCTTTTATTTATTAATCTTTGGCTTTAAGATGCTCATTGATAACGGGTTTATCAATATTTCATTCTGTCAAGCACTATGGAGTTTGTAGGTAAGGAAATGCCTTACTTTGACTTCATGGTTTGCTGCATTCAAGTTGGTTCATCATTCAAGTTTTTGGTCATTTAAAAATCCCTCAAAGCTATAAAATAAACATGCCTTTCTAAGAGTTAGTATAATTCTTTCTTTGTCGAAAAGTATTTCTTTATTTACAGAAAAATAGACTAATCCAAGGCTTCGTATATTATTATGTTAAGGTTCGTCTGCAAAAAAATGTTTGAGAACTACCGCTTTTAAATGAACAAAAAACTATACACCTGAAATGGTTTTTAATCATAGACGGTTACACTTGATTGAGATGACCGAGTTAGTAGAGCGTATCGGGACATATTGTTGTATTGGGAAATGCGCCAACGGTAAGATATGATGCCACTGTTCTAATTATTTAGCACTCAAGTGTTGGCTTATGCAACTGGAAATTTTGTAAACAGTACAGTTGTGTTCAGATCATCTTGAAAATCTCGTCCGTTTAGCCTCTTTTGTTCCTGACTATACATATTAGACACTTCTTGGATGGAATATTAGGTAATTTCTTCGTTTATTCTTGTTTTTTTTTAATAACAATCAACATAAGTAAAATGTGTGTTAAATTTTATGCCAGTCATCAAAGTCAAATGTAACAGTTTCGGTCGGCAAATAACATATCTCAATCCATGTATTCCTGTGGCAAATAACATATCTCAGTCCATGTATTCCTGCAAAACAAATGCGAATGACACATGTGTTTTGATGGAGTATGCAACGTTTATATGATCGGGAAACTCTGGAGGCTGAACATAGGAAATGAGATGTCAAACAAAAATATTACTGTTCATAGAATGGTCTCGATGAGTATTAGTTGTCTGTGGAAAGAAAAGTACAGGCAGCGATAAAAGCTTGTGACCAAACATGAAAATTTTGCCAAAAACTTATTACACTACTTGATTTTACAGTCGACGTCAAAGATATGTTTGCACTTTTGCATCTTACACCCTTCGAGCAACACCGGCTTCCGACACATCGGAAGGGAGGGGCCCAAGCGATATCTCACCGTACAAATCTTTCTGCCATTTTTCGCGGGGGGAAAGGTGCACACAGTCGCACTTCTCACACACTTACATACAAAATCCAATCTGTAATGACGACACAAATACATAGAAAATGACACACGTCAAAGACAAATCTTGCAACCTCGATCTCTTTTTGTGTACGGACGAGTGACAAGTGTCACAACACGCACACTAACACATTTTCGTTGAAGTATGTTATTGTATTCTGAGAGATGAGAAGTCGGATTTGTCGCTCGACCGATCCGCAATTTGTACTGAGCGAGCAAAATCGATAAATCCAACAATTACATGAGACTAAAATATAATAATTGTGTTTGAATGTAATTAAACGTATGATATGTAAAAAAAAATATTACATGTGAAATGTAACACTTTCTTTTTGTAAATTTGATGTCCCCGACCTCTTCTTATAACAAAAAACCGAGCAAACAGGCATTTTTGTGCAGCAGTGTTCACGCGCGCGTCTGAACTCGGTCTAGTGAAAAATCCAAGTGTAACTAGTTTTATTACCCGCGCTAGATTAGATTGACGCGCTAATCTTGTACCTCGGCAGAGGGGAAATAGTGCGAATGCCGCCTCCCTTCCGTGTTGCTCGAAGCTTACACCCTTGTAATAAGGCAAAAACTGTAAACATATCTTTAACGTCGACTGTACAAGGTACGGATAAGTTACTTTTGGCTATAAAAGAAGATGTAAGTGTTCGGTGTCTTACTTTTGAGTATATTCCTCTCGACGAGCTCCTCGGCGGTGGGGCGCATGGACAGGCGGCGGATGAGGCGCGCGCCGATCGCCTCCCACGACTCCTGCCGCTCGCACTCGCTCTGCACCACCAGGATGTTCCTGAGACCAGACAGACACTTCATCCAGCACGTCACTGTTAAAGCTATTCGCACGCGGTTCTAACGACATACAAGTGCGGCAGCTAAGGTCGCTAGTCATAATGTTACGTTCTTGACGCATAGGACGTGTTTCAGCTCTTTATTGGCAAGTTTTCGAGCGCTTGGAGAGTAGTATGAGATAGTCGCGCTTGGCACTATTAGTTAGCAGCCCTTCAGCACGAGAGCCAAATATTCGCAAATTAATGATATTCTGCGGATAACATTAATTAAGCTTAATAAGTGACGTAACCAGGCCGAACAATAAGATGTATCCGCTTGGATTGTGTTCGCGCACTGGCGAGCGAAATAATATTTGCGAAGCTCCACGCCGGGAATGTTTTCATAACGTCCGATTAACGCAAAATCTTGGCTGCGACCCAAATATCGTAGTTCAGGGTAACCTTAATTAATAAACTGTTATATTCGCCTCTATCACACTTCATAATATCTATTTAAGTGAAATACGGTTCTTAATTTTGTCACAACCAAACATAGAAATTTTTGTGGCATAAACGAGTGTTTGAGGAAATGAAACATCGATAAATCTATTATCGATAAGTCTGTAACAGACTAATAATTAAAAGATGTAAATTCTACTTGCTGTAAATTACCGACAAAATTTAAATCGTACATCAATTACAAACTGGTAAATTATTTCTTTATTACTATATTTAGTGTACTTAAAATAAAAACGTAAACTGTAGTATACAGTGCCAAAAGAATAGAAGACTAACAAAATATGAAATAAGATATCGAACTAGTTATGTACTTTAAGGTAACATCGATAACAGACATGTCGATATTTCATTTTGTCAATCACTTTATTTTGCCACAATAACTTCTGTCTGGTCATAACTGTCCTAGATTTAACTTCGTATAATAGCTATAGAGGGTATATAGCTTTGGTCTATCAAATCAATGCCAGTGCCAAGAGCGCGTCATTAAAGAAACAGGAAGAAATAAAAGATTGATAACAATGAGTTGGCCTGGCGATGCATACGAAAATAAACACACCTCGGCATGAATCACTGATTCGTCGCGGTTATCTCCTCAATTCATTGTAGTAATACGCGATTGCACTATTCATAAGTTTTTTGCATTGTTTGATTGGATTCGTCTAATTTCAATTACAAATATTGAATCGTAGATTTTATTACTTGCTACTGTGAACCTGGGTAAGATGAAATGTAAAACTTAGGCCCACTTGCACCATTCCATTAATCCGGGGTTAACCAGTTAAAATTGGTGTTACCATGGTTACCAGTACAATTTTACACTGGGTTTACGGTTTAACTGCGTTACTGGGATGGTGCAAGTGGGCCTTAAGGCTGATTTAGAAGGCGCGCGAACTCGCATGCGATTTTAGCTACATTGCGGACTGTTGGTTACGTCCAATTCAACCGACCGATCAAAGCCCGCAATGTAATGAAACTCGCATTCGAGTTCTCGCATCGTCTCAATAAGCCCTTAGTCACAATCCTGTTTACCTGTTAATGAGCTCCTGCCGGTCGGGCCGCAGCGCGAGCTTGATGTTGAGGCTCTCCTTGCGCGCGAGCTTGGCGGCGACGCGGTCAGATTCAGTGGCGTGTTCCTCTCGGTACTCGCCCGCGCCCTCCCACGGCCGAGCGTTCTCCTTGTTTTCCATGGCGTTGCCCACCCGCACCGGCCGACTGCTGCCGAAACAATCAGAAATATCCTTAGTATTGTGTATAGGTTGTCTTTGGAACACTTACTCTCTCTATCAGCTAAAATGAAAAGTAAAATATAATAAAAATAAATATTATAGGACAATTTTACACAGATCGACCTAGTCCCACAGTAAGCTCAATAAGGCTTGTGTTGTGGGTACTAGACGACGATATATATAAATATAAATACACATATATATATAAATACATAGAAAACATCCATAACTCAGGAACAATGTATTTGTGATGAACACACAAATAAATGCCCTTACCAGAATTCGAACCCGGGACCTCCTGCTTCGTAGGCAGGGTCACTACCGACTAGGCAAGGAGGCCGTTAAAATAATTGTATATCGAGCAAGTAATTGTCTGTCCCTTATTAAGATCGTCTTCACATTAATTAATGGTACCTCTTTGAATTATAATTAGCCTCCTTTTTAACCTTTACACTAAATACCTAAACAGTGACAAATGATAAGGGTATTTTCCTTAAATAAGCACCACTAAATTACTCCTGCCTGTACTAAGCTTGATAGCAAATAGCTGTTTTGTATAAGGTCCAAGAATCTGACCAATCAAATGTTTCAAGTTACCCCTTTTATATTTAGTAAATAATGACCTAAATCTAGAGCTACATTTGAACATTTCGAATGCGCAGTGTTTTGAATAAACAGGAACGAGTGGTCGGAAGTCGCGGAGGCCCGTGACGCCATAACAATAAAGTTTCCCGGCTCTACGTTAATGCGATAATTTAATGGATGACGCGTTTCACTCTCGGGATTTATGTTTATGACGGCATTCAAGTTCTACACGCGCGCGAAATAATAAGGGTCACTTATTATGGAAATATCCAAGCCAAGTGACCCGTTTGAGTTGACATGATGCTTGTGTTTTTGGATGCGCCGGTGGCATTTTACACACGGATAACAGGACGGGTTTAAATAGCACCCGTACCTCGTAAATTACAAATGATCTAAATTGAATGCAATAATTTAATTGTTTTTATTGTTAACTACAACAACAAAACAATTTATAATGTAAAAAGCACGTATTTATGTCTTAAGCAATCAAACTAATGAATAATTACAATACAATATAATCGCATCATACGGCCAGATTTACACTTTTAGCAGAGATCAGCTATAGGTATGTTAGAATAAGAAAACAATAGAATATGTTTGTGTTCTTACCAGTGGCGTAGCTAGCATGGGTGGCACCCGGGGCGGAAATTGTGGGTGTCACCCCAAAATTCAATCAAAATTGTAAAATATGTTTAATATTTTACAATTATAAAATTACGTTTAATATTCCATAGCTCACAATTTACTCCATCGCTTTCATTTTAGATTCCATGAACTCTCAATAGTCCACACCCTGGCGGGTGTTGCCTCTGCGCGCGTTCTATGACACGGGCAAGGACAGCATCCGCTCGGTGTAACCCACATTTCATAAGTGTCATAAGGGTCTACATGTTGGCCTGGGCTCCGCGCACGCCTCCCAAAGGTCCGAGTCATCATTGTCCCGTGAAAGATATACAAATATATACGTTAAAAAAAAATTGCCAAGTGCGCGATTTCAAAGAGATTCTGTAAAATCCGATTTCACAATGAATTTCAAATAGTCCAGAGTCACCCAATTAGAAATAGTGACATAGCTTCTCAATTACAGAAATAATCACATAATTAAAAAAAACTTTCTGAATAAAAAAACCTACGAGGCACCAACATATTATTGTTACATACCAGGAACCCCAAGAGATTTTAACCATGCATTTCTGAGGCCAAAATAAGGAAAAAATACTAAAAGAGTTTACGTCAATTTCGCCAGAATAAAATTGTTTTTTGATTTTTTGTACATAAAATGTAAATGCTATAATTTGTAAAACTGACACCCAAAAATATTTTTTCTTTTTTTTGTCAATTACAGAAATAATCACAATTAAAAAAAAAACTTTCCAAATTTACGAGACTTTCCACATGAGAATTTCTCGTTTTTCGATTTTTTGTACATAAAATGTAAATGCTATAATTTGTAAAACTGTCACCCAAAAATAATTTTAACTTTTTTTTGTCAATTACAGAAATAATCACATAATTAAAAAAAACTTTCCAAAGTTGCGAAACTTTCCACATGAGAATTTCTCGGTAACTTCTGAGAATGTTCTCGAGAACGAGAATTTATTTATTTATCGTAGTTTATACCATGAATATTCACGATAGTTTAGGTGTAGTATCCTTACCCCCAGAAAATTCCGACTTTTGGTCTACCGCTTCCGGTCAGAAAAATGTATGACGGCCCGGCCAAACGGTCAGACCTAGGTGGGGGGTGCTCGACCAAATGTCATATTGACGCCGCCATGTTTTTTTTCAATATGGCCGACTTTTTTTTTAATTTTTTCAAGTTTGCACTAGCGCGCTGAAATTTTGGCCACGGAATCTCGGGATCCCCTAAATACTTATCAAAAATTGTTTTTTTGGAAAAATGCTACAATTGCGGGAAAACTGGCCACTTTTATTTTGTATGGCAACTTTTAAACGGTGCGTGATAGGTGGGGGGTGCTCGACCAAATGTCATAGAGGGCCCCGAGACCAAACAAACTGCATTAAAAAAAAAATGGCCGACCATTTTTTAAATTTTTTTCAAGTTGGTGCGAGCGCGCTTAGATTTGGCATGGCGGGAGATAGAGGCCTCTAGATTCCTATGTCAAAAAAAAATTTTTTTGGAAAAAATCCAAGATGGCGGAACAATAATTTCCATGTTCTGAGAACATTCTCGAGAACGTTTCCGCTTTTTGGGAATGTTCTGCAATTTGTACATTGCTATGCTAGTGCTACTGGACTATGAAACTAGGCGAATTCCAAAACAGTTTATAGGACATTTTAGTCTTTAAATATGATCAGGAATATTCTGTCAAAATCTCTCGGGTTCCTCGTGGGCATGTTGTATATTATTTCCTTAATGGCGGTTGTGCAATCTGCCACAGTTTTACGATTTTTTATAGATGGCACTACTGATGTTCACGGTCGGGTGTCACCCCCCAAATGAGTGACACCCGGGGCGGGCCGCCCCCGCCGCCCCCCCCTAGCTACGCCACTGGTTCTTACTATACTCTGTATCTTTAGGTATTTAAATAAAAGTAAACAATTTGTACATTTTAGGGTAGTTATAACATTTATTGATTAACCAACCAAATACAAAAGCGCCTGGATCTGTCACTGAACCGCCTGACTTTAACCTACATTATTTGATCATGTAATGTTTTCATCTACCCTCAACTGGCTTAAGGAGCCATTTCAAGGTAGATTTTATTTACTTTTATTTAAATACCTAAAGATACAGACTATAAGTCAGTAAAACTTAGGTACATCTGTAATTCCGGCCTAACGATATTTAACGACATTATTATATGGTCGACTACAAAGAGATGTATCCAATTTTTCACTTTATTGCATCATGATAAGGTAAAAAATTGGTCAAGCCCATCTTAGTACTAACGGCTAAATGTATGAAGGAAACATAGACATGCAACACGTAATATGACCATAACATATAAATGCAGGGCATTGATACCATCCATTAAATATACACTAACACCGCTTACGCCATGGTTTACGATAACGATATTGAATCGTTATTGTTTCGTATCAGTGAGTTGATATGATAACATCCGAGTGGTGATTATTGTAATTAGTAGATAGTGCACAACACTTGCACGTGTATTGTTAAAGGAGGTCTAGTGTGGGGTCGTGCGGAGTCAGCATTCGTCACGACAGAGTATGTGGAAGATGACAGTGAACTGGGCACAATTCAACATTTTTAGACAGCTTGTGAGATTGCATCCTAATAGTATAGCTGGTAATATCAAGAAATACGCCTACTACGAGGACTTTATCTCGATTTGACCAAACTGATAAAGGGATAAAACCACGGAAGTCGCAGATCCATTTTATCTTCTATATCTTATCTCAGCTTATGTATCGAATGGTAGAAATGGAAATATTATAACTTCCAACTAACCGAATAACCCAAGCCCTTTATCAAAATTGTATGATGACTTCATAGATGTTAATAAACTCTATTCTATTTTAGTTTATTTAACAGTGATTGCATTCAAAATAACAAAAAAAATACAAAACTAGACAATAGGCCTATGGTCGCAATATCACAAGTTGTTAATGTTGAATTAGTCCGTGAAGAGCGTGCAATGCACGATGCATCAAACAGAGGACTGACAAAGTAACAGTTTCATATATTATACAACCGCTGATAGATTCCACTACTATAAGCGCGGCGTTTGAACGGCCCACCTGCAACTTATCACGTGTGTTAGTTGGTGAGTAACGCGCATAATTATAATAGTGTAACTTCTCAGCACAGTTGTAACAACATTGACACAGTTAACTGACCATATGTATTATGTAAGCCTTAGAGCCACCCCACACTAGCGTCTCCCGAGTGTCAGCGTCTGGTCAACTCTATGGCTGCTGCTCGACGCAACGTTGACACAACTGCGCAGCGACGCCAATTTACATAGCGCTGACTAGACGCCGACGCTCAAAAGATGCTATATGGTGGCCCTTATTGCAACGGGATAAGGTCTACCAACGGTCAGTCGTCTGTTGCTGTTAGTATGAAACTGTTTTGTAAATCCGTCCTGTGGTAGAGCGAAGCGGCCGTCCTCGGGCTTGTGGGCGGTGCCGACAACATTGACATAGAGTGGACAATTACCAGAATCTGGCCCTCGGCTTCGGCGGCGGCCGTCTGTGCCGGAGCATGGTGGAAACAAACAAGTTCACAATCACGCCCAATTTTATTTACACTTTTAGTAGGTATCACATGGTTATCACATTTGAATTTAGAACCTTGGTCTGTTTGAGTTGTGTGTAGAAATTTACATATGAACAGAGTGTAATATGTGAATTTCACTTTAGGTATATTACTTTAGCTGATTGTTAAAACTAAAATTGTATTTCACTTCGACTTCATCAAAAAACTTCTCACATCGACACTTACATCTTTTTTTCTGATAGAGGGAAAAAGACACTTTTCATTATCTCTGAAATAAAATATTTACATATCGGTAGCTAATTTATTATTTTGCTTTTTACAAAAAGGCTTGCTCCGATTACAAGACGCTACCGTAAGCACGTTTTGAAAACCGCGCTGGGATTGTATATAGTTAAATGCAAACGGTCAATGCATATTTTTATTCTTATCCGCGCTGGCGTTCAACCGCTGTTTCGACTATTGTAAATTGATAATAGTCAAAGCAAACAGTCATCAAGCATGTTAAATAGTTCAACTGAAGGTACATCGACCGAAGTGAAACACAATCCTAAATAAGTTAAAAAAAGATTTCAAGTTATAGTTACAACTATTTCATTTCCTTGCTAAATTTATGATATTACAATAAAGTAAACGTAAAGTATACTGACTTGAAGCTAGCATGGTGGTGATCTTGGCGGGGCGCTAGCGGCGTGGCGAGCGGCGTGCCGGCGTCGCCGGTCCGCTTCTTGAGCGCCGACTTGAGAGGCACGGCGTTGAAGCTAGGCTCCTTCGGCGGGATCTCCTCCACGCGAGACGTGTCCGTTACTGGGAGCTCCTCTTCCGAGTCCGCGTCGTCCTCGTCCTCGGCTAACATAAATAATAACACATTCAGACAAACTAGTTTTGTCACTAAATAGCAGTAGAATAAAAACTATACTCATCCCTCTTTTCGGGGTTATAACGCATATAACATTTAAAAAATGCAGTACAATTTTCTCAGCCTATGCTCCACTGATAATTTACTCTTGCCAAACTATACAATTTGTTTCATCAGATCATCTACAGTCGTGTGGCGACTAACTACTACATACGCCCTCCTAGAATAGACTGAATAGATAGATAGATAGATAGATAGCGTTTATTGGTAAAAAGTAATATTTTACATGTCAACAGTTAGATGTACAGTTCATCAGTATTTACATAGTGCAATAAATTTCACTTCATTGTAATAATTTAAGTAAGTACTTTAATCAACAAAAGTCATATACTTGTATACATTCAAACAAATTAAATTATTAAAATAATATACATATGTCATATCTATAATTTTATTAAGTATCTATTTATCAGATTACAATTTAGTTCACAGATGTTGGTTGTTCCCTGTGAGGAATAAGCGAGTAGTAGAGGTAGACCATTAAGTTTATCAAATAGTGACACAATTTGTACTTTTTTTTGTAAAGCTAATACGAGAAGAGAAATTACAGGTACTACTGCAATTGACTGCGTTATAATTCGACTGTACGTAGATAATTAGTCTGAATTTTATGTGTCGTATTCATTAGATGTCTAGACCAATGCTTTTGAAGGACACCTAATTGTTAGGAATAATATATGCCAGTCACCAGTCAAACTAAACCAACTACGGACCGTAAAAAGCTAAGAAACGAAACAAAAGAAATAAAGTCACTCAATCACGTCAATCAATCGGTAATCCTGGCAGTGATGTGGATTTCATTGCCGCGCTCGGTCAAAGGACCAAAACTATATTCATTGGGAAAAATATTGGTTTTCTTTTGAAATCAAATAGAGTTAAACCAAGAAAAGTCTGCAGAGATTTTGACAGCACACGCAGTGCTGTGTTATTTTAAACCTCAAACTTCTATGAAATGATGACGTATAAATAACACTGGCACTGCGTGTGCTGTCAAAATCTCTGCAGACTTTTCTTGGTCTAACTCTATGTACATACTTTGGTATACAAGTTTTTAGTAATATTAAGATAAAAAATGCTTAAAAACAGACACCAGGCTACTAAGACTAGATTGCCGTTTTACTGTCATCTCCTCGCCGTCGTCGAGCGCCGTTTTGTCGTGATCAGTCATTTTTTGCGCGTATGCCAAACAGAGTAACCTTACAGTCCTCACGCGTTTGGGCCCGATCTCCGACAGCGGGAGCTCGGACAGTACTATTGTCACTGTATGGATACGTACAGTCCTCGTGCGTATGCTGCTGGTGCTGGTGATGGTGGCGTGTGGGGCTGGGCGAGCTGAACATGGGCGGCGGCGGGATGGGCCCGATCTCCGACAGCGCGATCGGCGGCTCCGGCAGCTCGGACAGCACTAGTTGTTCGTCGCCGCCGGGCTCCCCGTAACCGCCTACTGGAACGATAACAGTAACCATTAACCCATAGTGATTAACTACAGAACTTACAGAAGATTCTCTCGCCTAATAATTGAAATCTACTACTACTTTAGTTTTGCTCTGAATGCGCTTACACTACTTGCTACAGATGGAAGCACACTATCACCTGGGGGCAGATTTTTGAATTTCGAGTGCTCGATTTCGTCACTCGAAAATCTGAGGAAAACGGCGAAATGCTATTTTTGAAATACGAGCGATATAAATTAGGAATCTAGTGGTATTGATCACTCGTTTTCAATTCCGGCAGGTATTGTGCATTTTAATGTTTTGCTAAGCCGGGCACTCAGTAAGCTTTCGACTTTATTAGCTTAATGCATTTTTAGGTGATTTAAAGCTAAACTCCTTTTATAGATAACACACCCGCTCCATTGCCTCGAGACCCCGAGAGCTCGTGCGTAGCGTTGTCTTAAAAATAGAAGGTCAAGATCCCGTAGATAAGCTAGCGCTAATTTAGCGAAAAAGATAACCTTTTGGAAATTAAGCACCCAATAGCCAGCTTATTTATTTTCACAATCCGTACGAATAGGTATGCTTGTGTGAAAATCTCATTAATGAGGGGTTTGCTTATTTGCAATACCTACCTACGTGTAATTTTCTCCTAAAAGCCTGAACGCCACTAGTGACGGCACTACACACTACAAATGAGTACCTAAATACGGCAATGAATACATTTCAATTGCCACTTTAACTTGTGGGTAAATCCCAACAATGATTTTATTGCACTATTGAGATACCGAGTTTATTATCGCCTCGGTCCATTAACAGCTCTTAGTTATGACCAAAGGTGACGGTGTTCGGAACCCAAAACAGAATTCCACGTAGTTCATGAATTGTTAGGTATAAATCATCCAGTTATGCCATAAGGCACATACTTGGTTCAGTTAGCGATATTTCTGCCGTAGTATAACCTCCCGTAGTATATCCTAAAGATTTACTACTCGACTTTCATTGTAGGCTCACCATGCAGCGCAAAGCAGTTTGTATGAAACGTCTTGTCGTTGAAGTCAGTAACAGAAGTCAAGAATGTAATGGAAAAAATTATCACCATCTAAATTGTCTAGAAAATAAATTCCGCGCTGTTTCATTTGTGCTGACTAACTATAGGTACAATACACAATACAATATATATACCTACAAAGAGAAACTGGCAACGTGCGTTAAATACTGTTACGCTTATTTGTTTAAAACAATAAACTTTTGAAATATATGTACATATATGCTGTTCTCATGCGCGGTGACGAACATTGTAACCGTACTATCCCACTACGTTACGTTACGCCACGATTTTTGGCTAACAATCAGCTTTAGGTACATCCGTCTGCCCAGATTGGTGAATCACACAAACATTGTCTGGCAATTATTAGATAATGGCTTTTTTGTGGCCCGTATTGAGTGGCCGTTTTCACAGCGACATACTGAATAAAACACCTAACAATATACTTACGAATAAAAATGTGGGAGACTTGTCCTTCAGAGTTTGCTGAGACTTGACAAGGGCAAATCGATTGATTAATGATACCTAATATATGGCTAACGAAAGTTGAACCAAGCAAATTCAATGACCTACGAGGCAGCACTATTGATCAAGACGTATGTGGGTTGTAACAAAATTAAATTCCCGTGTTTGATTATATTCGATAGCTAGACCAAACAGGTACGTATACAAAAAACGCTACATAAATTATAGTGCAGCTACAGTGCATTTTACACACAGATGGTAGATTTTATTTTAATACCAAGTACTTAAATATTTTTTTCAATAAGTAGGTACACAGCGTTGAGCCTATGTCTACAAAGTAAAAATAAATCAAGGTATTTTCCTTTACCAGTACCTACCTACAACTTACGAACAATCACCGCAATGAGAGTCAAATGAACGAAACTGTTTGATTCCTCAATTACAGGTACGACAAGGTACTGACCTACGTCTCCTTGATAACATATCCGCCGCGTGTGCTTGCCTGCTGTCAAGGAGTTCGGACGCTCGGGCCTCATCAGCTCGCCGCCATTTTCCAATTTGTCTTTCTTTGGTTCTGTAAACAAAATAAACAAACATTGTATAATAGGAAACATAAGCAGTTCTGTTATCAATTTTCATCATGTTGCTTTTGGCACTTGGCTTGAAGTGAAGTAGGTAAACACGGAATAATACTGAACAACAAACGTAGGGCTGGCAGTATTTATATCTAAATTGCTTCTTACAGAACCGAATCGTAAATTTTGTATCGATACTCTATCACGATCGTAACTAGAGAAAATGGTAGAATACAAAAGATCGATTTACGACGTTTTTATGTTTATGCTGTGATTTTCACTAAAAGCCTGTGTTTACGGTTCTCGGCGCGGATATAGTAGGCAATCACTTTCCGGGGTTAAGGGTGGCAAGATCCGTTAACTTTAAAACAAACTTTAAAATTGTAATCGAAAGCGCGTCATGGGACAAATATGAAATCATGAATCGAATTACGTTCATCTAACATTTGGTTTGTGAGACGGTAAATCTTACTCAGGTATGTAGTCTGTAGGTAATTTGAGGAGTGGTTTTTCAAAAGGGCTTATTCTCTCTTATTGCTTTAAGTGCAACAGAGTCATGGGACAAAAAGTCGTTTGAAAAGACAGTCCTCATTCTGCAGCATAGTCTAATAAAACATGGTCTTCTCTTCCCAGAGTGACACAAGCCTACGTCACAATAACATTGCCACTTTATATAGCGCTATCGCATATTATCATATAGCGCTGTCGCATGATGACGTAGGCTTGTGTCAGTCACGTGACCACGAAAAGACGGGAAGAGAGTACCAGGCGGAGTATATTATTATACCATGTTCTGCAGTAACAGAAATGTACGAAATAAAAAAAATGTCATGGAGGTGGATAATGTGGGTATGCTCGTGCTAAAATTAGGAGACATGCGCGCTGGCGGCACGCGTTTCCATTCATCGCGGCGCCCACCGCGCGTCCTTGGCCGCGCTATGGGAACGCAATTGACGCATCCCGCGACATAAAATTAACCGACTGACGAGAAACAAATAACAATCAATGTCAGTATCAGTCAGTTGGCAGAATTTTAGAGAGGATCAAATATGCCTTGTATTAGTATGTATTATGTATAAAATCAACAATATTATAAAGCAGCAGACAAGTAATAGTCTACATACACGCGTGTTTAGTGCGTGACATCAGGGGCATTTAACCGTCGTACGAAAGTATGTTAAATTGTTTTCAGTTTTTTTTTTATTTATGATTTTTGAGATGATGATGATGATGAGATGATGAGTTTAACAAAGGCATTTAGTCTACTGTGACACAGGAAAAAACCGGATTTTTGCAGTCCTTGCCCGGAAAGCAATTGACGCATCCCGCGACGCAAAATTAACCAACCGACGAAAAAATAATTTCGCGCCGACGTCGCCTACGCGAAAACGAAACTATGATTGATCAATAATTATATTTGGTACCCACACAATCCATCATACTCACTGCCTTGGCCTACTTCGTGAGAATATTTAGTAAACACAGCTTTGTTATTAAGATTTGATAGTGAGTGATATATCTCTGTGCTGGAATTTTCCCTTTATCAAAAGGGAAAATTCCAAGTAGGTACGTGAACAGTTGACACAAAGTTCACTTTAAGCAAATTGTAAATTAAACCAATCTCATGTTAAATATTTAAAATTAGACTTTGTAAAAATTTAACTCCTCTTATAAACTTTTATTCCATTTGACATAAATAAAAAAAAAAATCAATTGCAGGTTTGCTCGAACCAACATTATCATGAAATCCACAATACGTATGGTTTGAATAATAATTATATAAGTTTACTCAACCAAAAAGATTATGAAGTTATCAATAGTGAAAGCGAACGCCAATTAATTCTTAGTGACAAGTCAATATGCTTTTACAGGAAAAGAGAAATTAGAATACTTATGAACTATTATCAACATCAGCAATTAACGAACGATTGGCTTGAAAAGAGCCCCAATTCAATTTAAATTATCACAGTTACGTAACCTCAAAGTCATTAATTTCTCGCCCTATAAAATCCAATTAGTCATCATTATTAAAGGGACGAAGCATCCAAGATAAACAACTGAAAATGGCGGATGTTATTTTACGGCTTTCAATATCAATAGGACCAGAGGCCTGTTGACGTACAATAACCCTCAATCATTGTAAGCGTTAAGTTATACAAGGACGCCGGTGTTTATTCAACAGGCTGGAGGGAGTGGGGGTTGGTGCGCGAGCGCGCTGACTTGTTCGCACGCGTGGCTCAGCGCCGATCGATCCCGCCGCCCTTGGCCGAGCACCCTGACAGTTCCGGGGACGTCGCTCGCTGCAATCTTACGTAACCACAACACCCTATCCCGTACGTGTGACTTTTGAAGGACCTCTGCGGATTCAAGGTTTTCCGCTTTCCGCAATGCCGAGGGCGCGGCGCTGTATAGTTAGTTACCTGCGAGGAAAACACTCTGAATTTTATGATTTTTCAATAAAGTCGTGTATTATCGTGTACCTACTATAAATATTTACCATGATAACAAAACGTTGTGGTTTGTTGACTCTTAGGTAGGTGTTGAAACTAAAAACGGTTTGTTTACCAGAAACATAAGTTTTAGTCGTGTTAATTACATAATATTAGTTGTACGGTGAGTCGAAGAGTGATGGGTGATGTAATTAGGTAGAAATGCGGACGGCGCGTAGGACCTGTCGCCAGTAGTCCAGTAATAGACGCAATGTCAAGAGTACGATACGCTAGGTGGAACATTCTCTGCACACATTCCTCAAGCAGCGTGAGCGTGAACCCAGGGCTGTTATTCCCATAGTTACCGAGTGCATCATCTCAAGCACTAATATAAGTATGCTCTTTGAAGACGCACAATTCTCGCGGAGCTGTATCACTCTTATGCTGGTTTGCCAAATACGATTTTCTCGGGAGTCACATCCCACGAGCTCGTTAAATACATCTACCGTGACAAACGCAGAAAACATCAATGACGCGACAACACGAGCGCGTCGTCTTCTTAATAAACACTCTAATTTAATGTCGAAAACAGTTTTCTGGATTCGTCAATGCCGTACTTGAGGAATTCAATTTGAAGCTACATTTGGACTTATGCCATAAATAACTAAACATGTACTTCAGAACTCTCTGTAAAACGATAGAGCGATGAAATAAGAAATGATAAAGTAGAGTTTTTCCTCATGAAATACCCTTTTAAGTATTCCATGCTATTAACAACGCCTCTGGGGAAATTAACGACCACCTAATGAAAGTGATCAAGGATCATAATTTATTATGTTCTACTCACACACGAGTTCACCAGTAACTATGTCAAACACTCTTTTACATACGCATTGTTCTAAATACCAACATAAAGGCTTAAATAATTTATCAAAAAGTTATGTGAATGTTTCAGGCGAAAGATAAATTGTTTTAATGGATTAAATTGGGTCGCGTTGACACGAAACCGAGAGATTATTTCACTGGAATGAGGTGGATAAGAAACATTCGTGACATAGACACACAACTCGCACGTGGGCGGGCGACGATGCCCGGTAAACTAGACATTGCAGATGATTATCTTACGTCAATGTTTATTAAACTACGCAAATGTTAAAACAAATTCGAATGTAATCGCATAAACAGGTATGGTGCACGTGCTCACATTCAGGTGGGCAGGAGCATAATTGGCCATAAGCGATCTTTTGTTATAAAATAGTCCAAGTTTTAGTAAAGTTTTTAAAATAAAACCGCTCTACGTTTTACTTCTACTTTTACTATTTGTAACTTGTCAGTATTTATGTTATGTAACACCTCTGCGCGTAAAGTGGATATGTTTTTTTCATAGATCAGCTTTGAAGTAGTTTAGGAGCTATACGGAGTTTTGTACTTATGTTGTTGTAGAAGCGGCTGTTACGGAACCTGACACTACCGATTTTCTCAACTTGATATGACTTAGGGGCTACGGCTTAAGACTGATATTTAACTTTTAAATCCTGTATGCTTTTAACTTTCCTTCCTATATTTCAAATCAAAACAATAACGTATGTACTACCACTTATAAATAGCACTAGCCCTGTGTACCTACGTAACGTGACTCAGTACCACGTCGCAACATCTAATTTTAAAATGACCGATATTTTAAAAGAACTATAACTCATTGCTGACCCAATTATCCAGACATTGAAATGCACAATATAGTAAGAAAATACGTCAGTGCCAAACAAGTCAAGTGTTTAAAACCATATAATAATAGATATAGCAGTAAATAATGTAAGTCTTAATGTGGTTCAATGCAAATTGCCAAGACCTAACTTTCCCAACTCCACTTAGAACTTGGCATTCATAACGAGGAAATAAATTAGGTTCTTTTCTACTTGAGAGATTTCTTTTAGCAGATGTGAAAATAATTGAACGACAGCTGTTTCATTCCCATTGTTCTGATAATGAAATCGTTTTTCTCTTTAGAGATAAGCGGTGAAATGAGGAATTTGTGCAAAAAAAATCATTTAAGTACTTTACGGTTTACCTAATACCTACCTATTAAAACAACAATAAGTATTACAAATTTACAAAATAACAATTTAGAAAAAAGAATCATGAGAGTACAACAACTGCTTCCCTCTGTCACAGGTACCTACAAATATGTATATAAGCACTTAAATTATGACGGTAAATAATGATGACATCAATACTTATGCAAATTGGTAGAGGCGTAGCTGGAGTCGTTTTAACGCTCAATCGGACTTGCCCAATTTTAATACACTTCTACTTCTCATGATCAATTGTTCAGATATTTTAGTGTTAAAAGTGGAACGGATTAACATTACTAACATAAAATAGCGAGAACCCTTCTTCCGCGATCAGCCGGTGCGGAAGACAAGCGCGGCGGCAGGTCAAGGGCGGTGCGCGGCCGCGGCCGTCACTCGCTGCCAGAGGAAGCGGGCCTTTTCACCTGACTCACAGCTAGTATTCCAGCATTCTCAGCCGCTTTCATGGACAAACGGGCTTGGAATGGGATGCGGCTTCGGATAATAAGCTGAATTCTCGTCGTGTTTGAAATATTATTGTGATGTGTTTTGGGTTGCGAAATTGCGAATGTTATGTTAGTACCTAACGTTGTGGCTTGTTCCTACCTATTTCATAAACGTACAATTCACAGGCTAACTATATAGCGTTAACAAAGATGAATTAAAATTACGCTTTCGTAAATATGTCCAGATTAATCGAATTCCGTGGATTGTTTATTATCAACAGTTAGGTATATTTCGGTACGAATAATCGGAATAGCTTACAGAACAAAGTACCTGACAGAACTAACACTGGAAACAATCCAAATGGGCTTTAGATCTTAGTACTTGTAAAGCAAACTGTGGCAGCGCTCGGTTAAAAGCTGTTACATATATGTGATAATATCAAGTGAAGAGAAACTCAAAATAGACACACACACACAGTACATCCCTACAGAGTATTCATGACATACTTACCTAAGTATTTTAACTCCCATTGTTAACCTATTATAATATTTAAATTTTATTAAGTATAGTATAGTGAGACTCCACAGTCAAACAAAATGTAGTTTTGTGGAGCATTGTCCTTAACAAAAAAGTTGTAACTTATTGTGTAATAAATAAATAAATAAAAACATACATAACTCGTCATTATTTTATGATAGATATTTTATTTTATTATTTAGTGATATTTTATGATACAATAAGTCATCTCCGCTCTCCTTTGAACACTAATAATAATTAACCGATTTGCAAGACCGAAGTGATCCCATACCTAAGTGTTCCTTGAACAAAGTTTTGCACGGTACACTAAAAATTACAAAGAGTCGCGTAGGATCACCTTATAGTTCGTTTTTTTTTAGCATTAGAAATAAGGTAAACAATCTTGATGTCTTTTAATTGAAAAACACATTTTAAAAATAAGTTACGGCAAATATGTAACAATTATGAATCTAATACGATCATTTATATTGTTCTGCTTTCATAAGTAATAGTTACCGATTTTTTAAAAGCGTTTTTCAATTAAAAGACATGTCAATATAGCTTACCTTCTTTCAAGTTCTTTCTAATGCTAAAAAAAACGAACTATAGTTTCAGTCCATCTGATAGGTTGGACGGTTACTGATTTGCCGCTACTGACGTACCGTGACTACCGCGAGACTATTTTGTTTCATACCTATGTATAAATTATTACATCATAATACCTATAAATATTGTTTAAACTTTTACTCAAAAGTAAAATTTGCCAATTCCCACTCGGAAATAAATCTAGCTGCGCAATTTCACGGAATGTGGTGATTGACATTCAGGAGAGCAATTAAATGGCGTAGTTTGCACGACGCCGCACTCTCGGCACATAGTTGCGCGAGGCCACGCGACGGCACCTTCAGCTGTTATTTATCGGCGTACGCGCCGGTATGTTACAACCCGTCGTTTACTGGAATTCATCTCGCACCAATATAAGTTCTCACCATAACAAGAGTTTTGGGAGGATATGTGTAACGTGTGTTCGATATATGTAAACTATGCCTAAAAAGAGAGTGTACCTACTATAACTGGGTCGCCTGAACCACCAACTCGTTCGTTCTTAGCAAGGAATCGGAATGACACTCTTGAACTGCTAATTCTCATCTCAACACATCGGCAAATCTGTCTTCGTCGAACGAATAGTGTAATCTCGGTACCTATATGTAACGATTATGCGTGAGAAATCACACATGATCCCTTGAGACAAGTGCTCGTTAAGTGTTGAAAATAACGCAAGTCGGAGCACGCCATGTCTTAGCAAACATCCGTCTTTCTTTAGACGCATCTCCCTTTAGGTAGCTTTTCCAAAACGTTACAGAAAAAGTGTTATGAAAACTAATGTTACGCTCTGCATACCGAAATCCTAAAGCAAGGGTCAACTTGGGCATCGTGGTCGCTTTCTAAATACCGAACAATAACAAAATAGTGGCTTTTGTTTTAGAAAGCTAAGAGAGAAGTGTTACCACCGGGTAAATGGCGTGGTCACTTTTCTTTTGTTGCAAAAAAGATACCTTTTTGTTGCAATCCGCATTTCCACAGCATTTCTCGCTTTATCACGCAACCCCTAATAATTTTTAATCGCGTTAATTTTTACCTCGTGTTTTTTAATGTCGTATTGTAGTCATACAATGCTGACTATTCTAAGTAACCTACTCCAAATGATATTTTGATTCTACTAATATAGTATTAATTTATTAGCATAGGCTTTTGTTTTCATGCAACGATACCATATGATGAATTCATGTTTATAAGCTACAAAAAAGTAAGTATATGATTTTATGTCAGTTTTCCCCGAAAGGTTAACATTTACAATAGCATTAAAATTCAAGAGACTGTGGATTACTCTCCTTTCATTCCAACATTTCCTACCCGTTTAACATTTTCGGCAAAATAACAAGTAGAAGTGCTTTGAGTTACTTACTTAATATTTATGACGTCTCTCGAATTTCTACAGGTTTCTTATTTACCGACATATTAAGAAAATTTGTTTAAAATCTTACATATTCCTAGTTAGCCGTTTACTTTCACAACACCATCATTTTATTCTTTATTTTATATTGTATGTATGTTATTGTATGGACCTTAGATGCCTGAAAATAAATAATAATTATTTGATTTAATTATACGACTCACAGAGCTGGGCAAACCCCCACGGGCGAGAAAGAATATGCTACAGTCCCCGTGGCCCAGATTCTCATAATATCGATTACTTTCTGTCGCAGAATCACATCAGATAGAAGCTCGATTTTGCAAATTGACACTAAGTTGACTCGTAATTTCTTCTGCTGCTTTTCTGTTAGATATTTGTGGCAGATAGGTATAGTGTTTCTGATACACCAAAGGATGGGGAAAAAATTGTTTTTTTTTATTATTATTAATGTGTTGCAATTTATAATATTTTTTCAAGCATTCACATGTAAGTAAGCCTAAGTGTCAAGAGATTTTCGACAAATTGTGGCTTTCATCAGATGGTCCTTGTGATGCATCATGTGCACAAGGACCTTTCCATCAGAAAAAGGTCCTTGTGCACATGGAACATAAGCACAATTTGTATTTTTTATTTATTAAATGAACCCCATATTAACTACTTGATTAGGTAATTTAGGTATTTCACTACACGTTAATGTATTTGTCCTTTTTTATTGTGGGACGTACTTACCACATTATTACAATCTATAAATTGTAAATACAGATGTCAAGCACAATGAAAAAAACAACGATGATCAACTCTCCCCGCGTCTGTCTGTATGTGTGTTTGTATGTTCGCGATAAACTCAAAAACTACCGAACGGATTTTCATGCGGTTTTCACCTATCAATAGAGTGATTCTTAAGGAAGGATTAGGTGTATTTGTTAACCCGTGCGAAGCCGGGGCGGATCGCTAGTTATTAATAAAATTGCGTGTATTATTTTATTAATAAAGTTTCATCGCTATTTTCTATTCCATTGGGCATAACCATATCACATAACGTGCTTTAGAAAACTTTCCAACCAGCTGGGAAACTATTAGTATGTTGCGTCGTGATCCACGAAAGATCTACAGGCAGAATGGCTTGATCATTACGAGGGTTGGTCCGAAATTTGTTAGCTGCTCCCGCTCTACTAATGCGATTTGAATATTATTTAAGTATACCAATTATGAGTGATCTTCTAAAATCATTTTTTTTTTAATTATTCTTTTTATTAATTTTTTTAAAGATTCTGCTAATTGCAAATATTTTTTTTTAACATAGCAGACGGAACCTACAAAAACACACCGAAAACAGCTTTCAGTCAATAATACTTAGTAAAAAACTATTCGCATTAATTTAAATATTTTTCATGGTCATATTTAGCAACTTACTGAAATATCCTGAAATAACCGGTTAACCCCGGGTTAGTGGGATGGCGCAGTGGCGCTTAGTGAAATATCCCTCACTATGCATGGTATAAATACTGTTCAAATCTATGCGATTTGTACTCATGAGTAGAGCCTGAGCACCTAACAATTTTCGGACCAGCCCTCGTACTCTTATTTAATAATTTCAGCCATTATTGATTGAAGGAAAGTCAAACGAGTGCCACGGTACAAGGTAAGAACGGTCAAGTATTGTTGTAGTGATGATGAGAGCGTGACATTGACATTGCCGGCGTGTCGGCCGGCGAGCGTCCGGCAAGCGCGTGCGATAACAGCTTGTCAACCTGCTTGTTGCTGCTGTCAGAAGCTTACGTAGCATGCCAATGTTAAATGTAAGCAAAGATGAGTGATAGCGGCGGCAGTTTGAGTGATAAGGCTGATGGCTGTTATCGGTACCGTTGCGTGTAAAGAGCGCGAGGTTCGCGCATTGCCTGGGGACGGGCGACTTGCGGCGCATGTAGTAGTGGTCGTGGCGCTGCGGCGGCGGCGGAGGCACGAAGGGCGGCGGCGGCGGCAGGCGCGCGGGCCTCCGCCTCGCGCCGCCCGCGAAGGCGTCCATGGCGGCGAGCGTGCCGACGTCGCTCATCGTCGCGGCGTCGCGGCGCGCTCGCGGCTGGAAGACTGAACTGAACACTGCGGCCGCACGATCGTTACCCTGCCGCCCCCCGTCCTCACGCCGGCACCGCGCGCGCCCTTCGATCGCCGCCCGCCCTCAGCGCTGCCGGCCGCCCGCCCACGCGCTGACTCGCTTTGTTGTGAATTTTTAATTTATCGCCATTCATTTAGTGTTGGAGAAAGAATCAACAGTACGAGATCTTCAGGTTCAATGACCGCATTAGATTAATCAGAATGTTGAATAAGTAAACAATTTCGTTGAACAAATTGCTTGTATTATTCAACATCTCCATGAATGTATTATGATTAAATTCGAATTTTTAATGGCAGTATTAAATTATGTCAGATATAAAAAAAGTATAGCAATATTGTATCATATCACTGCAAAATACTTGCTATGCATCATGTTCCCGGATAGTTACCTTACTAAAATATGCAAACTAACTTTAGAAAGTGTCAAAACTTTATTATTCATAGTAATCGATCTCAGAGGATATACCTTGATGTTGACAACTATCAACAACTTTATAGATATCATTAATTGTACTGTACAGTTATGAAATACACGAATGCAAGTATTAAATCAACTTGCAGGGATGCACCTCAAGCATTCATTACCGGTTTCTGTTTGCTGGGTTTATTTTTATAGAGCGGTCTTGGTCAGGGCCCTCTACCTTTCAGGCTAGATAAGTTCAGATACCTTTTGTCTCATCATCTTCCTTGCGTTATCCCTGCTATTTGCCACGGCTCATGGGAGCCTGGGGTCCGCTTGGCAACTAATCCCAAGAACTGGCGTAGGCACTAGTTTTTACGAAAGCGATTGTCATCCGACCTTCCAACCTACAGGGTAAACTAAGCCTTATTAGGATTAGTCCGGTTTCATAACGATAATGTTTTCCATCACTGATGAAAAGTGACTGCTAAATATCAAATGATATTTCGTAGGTACATAAGTTCCGAAAAACTCATGGGTACGAGCCGGAGTTACCGCTAGGCTACCAGCGCTTTTTTTCTTTAATTTGATTGTATTAAAATAATTATTTGTTGTTGAATACCTACGCACTGACAGACGGAAAACGCAGTCTTAGTAAGGGTTCCAGTTGGCACCCTTCGGTTACGGAACTTTAAAAAGGTTATCTACAGTTCTTTAAAAACTACGAAAACGGGGGTTAGAAATCTGCTGTATCTGTAGAGTCCTATCACATTTCTGTGTGATATTTATCAGAGAAGTTATCCCAAATGTGAATCCAATAAGTTAAGGTAGTGTGCATCCGTAAAAAACACATTTTTTATGGATGCATTTTCCCTTAATTTTTTTAGGGTTCCGTACCCAAAGGGTAAAACAGGACCCTATTACTAAGACTCCGCTGTCCGTCCGTCCGTCCGTCCGTCCGTCCGTCCGTCCGTCCGTCCGTCTGTCACCAGGCTATATCTCGTGATCTAGACAGTTGAAATTTTCACAGATGATGTATTTCTGTTGCCGCTATAACAACAAATATTACTAAAAACAGAATAAAATAAATATTTAAGTGGGGCTCCCATACAACAAACGTGATTTTTGACTGAAGTTAAGCAACGTCGGGCGGGGTCAGTAATTGGATGGGTGACCGTTTTTATAGATAATGGTACGGAACCCTTCGTGTGCGAGTCCGACTCGCACTTGGCCGGTTTTTTTTTAACTGCAAAGAACTGGTATATAAACAAAGAATACAACTATATACGCGGGGGCGTATAGAAGTGCTGTAATTGCAAACTCCCACGTACCATCGCCCACACCGTTAACTGTACTATTGTACATCGGTGGACCTTATGCATTTTGTAATAAGGTCCACCGATGTACAGTTAGGAGCGTTGCTGTTTGTACATGCAGTTTCAGCTGCGCTCAGTTAGTATAGAGAGCTGCACTGTGACGTCAAAGGAGGTTGCACAGTTGTAGTTACCACAGATTATACATTGTTACCTACTTATTAAAAATAAAATGACAGTAAGTTTTTTTCAAAGGTAGAAAATAATATATAAAAAGTTTAAAAAGTAAGCAAAATGACAGATTGTTTAATTGTAGATTTACCTATCTAACATTTACCATAATTACCTGACGCCTTTCAAAGTCTTTCTTATTCAAATATAAATAATAAATATACCCCTTATGTAAACTTATGTAAAAAATATGATTGAAGTGTACAAACTGAAAATTGTATCATGATCGTTTTCAAAAAGTGCGAGATCAAGAATTAATACAGGTAAGTAAATAAGTTAATGTATATACCTAGTTAAAAATGTCTGTGGGTCGCTGTTTAAAAAACAATGGATAGGTACAATACAACGATATAAGCGTGGGCGGAAAAACTGCTGACATTTCAGCCTCTCGCATAATTGAAATTTAAGCTAGGTAGGTAACCAGACGTTAGAATTTTAGACGTTAGAAGTGTGTGTGTATTTAAGTATTTATATATTATATATATCGTTGTCTGAGTACCCATAACACAAGCTTCTTGAGCTTACTGTGGGACTTAGTCGATCTGTGTAAGAATTTCCTATAATATTTATTTATTTTTATAAGTCAGGGCTGGAGTCAGAAAATATATTATGAGTTTTTTATTAAAGGTCTGCTTATGTTTACTATTATTCAAGTGTACAGTCAGCAGCAGAAGTTGCTAAGCGGACGAGGTGTTCAAAATTACCTTGACACGCTCTTATTCTCTTAATAATAAAATCGCGTCAAGATCATTTTGAACACCTCGCCCGCTTAGCAACTTCTGCTGCTGACTGTACTTACGATACAGCCTCGGCGATGGGCTCCGGAAAGTCTAAAATTTAATATTAATGACCATAACACTAAGCAGTAAGTCAAATATTAAAACGATATCACAAAATCGTATCTCAGAAGTCTCAAAACCCTATTTAATTTCAGCTACGTTCATTCAACCATATGTAGTATTGCACTATGACGTCAGACTTCAGAGGAGTTATTACAAATGTATCGCACATGGATTACTTCTTTATTATTCATGGCGAGCGGGTTGGCTAACGCCGAACTCGATGCGGCTATAGACGCAATATTAATGTATAATCCACGTCATGAATGGGAATGGATTTCTAAAGCGTAGATTTACTTACAATGAATTTGAAGAATGATTTATAAAAAAATACGAAAAACAAATTACTGTTATCATGGTAATTCTTCCGGTTTAGTGCCATATATTTCTCTATTTGTCATCTTGTGCCATAATATTTCTCTAGGCGTCAGCTGTCCTAATCCTTTTTAGTCTCCAGAATGGTATTTTCTAGGTCATATTTATTAAATAAACTAGCGACCTGCCCCGGCTTTGCATGGGTTAACAAATTATACACCTAAACCTTCCTCAAGAATCACTCTATTGATAGGTGAAAACCGCATGAAAATCCGTTCAGTAGTTTTTGAGTTTAATGCGAACATAGGTACAAACACACAAACAGACAGACGCGGCGGGGGACGTTGTTTTATAAGGTGTAACGATATGTACCTCTGTTTCAATTTACCGTACTTCACAAATTAGGGTTTTGGCTTTCAGAATTTTTGATCTTAAATCTCTGAACAAGTTACATTAAGTCAAACCAGACTTTAAATACGTTACGATTCTCTTTGTACGGCTAACAAAAGGAATACGAAATTTGGAACAGAATGGCAAAGTAAAGACCTATTTCTGGCGATTGTTCCAATTCCCAATTCCATTTAATACATTATTTACAACGCGCAATAGGTACTTACGAATATCGACAGAGAAATTCCAAATCTGCTGCTTTAAATATGCTGTAGTACAATCGTTAGGAGGTATAACGCAATTCTATTTGAATAATGGTTTTATACTCCATAATATATTTACTTACTTTAGATTCATCGGGAGAACGGTTTATATTCATTGTTAGGTACATTTCTGTGTAGGTATCTTTGTCAATTACGGAAACAAGTAGATTTTTGGACTGCGAAACAATCGATCTTTATTTCAATGAATAAATAATCGTCACTTGGACATGCGAAGCAGTTAGCCGATGGATTTACGGTTATCTATCATAAAGCGTACCTATCTACTGCCTTGTTCTACTGTAGGTATATATTTTGCCTAATTCCAAGTGAAGCTGCAGATTAATCGTAGGCGCCAGTCGACAGTCACTTCTCCTCTCCTCGCCTCGATAACTTTAACGTCGTTAAAGTTTGCTCTGCTCCAAACTCATCTGCTTGCGTGAATCACATCGCCTGTATTTATGCTGTTCTCGACATAATATGATTTAATCTTTCATTACGTGTATCCAGGTTGTTTGGTTATCAGTTGGTAAATTCAGGAATGCACTTTGGTAACACAAAAGGTGTTTTGTTGTTTCGATTGTTAATAATCAGTTTTATACACATCTGACACAGTCCAGACTGAAGAAGGACTAGATTGAAGAAAAATCATCTTAGGGAAATACAATGTTTACTGCTAACCCTAAACTCCTAACCATGGCATTGTAGCCATCGCTGTCCCGCAATTCTCCTCTCCATAAACTTTCTCATGGTTATCATCATCATCATCATCATCATCATCAGGCTATATTAGTCCACTGCTGGACATAGCTCTCCCCTAAAGAGCGCCAGAGCGCCTGTCTTCAGCTTGCCGCATCCAGCATCCATATCTTACTAATCTCAAAAATCCATATCTTATCTTTTTTAGGCTGGCCATATCTTACGAAGAACCGACAACCGCTGAGGTAAACGTGTTCTTGAGTGGAGACCGCGACTCATAGTTATAATTTATATAAATTCGCAGAATTATGGTAGCAGACTGTACAAACGGGCAGCAACAGCACAGAGACCTACCAAAGCATGTAGTCCATGATAGAGACCGCTATGTGACTGACCCGTGCTGACTATTGCGTCAGGAGCCGACCGCGAAGCGGCGCGTGCATTACGGCGCACTCCGCCTCCAGTCACTCACCTCTTAGGCAGGCACAGCCCATGATGTAGCCCATCATAGAGACCCTCGGCGCCGGCGGCGGTGGCGGCAGGCGCCGGCCTCGGGGCGGCGCGCGCGACACGGCGCCCGCTCTCACCCGCCGCCTCTGACTCCACGCCCGCAGCCCGTCTCGCCCGCGCCCAGCGCTCGTGTACGACACAGCCACGGACTCATATTTAACATTTATTGCTTTGTTTTAATTCAGACTGTAGTTTGTAGACTGAGATTTAAAAAAAGTTTCAACAAATATCTTGCGGATCGCGGCCAATGGTCGATGTGACCACCCGCCGCCCGCGACCGACATTAGATGCTACCGCCCGAAACCAGCAACGGTTAAATGATCCCAATATGACTGAATGCAGTCTCTTTGAACCCTCGCTCATGACGATCTATGAGTGGCAAATGTGGCCCTTTGACTCGGCCCCAAAAAAACCGACCGCAATTGGGGAACAGCGAGACGAGACAAGGAAGACCGAGACAAGGAAGACCCATGGTATAATAATATACTCCGCCTGGTACTCCATTCCCGTCTTTTCTAGGTCACCTAACTGACACGGGCCTACGTCATCATGCGACAGCGCTATATGATAATATGCGATAGCGCTATATATAGCGGCCATGTTGTTGTGACGTAGGCCCGTGTCACTCTGGGAATGGAAGACCATGTTTTATTAGACTATGGGAAGACCGAGACAAGACGAGAGCAGTCTGTACACACTTGCTCTCGGCCTGTCTCGGGGTGTCTCGACGAGTGTGTACAGCCGACATAACAAAGTTGGGGATGTATGGTACGAAATTACGTGGTGCCTTCGTTACCAACTTTTAAACAGTCAATTTGCTGCTGACAGGTTAGACGACATAGTCACGAATAAACACCAGAATTTATACACAATTAGGACAATTTCGAAATAAGAAGTGGTGCAAGTGCTTCACACCAAGCACAAATGCCTATTTGTGATGTAGGATAGGTTCAATAAAAGAAGAACAACCGTTAAAGAAGGACATGTTACAAAAATCAACAGATTATTATTTTGAAAACTGGATTTGGACGTGGTATATATTTTGTACACATCACAGTAATTAAATTAAATGCATAGACGTGTATGTAGGCACATAATGATGAAATGTAAAGGTTGAGTTGAGGCGTGATTACTTAACAAATAACAAAACTTTTTACGGTAAGTTAACTCAACAACAACGGCATAATCACAAGATCTATAAGCTTATACCTGAATGTTGAACTGACGTCGGGAGACACCGTTTAATCAGATTGAAACTTTCCAAGTTAGTTATAATTACGTCTGGGCCCCGAGGTGATGCATTTACTCGACAGGCGCAGTCGCCAGCGACATCTGATGAGAAGTGTTAAATTACAAGACGGCTTGCTGACTCTCCGATGTAGGCTTTTGTAAGTCAATTAGCCTCCGCCTGCGACTTTTTCGTTTCAATTTAGAAATTTTCATTTTTCGACTGCGTAGAAGTTCTTTAAAAGGTAAAATTAAAAAAATCCACAGCACATTTGAAGAATATGCGTCATGTTTCAATCAATGGTTTAGTTTAGGCTGGGCATTGTCTGTCCGAATGTTTACTTGTTTTCTGGCATTTGAGTAAATAAATGCTGTGTTAATGGATGCATACATCATGAATGATGATTGTCTTTATGTAATAAAATGAAGGGTCAGTGAAAATCACTTCGACTCGCTGGATTAATCGTAGATATAAGGTAATTGCCTCGTCATGAGGCGAAATAATTATTATCTGTTATCCAGTTTGGCTATCTGTACTTGGAAGTGTAAATAATCAATTGAATTATCACTTTGTAAGATTACCTACGTTGCTAGAAGTTATATAATTGATATATAATAGATGATAAACATTTAATTAAAACGAAATAGCTTATTTAAAAACGCATAATCATTACCTAATCTTGGTTTGTCTGACTTATACGTTATGGATTTTAGCATATATAAAAGTGTTTTATATTTGTACTAGCGACCCGCCCCGGCTTCGCACGGCTTAGCAAATTATACACCTAAACCTTCCTCAAGAATCACTCTATTGGTAGGTGAAAACCGCATGAAAATCCGTTAAGTAGTTTTTGAGTTTATCGCGAACATACAAACACACAAACAGACAGGCGCGGCGGGGGACTTTGTTTTATAAGGTGTAGTGATTTACATAACCGATTTATACTACAATTCATTGTTTCCGACACAATCACTATTATGAAAAGTTATCATGTCAAGCTGTCATTTACATAACCCAACTAATAAATATTGTGTGGACAATACAACAATAAAGCAAGATAAATATGTAGCTTTCTTGCTCTGCTATGTTAAAACCTAACAATCGATTATTGTAACATGCAGTCGTTATTGTAATATGGATACCGTCAATCACACGCATGATTTCACTAATTGTTTATGCGTAGCCTAGAAAATAATTGTAAGATAGATTTACGACCAATTAACTAACCTGCAACTGTTTACATTAATAACGACTACTAACAACTTTTTAATGAGGTGTTACCTACATCCACTTACTAAAACACATTTCTAACGAGATCGTTATGGTTTCAAAGATTTCTACTGAAATATCAAACCGCTGAAAACGAATAAAAGGTTAGGGTCCTTTACTAAAATACTTAGGGAGTAACCTTAATCTCAATCCCTTGGCAACAGTCTTGTTTTGAAAGTACTTCGAACGAATTAGAAGGGAAAAAGCATTCCCAATGGCGGGTGATTAAAATATAGACTTCATGGGACAATATTGCCTTTACAGTCATGAAGCAAAAACACACATCTACCGATAAAGTCATTATTATTTATAGTCAGACCACTAAAAAGTTGAGACTGCACTTTAAATGAAACCCTGCGGCGTTCATTCGGATTGAATAAACCCTAACTTACAGGCCTATTCGGATTTCGAGATAATTACAAGATCTTGAGACGATTTAGAGATCAACTAGATCTACATTAGATATCGACTAGATGTGACTTGGATTTCTAAGTCATAACTTGTCGAAATCGTTCAAGAGGACCTCCAGAATCGCGGAAACGTCAAATTTGACATATCTATCTTACAAATATCTTTTCATATCTCATGCTCTGAAAGTGGGTCGTTGTTGTTCTAAAAGGTGCGCAGAAAGTGATACGTTTATGCTCTAGCGCAGAAAAGTGGTGTACTCCTCTGCGTCCCCGTCCCACGAACAACTGGATGGAAACAAAATGGAAAAATAGTGTCTTTATTTCCTCGCCTGGAACAATTGGTAATTGTTTAATTTTACTAATCCCACGTTGATCCTTTTTTTTATAAAAAATGATGTAAGTAAATTGTTAAAAACAAATTATTCTTGATTTCTTTCGTTGAATTCTATTTACTCGATTTCATAAGGCGGGAACCAAAAGGAATACACCAAAAATATTTTTTTAAACCTTACACTTGCGTAAATGAGCAAAGGCAGAATCTTATACAGCCACAGTTAAACGTTTGTACGATATTAAATTGGTTTTTAAAGTTATTTAGCACTATATTCATGAAATAAAATTAAATACAAGATAAGAATTTCTTATATTATTAATTAAATTGTTATTTAATATTTAAAATACTTTTATTATGTTATTACGTGGTGCGGCGCACCAAGATCGCGGTGCGGTCCGGTAGTCTGTTGCGGGTTTTAGAACGAAAAAGTATAAAATTAAAAAGTAAGAGGCAATCCCGCTGATTTTCAATATTTTCATACTATAATGAACAAATCATTTTAAAATTACTGCAGTTTGTTAATAAATGAGTGTTTTCGTAAATATTGCAATCTAAATGATTTTTGCTAGGGGGCTGTCCATAAATTACGTCATCGATTTTTGTCAATTTTGGACCCCCCCCCCCCCTAAAATCATCCAAAAATCATGCTTCGAATGACCCCGTTTCCTCCTACGTCGTGCTACCGTCATCCGATGTCCAGACCCCCCCCCCCCCTAATTTGAAATGACGTAATTTATGAATAGCCCCTAGGGGTTATTAATCTTCACACATGTAAAGTCTCCGATTGCAAGTAAGTCATAAGGAAAAAAATCATGGCCGTAGGTCTATTGGGTACTTCAATTACTGATTTTGCGAAATTGCCTTGTCTTGTTTGGTTTCCTCGCATTCGATATGAAAAGTAGAGTGTTTAACTCGGGCACCATTTCCGTCTCGGACTATTGGCGCTCTCACTGCGTTCGAGCGCCAAACTACCTCGACAGAAATGGGTGCCTTTCAACCCTTGGTTAACAATCTACTATTGAATTATCCGTATCGTAACTTGTTGAAGTCTAGTAGAAATCTAATTCATTTTCCGAATCGAGCCGTGAATCCCTCGACAACAGTTTTTGGGCTGAATTAAATAAGTTGTTCTGAAAGTAAGTACTTTGAATGAGCTAAAGGTAATGAGCATTCCCAGTGACGGGTGATTATAGACGTCGTGGGACAATATTGCCTTTGTCAACACACCTACCTACATAAACCAAAACATTAATGAATATATTACGAGTAGGTTTATTAGACTAAAACCCCTCAGCAACAGTTCTTTGATAAAATAAAACACGTTGTTTGGAAAATACTGTGACCGAGTAAAAGGTAAAAAGCATTAATAAAGGCGAGAGATTATGGTCGCCGTGGAACCGCTGACATCATACAGGGAATAAAAGCTCATCTCTGTCTTTACCCAAAGAATGATGGTTTCAAAGTACATATTTTTATTGATAAATGAAACCGTTAAAAGGTTAAGACAATAATTACAGGCTTAACGCTACACATTCAAATCCCTTGGCAACCGTTCTTGGCAAAATATGTTGTTTTGAAAGTACTTTAAACGAGTAAAAGGTAATGAGCAGCAGTGTCGGGTGATTATAGTCGCCGTGGGACATTGCCGGTGCAGTGGCCGCGGTCGCGTGCTGCCGTGCCGGCGACGATCGATACCGCCCGCAAAGCTCGCGCTTCGGCACATACTGCCTACTTAATGACAAATGCAACTTCCAGTTGGGTATTACGCACAGGAATAGGTGAAACTAACTCCTTAACAAACCTATTAAGGGACCGATAGTAACGACGAAAGTTTGTGCCGTTTTCACTCGAGGCATAAAAACAAATAAGAAGTCATTGTTTAGTGGAGCACAAAGATTCCTCGTGAAAAGTTACGTTTGGACGACTTCTTTCGGGTCGTGAGCACAGCAGGAAAGTCCCATTACGTAGCATGAGTCAATACCGTGTCATCGGCCGCGGAGTTTCGGCGCGGAGAGTGGCGTCTATGGGGGATGACATAAGAGATTAGCCGGTGATTTGACAGGTGGCGTATGTCGTGGGTAGATAGAATGAGGTTAGGGCGGCTCGCGCTCGGTGCTGGTTGCGGCAGGTCGGTCGCGGGGCCGGCGGGCGCGGGCGCGGGCGGGCGAGCACTGAGGCGCGCGCCGCCGCTCGCACCAACATACCCCCGCTCACCCCCGACCACTGAAAGCCAGATCTAGACTTTCACGAGCACCCGCGTCGCAACGTCTAGCGCACGTCCTGACACATAACTTCCATAAAACCGTCTCCATTTCGATGCCTCCATTGTGTACGATCGTTCCCAGGTTCAGTCATGAATAAACCGCTGATATTGCGGTGAGACTTATCGTGTTTCACCGGCTAACACACAAACTTTTGAAATAGATAAACTAGTTACTAAAACTGATGAGAGATTATGCAGTTTATAAATACACAATGTCATTGTCATCTATTTATAACACATTGTTCGAACTTTTACGCCTTCAAGAAAAGTTTCCATTGTTGTCTAACGCGTACTTTTTTTGCTTTACTAGCGTGACTTTTTAAACGCTTATGTCGCGTATTGAGTGTTAACTATGCTTAGTGACGTCATAAATGGCGTTACTTTTGCATCCCGAGTGGCGGGCTAGAGGTGAATGCTCGTCCGGCGTCCTGTCAGGACACAGCATAGAGACTACGACAGTAACCTATCCAGGCAAACTATGCACTTCTTTTTTGCGCACGCGTATTTAGCCTCATTGAAAGATAGATTACTGTACCAATCAACTCTGGCCAGGATGTCGCTAATTCCCAGCACGCGCCAAATAGCCACTCATCAATGCGCGTCCAACATTTGCTACTTAATAATCACTAGACTAACCTAGTTGAGCGTTCATTTGCAAGGCATGAGTTGAAATTACTTCAGCCTTTTTAATTAGGAAAGCTTTGGGACTAATTAGTACTTAGTTAATTCAATTAATGTAAACGAGACGGTTAGCACGGTCATGGCAAATTGCGCTTCACGGTGTATAATTTTGCCCCAAAACGAATAATATTTTAGCTAGTCGGAGAGTGGAATAAATAATGAGCATCCCTTGTTCGCTGTCGAAATGACACGTTGGACATTTACAGCTTACCCTTGTGCGAAATGGGAGGGGATTGAGTATTTGGTAAGGGTTTATGGGGAGATATAGGCCTTTATTACGGTTTAGTTTGGTGTAAACCAGGCTTATTTAAACTCCATAATAGAGTTTGCCGAATACGAATATTCGGCCGAACGATCTATTATGATCTTACCGGACAATTCAGCCGAATTATTCGGTTCATCTGTATCATTCTAATAAACCATTTGGAAACGCTTCAGTTACATATTAGCAGCTAAAGATTAATCGCATTTCAACACTGTCCATATTTGATAAAAACATCCTACGGATTTAACAGGACAAGTCGCATCATTTATTGTTCTATTGATATCGGGGAAATTATTCGGTCGAACATTGCAAAACTTGCCGAATATGTCGAATACCGAATAATTCATCGAATATTCGACCCATCTCTACACCATAACATTTAGATCAGCCACGAGGATATCAACTACCAGAATAAAATATTACCAGTAGCTATTATATATCCTATGCCAGTAGATAAACAGGAATAATATTTTTGTGCCTATTAGGTTGTTTAATATTTACATTACGAAAAGAGGTATTTAATTAGTCAATTGCACAAACAATCTATATAAATATTCTTCTTGTTTTGAAATATATGACTATTTCGCCAATGTCAAAAGTGTGCTCGCAGAGCATGACTTTGTTCGGTTCGCTTTTAGTAAAGTGATCGCTGGACTTTACAAAAAGCCAATGGGTTGCCGGGTGTTGAATAAAGCAGGGGTTGGCAACCTTTTAAGACTAGGTACGTTACTTCACTGCATAATAAGTTATCAATTAGACTTTAAACAACATTAATGAGCAAATTACAAGAGTACCTATGTAAGTGACGTAATCACATATCAGGAATATCAGGATGACATATAGAATACTTATACATAACTGATAAAATAAATGCAGAAGATAAAACAAAAGAAGAGAAGAGGAATCATCTCTCAATGAGTGAAATAGTAGACATTAGAGGAAGGCGTTGCAGAAACAACCATACTGTTTAACTATGAAAAAAAATTGTTGTTAAAGCCACAGCACAGAAGTTAATTGTTACATGCTGTTTGTACGTTGCTCATACATCCTACGACAGCATACTAACGAGTGCTCTATAGCTACTATACTTCACACTGTCACACAATGGCATCGTTAATGAAACGCGAGTACCCACGGCGCACTATCTATTGCGCGCTATTGAATGAGATTAACTAATCGCTAAACGATAACAGAATACCAGCCAAATTAATTTTAATAAAATTGCACTGATTTACTAAGTTTCAATACGACGTGGATAACATCCATTCCAGGATTTTATCTTCTGCGTTCATTTTATCGGTCATGTATAAGTATTATATATGTCATCCTGATATGTGTTTACGTCACTTAGATTCATATTTAAATACAGATATTGAGTGAATGCACACACGATGAGTAATAGATATTATTAAGTATCAGTAAAAAAAATCGAGAAATATTTTTAACAGTTTTTAACGTTTCGTTTAGAACTCGCGATCTGGTTCATCACAGATTGCATACAAATGACTCGCCTTTGTGCAACGGCACTGTCTAAAGGTCAAATAATAAAGTACATATTACGAATGAACAAGAAATATAAGTATAGGTAAATATACAATTTTAAATAATTTAACATCGACACGTTGTAACGATGTAATTAATAACCAACAGAGAATAGAAAACTGTCAAAAGAACATAAAAACCGAGATTTTGTAGGATTAGTTTCAGTCTAGCGACAGATTATGACAGTTATGAGGATACTTTATATAAGTAAAAAACTGACCGCAATTGGGGAACAGCGAGACGAGACAAGGAAGACCGAGACAAGGAAGACCCATGGTATAATAATATACTCCGCCTGGTACTCCATTCCCGTCTTTTCTAGGTCACCTAACTGACACGGGCCTACGTCATCATGCGACAGCGCTATATGATAATATGCGATAGCGCTATATATAGCGGCCATGTTGTTGTGACGTAGGCCCGTGTCACTCTGGGAATGGAAGACCATGTTTTATTAGACTATGGGAAGACCGAGACAAGACGAGAGCAGTCTGTACACACTTGCTCTCGGCCTGTCTCGGGGTGTCTCGACGAGTGTGTACAGCCGACATAAAATACTTAGGGAGTAACCTTAATCTCAATCCCTTGGCAACAGTCTTGTTTTGAAAGTACTTCGAACGAATTAGAAGGGAAAAAGCATTCCCAATGGCGGGTGATTAAAATATAGACTTCATGGGACAATATTGCCTTTACAGTCATGAAGCAAAAACACACATCTACCGATAAAGTCATTATTATTTATAGTCAGACCACTAAAAAGTTGAGACTGCACTTTAAATGAAACCCTGCGGCGTTCATTCGGATTGAATAAACCCTAACTTACAGGCCTATTCGGATTTCGAGATAATTACAAGATCTTGAGACGATTTAGAGATCAACTAGATCTACATTAGATATCGACTAGATGTGACTTGGATTTCTAAGTCATAACTTGTCGAAATCGTTCAAGAGGACCTCCAGAATCGCGGAAACGTCAAATTTGACATATCTATCTTACAAATATCTTTTCATATCTCATGCTCTGAAAGTGGGTCGTTGTTGTTCTAAAAGGTGCGCAGAAAGTGATACGTTTATGCTCTAGCGCAGAAAAGTGGTGTACTCCTCTGCGTCCCCGTCCCACGAACAACTGGATGGAAACAAAATGGAAAAATAGTGTCTTTATTTCCTCGCCTGGAACAATTGGTAATTGTTTAATTTTACTAATCCCACGTTGATCCTTTTTTTTATAAAAAATGATGTAAGTAAATTGTTAAAAACAAATTATTCTTGATTTCTTTCGTTGAATTCTATTTACTCGATTTCATAAGGCGGGAACCAAAAGGAATACACCAAAAATATTTTTTTAAACCTTACACTTGCGTAAATGAGCAAAGGCAGAATCTTATACAGCCACAGTTAAACGTTTGTACGATATTAAATTGGTTTTTAAAGTTATTTAGCACTATATTCATGAAATAAAATTAAATACAAGATAAGAATTTCTTATATTATTAATTAAATTGTTATTTAATATTTAAAATACTTTTATTATGTTATTACGTGGTGCGGCGCACCAAGATCGCGGTGCGGTCCGGTAGTCTGTTGCGGGTTTTAGAACGAAAAAGTATAAAATTAAAAAGTAAGAGGCAATCCCGCTGATTTTCAATATTTTCATACTATAATGAACAAATCATTTTAAAATTACTGCAGTTTGTTAATAAATGAGTGTTTTCGTAAATATTGCAATCTAAATGATTTTTGCTAGGGGGCTGTCCATAAATTACGTCATCGATTTTTGTCAATTTTGGACCCCCCCCCCCCCCTAAAATCATCCAAAAATCATGCTTCGAATGACCCCGTTTCCTCCTACGTCGTGCTACCGTCATCCGATGTCCAGACCCCCCCCCCCCCTAATTTGAAATGACGTAATTTATGAATAGCCCCTAGGGGTTATTAATCTTCACACATGTAAAGTCTCCGATTGCAAGTAAGTCATAAGGAAAAAAATCATGGCCGTAGGTCTATTGGGTACTTCAATTACTGATTTTGCGAAATTGCCTTGTCTTGTTTGGTTTCCTCGCATTCGATATGAAAAGTAGAGTGTTTAACTCGGGCACCATTTCCGTCTCGGACTATTGGCGCTCTCACTGCGTTCGAGCGCCAAACTACCTCGACAGAAATGGGTGCCTTTCAACCCTTGGTTAACAATCTACTATTGAATTATCCGTATCGTAACTTGTTGAAGTCTAGTAGAAATCTAATTCATTTTCCGAATCGAGCCGTGAATCCCTCGACAACAGTTTTTGGGCTGAATTAAATAAGTTGTTCTGAAAGTAAGTACTTTGAATGAGCTAAAGGTAATGAGCATTCCCAGTGACGGGTGATTATAGACGTCGTGGGACAATATTGCCTTTGTCAACACACCTACCTACATAAACCAAAACATTAATGAATATATTACGAGTAGGTTTATTAGACTAAAACCCCTCAGCAACAGTTCTTTGATAAAATAAAACACGTTGTTTGGAAAATACTGTGACCGAGTAAAAGGTAAAAAGCATTAATAAAGGCGAGAGATTATGGTCGCCGTGGAACCGCTGACATCATACAGGGAATAAAAGCTCATCTCTGTCTTTACCCAAAGAATGATGGTTTCAAAGTACATATTTTTATTGATAAATGAAACCGTTAAAAGGTTAAGACAATAATTACAGGCTTAACGCTACACATTCAAATCCCTTGGCAACCGTTCTTGGCAAAATATGTTGTTTTGAAAGTACTTTAAACGAGTAAAAGGTAATGAGCAGCAGTGTCGGGTGATTATAGTCGCCGTGGGACATTGCCGGTGCAGTGGCCGCGGTCGCGTGCTGCCGTGCCGGCGACGATCGATACCGCCCGCAAAGCTCGCGCTTCGGCACATACTGCCTACTTAATGACAAATGCAACTTCCAGTTGGGTATTACGCACAGGAATAGGTGAAACTAACTCCTTAACAAACCTATTAAGGGACCGATAGTAACGACGAAAGTTTGTGCCGTTTTCACTCGAGGCATAAAAACAAATAAGAAGTCATTGTTTAGTGGAGCACAAAGATTCCTCGTGAAAAGTTACGTTTGGACGACTTCTTTCGGGTCGTGAGCACAGCAGGAAAGTCCCATTACGTAGCATGAGTCAATACCGTGTCATCGGCCGCGGAGTTTCGGCGCGGAGAGTGGCGTCTATGGGGGATGACATAAGAGATTAGCCGGTGATTTGACAGGTGGCGTATGTCGTGGGTAGATAGAATGAGGTTAGGGCGGCTCGCGCTCGGTGCTGGTTGCGGCAGGTCGGTCGCGGGGCCGGCGGGCGCGGGCGCGGGCGGGCGAGCACTGAGGCGCGCGCCGCCGCTCGCACCAACATACCCCCGCTCACCCCCGACCACTGAAAGCCAGATCTAGACTTTCACGAGCACCCGCGTCGCAACGTCTAGCGCACGTCCTGACACATAACTTCCATAAAACCGTCTCCATTTCGATGCCTCCATTGTGTACGATCGTTCCCAGGTTCAGTCATGAATAAACCGCTGATATTGCGGTGAGACTTATCGTGTTTCACCGGCTAACACACAAACTTTTGAAATAGATAAACTAGTTACTAAAACTGATGAGAGATTATGCAGTTTATAAATACACAATGTCATTGTCATCTATTTATAACACATTGTTCGAACTTTTACGCCTTCAAGAAAAGTTTCCATTGTTGTCTAACGCGTACTTTTTTTGCTTTACTAGCGTGACTTTTTAAACGCTTATGTCGCGTATTGAGTGTTAACTATGCTTAGTGACGTCATAAATGGCGTTACTTTTGCATCCCGAGTGGCGGGCTAGAGGTGAATGCTCGTCCGGCGTCCTGTCAGGACACAGCATAGAGACTACGACAGTAACCTATCCAGGCAAACTATGCACTTCTTTTTTGCGCACGCGTATTTAGCCTCATTGAAAGATAGATTACTGTACCAATCAACTCTGGCCAGGATGTCGCTAATTCCCAGCACGCGCCAAATAGCCACTCATCAATGCGCGTCCAACATTTGCTACTTAATAATCACTAGACTAACCTAGTTGAGCGTTCATTTGCAAGGCATGAGTTGAAATTACTTCAGCCTTTTTAATTAGGAAAGCTTTGGGACTAATTAGTACTTAGTTAATTCAATTAATGTAAACGAGACGGTTAGCACGGTCATGGCAAATTGCGCTTCACGGTGTATAATTTTGCCCCAAAACGAATAATATTTTAGCTAGTCGGAGAGTGGAATAAATAATGAGCATCCCTTGTTCGCTGTCGAAATGACACGTTGGACATTTACAGCTTACCCTTGTGCGAAATGGGAGGGGATTGAGTATTTGGTAAGGGTTTATGGGGAGATATAGGCCTTTATTACGGTTTAGTTTGGTGTAAACCAGGCTTATTTAAACTCCATAATAGAGTTTGCCGAATACGAATATTCGGCCGAACGATCTATTATGATCTTACCGGACAATTCAGCCGAATTATTCGGTTCATCTGTATCATTCTAATAAACCATTTGGAAACGCTTCAGTTACATATTAGCAGCTAAAGATTAATCGCATTTCAACACTGTCCATATTTGATAAAAACATCCTACGGATTTAACAGGACAAGTCGCATCATTTATTGTTCTATTGATATCGGGGAAATTATTCGGTCGAACATTGCAAAACTTGCCGAATATGTCGAATACCGAATAATTCATCGAATATTCGACCCATCTCTACACCATAACATTTAGATCAGCCACGAGGATATCAACTACCAGAATAAAATATTACCAGTAGCTATTATATATCCTATGCCAGTAGATAAACAGGAATAATATTTTTGTGCCTATTAGGTTGTTTAATATTTACATTACGAAAAGAGGTATTTAATTAGTCAATTGCACAAACAATCTATATAAATATTCTTCTTGTTTTGAAATATATGACTATTTCGCCAATGTCAAAAGTGTGCTCGCAGAGCATGACTTTGTTCGGTTCGCTTTTAGTAAAGTGATCGCTGGACTTTACAAAAAGCCAATGGGTTGCCGGGTGTTGAATAAAGCAGGGGTTGGCAACCTTTTAAGACTAGGTACGTTACTTCACTGCATAATAAGTTATCAATTAGACTTTAAACAACATTAATGAGCAAATTACAAGAGTACCTATGTAAGTGACGTAATCACATATCAGGAATATCAGGATGACATATAGAATACTTATACATAACTGATAAAATAAATGCAGAAGATAAAACAAAAGAAGAGAAGAGGAATCATCTCTCAATGAGTGAAATAGTAGACATTAGAGGAAGGCGTTGCAGAAACAACCATACTGTTTAACTATGAAAAAAAATTGTTGTTAAAGCCACAGCACAGAAGTTAATTGTTACATGCTGTTTGTACGTTGCTCATACATCCTACGACAGCATACTAACGAGTGCTCTATAGCTACTATACTTCACACTGTCACACAATGGCATCGTTAATGAAACGCGAGTACCCACGGCGCACTATCTATTGCGCGCTATTGAATGAGATTAACTAATCGCTAAACGATAACAGAATACCAGCCAAATTAATTTTAATAAAATTGCACTGATTTACTAAGTTTCAATACGACGTGGATAACATCCATTCCAGGATTTTATCTTCTGCGTTCATTTTATCGGTCATGTATAAGTATTATATATGTCATCCTGATATGTGTTTACGTCACTTAGATTCATATTTAAATACAGATATTGAGTGAATGCACACACGATGAGTAATAGATATTATTAAGTATCAGTAAAAAAAATCGAGAAATATTTTTAACAGTTTTTAACGTTTCGTTTAGAACTCGCGATCTGGTTCATCACAGATTGCATACAAATGACTCGCCTTTGTGCAACGGCACTGTCTAAAGGTCAAATAATAAAGTACATATTACGAATGAACAAGAAATATAAGTATAGGTAAATATACAATTTTAAATAATTTAACATCGACACGTTGTAACGATGTAATTAATAACCAACAGAGAATAGAAAACTGTCAAAAGAACATAAAAACCGAGATTTTGTAGGATTAGTTTCAGTCTAGCGACAGATTATGACAGTTATGAGGATACTTTATATAAGTAAAAAACTGAGTCTTATGATTCTTATGAACATCATTGGTGGTTTCCATGTGTCTTTGTATTTTATGTGATTTGTACTTACACCACACATTACAAAAACAACAACGATATTTATGAATTGTTCCATGCAATTATTTATGAAGGGAATTGTACATTTCCGTACCAACCCGTGTTGCCCTGAGCGATGTTTGTAAACTTTTAAAAGTAGTCTACTACTACCACTTCTTTAGCACAATGACCCACAACCCACAACAGTTCCATTTTGTCATGATGCCAAGTTTTAAGTTTGCATTCAACAATTACCTATTACTTAAGAGGTCGGTAACCACAACGCGGTCACCAGTTCCAACTGATCGCAGTTAACATAGCACACTAATTTAGGCTGATAGCAGCAGAACGATTCAAATTTGGAACGCCGTTTTACGATACATAATGGTCCTGGACCGTTGGTAATGGATCCGTTATATAAAACATTTCGATTTTTAAATTTGTTAGACTGCCAGTATTCTCGTCCCTTGTACTATATAAAGTTCATTGATTATATAAGATGCGTCAAGTGTAAGCACATTCATGCACCATTCCACTAATCCCGGGTTAACCGGTTAAACCTGGAGTTACCATGGTTACCACTACAATTTGAAACTAGGTTAACGGTTTAGCGCTTAACGGACAACGGACACGATTATTTCTTAGACTTTACGTCTCTTTTACAATTATATAGATAACATGCGACACTGACCTATGTTGTTGTTGTGTATGGAGTGGTGCGCGGCCGCGGCGGCGAGCGCGCTGGCGAGCGCGGCCTGCTGGTGCTGCAGCTGCGACGCGAGCTGCGCCTGCAACGCGGCGTGCGCGTTGCTGATGCCGCGGTCCATCACATTCTGCTCGGCGCGCGCCGCCTCTTCGTATGTGGGGGAGTCTTCATCTGCGGAATAATCGCACGTTAGAATGGGACATGGGATTGAATACTGCGTACAGAATTTAATTTGACAGAATCAAAATTTAATTTGTCTTCGAAACTTTTAATATGTGGGCGGCTAAAATATGGGTTAAAATGTCTGTCATTGCCACACCCGATAGGGACCGTGCGCGTTGGAGGGTCTGCCATCTTGTGGCCTGAATCGAAAACATATGTGCACATATACATTGCCAAAGCAAGTGCTACCATCTACCGTTCTCGTCGGTACATTTTTCCTTGTGCATAGTAGGTTCTGCCATCTTGTGGGCTACATCGGAAGCATAAACGACACATTTACGCCTCGCGCCAAAAATCTGACGGCTCCTATCCTATAGTTCATGCACGGGGCCTATATGGGTAACATGTATTGAAACGATTATTACTTGAAGACCTGAATACCTATACATGTAAGCAATTATAAATAAATTAAATAAACAAAATCCGCATTGATGGAGATTGGCGCCCAAAATACACAAGAGCTGGCACGAATGGAATGAATGAATGAAGTGTATCACGTTAACCGATAAAATGGCGGCTCTCATTGTATACCGATACAAGTGTCACTCATACAATGAGAATTCCGTAAATACCATTCGTGCAAGCTTTTGTGAATCGACCTGTACCAGTCACCACATTTTTATCAGTATCTTTACACTAATGATTTGAAATAAGGTTAATGGAGCCAATATCGATGTGAAAGGGGGTGCTGACAATACGTACGTGGCTGTAGGTCCAAACTTTAACAAATTATGTTACTTTTGTTCCCTAGCTTGAGCTCATTGGACAGTATTTTCCCTTAAAAATGTTTGGGCTGGTCGTGGTTATACGTTAATTTCTGAGAACAGTGAGAAAATATCCCGGGAATAAAAAGTCTTAACACTTCAGAAACTCTCTACCTTACGATTTAACAACTTTGTTTGACATAATAATAGATTGGTTTTTTTGAGTTGCACACCGAGAAACGAGCACTCGTGCAGTCGTGATCGTGATAATTGACAAAATACGCCTTTCTGAAATGCGATGCGTGAGTACGTATAACCAATTACTTTAAACGAATTCATGTTTTGAAGAAAAACAATGTCTACCGACACATACCGCTGTGTTAAATACCATGAACCATGCATGTCTCACTTTAGAAAATTTAGGAAGTGATGTAAACAGTAAAAGTGTTGACGAATGACATAAGAAACGTACGCGCAAATATCTTTGACAGTCAAGATTAATCGAGAGTATATCGTATGAATATTGGTAATGGGTTTTCTCAATCAACGTTTTGTAATTGTTATTTGACTTAGACCTAGAAGCTAAGTGTTACAATTTGTTCCGTATTCCTTTAGCAAAAATCTAGATAAATAATATAATACCTTAAACAAGCGCCATCCTAAACTAAAACGAAGGTAAATATTGTGACACAGTAACCGTGCGTGTCTGTCTGTCTGTGAACCTCTTTGACGTAGGGAAAACACTAGACCTCCGAAGACAATGCCATAGCAAAGAGCAACAGAAAAAAGTTCATCGACTCTTATTCCTTACAGTTGATAATTCGTTATTTTTCAAATCAAAAATAAATAGAGTATTCTTACTAGCTTCGGGGACCGGCGCGCAGGGACTCTCCGGCAGGAGGATCCCTTTCTGCACAAGCTCATCTCTATTTGCTCGGACGGATATCTTCCTTTCTAAAGCTGCAAAGAAGAAAGGTCACAATTAATAAAAAAGTATAATCTTTAAAATAATTTGCATTATTCATCATACAATCAATGTTTTTAAGTCGTAGAATTAGAAGTAATAATTATTCTGTCAAGTTAAAGACGAGAAAAACTGTGTTTGCCTTCGCCATAACGTTTTTGTAAATGTCCTTTTTTAATAGGTGGCTAGCTGAAACGGCTCTTACTTATTTCATTGTATTAAATAACGTAGATTTAAATTTAACATGAACTAAATGGCTAGGAAAAATTATTACTGAGCCACAGAAAACCCATTCCCGTGGTTATGATTCAGTGAGTATAGATAAATAAACCTCCCACTCTGAGTTTTCATACAAATGCTTTACCAAAGTTAGAGGAGCTTACGTTACCAAACGCCAAGAATCTGGACTTGATCTGCTCTACCGATCATCATCATCATCATCCTCCTCCTAGCGTTTCTCCCGTACTGTGACGGGGTCCGCTTTCCTACTTTTCTCCTTTCACTTCGCTCTATCCTGGACATCGGTTTCCGCTAACTCACAGTCGTTTAAATCTTTGGCGATGACGTTACGCCACCGCTGCCTTGGATCTGCTCTACCGATACTGGCGACTATCCTAGTCTGCTGGTCCACACTAGCAGACCTTCCTGTTACTGTTTTTAATAACATGCAATAACAACTTACTTCTAGAGGCTGCTTCAAACTTCTCCGACTTCTTTTTCCGTTTCCACTTCCAAGGTTTGAAGAGCCTACCGAGGGCCGAGAACTTGGACTTGGTCCGCTCCACCGGCGGCGTTCGCGCGCCCGACCCCAGGCTGTTGGTGCGCACTGTTGTGCCATTTTGTTTCTTGGCTGCAAGCAATAGCAGACGACATTCTTTATATGCTCGAGTTTCTATAGGTACTTTGATCGCTTATTAGTTATAAGGCCTCATCCATTAATTACGTCACACAATTAGAAGTGGGAGGGAGTCAAGAAAATGTGACATGTTGTGACAAGGGGGAGGGGGGAGTCACAAACTTTGTGACGTCACTTTAACTACATCTCTAACCGAAAATGGTTTTGATTTTTTTATTCGCTGTAAATAGTTAAATAACCAGTTTTTGCAAAATGATAATCGTTTTTATGGATGTATTTTTATTCCTAATCGGCTTCGTGTTATAAAGTAACAATGGATGAATTTATCAAAAATATTCTTTTTTGTTAAAATAATAAAAACTAATTTAAATTGTTGATTTCATTGAAAACTAAATTGCCAAATATGTGACGTCACGCCAGGGGGGAATAGGTTAGCCAAATGTGACAAGGTGTGACAAGGAGGGGCGGTTTAAAAAAAACTTTAAATCGTGTGATGTAATTAATGGATGACCCCTAATACAAATATCTACGTATCGCCATTAAAATAATACTTTTTTATTTATTGTGCAATAAAATGCCAGATAATGGAAGGTTGCAAATAATTTAATGACAAATAAAATTGTTTTGAAAAATAAATTAACTGATGACACTGATACCGTTCAGGCCGTATACATACTATACATCAATAACGTTCACGTTAGGCAAACTTTTGCAGTTGTTCGATATATTACATAAAAAAATTATAAGGTTCAGTTACATTCTTTAGCGCTACCAAAGCGTATTAGAGTCTGTGCGGAAAGAGAAGAATCGTGAAATGTAGAGGTGCCCATACATTCTACGACTCTTCTCTTTTCGCACAGACCCTATAAATGTTTTACCTTTTAACCTAATTAGGTAGATACTTAAAGCAGACCTTGAACTAAAGTAATGAACCACAGTTGACGAATTCATTTGTATTTTTAGTTCTACGGAAAGCCTACTTCCTTATTCCCTCCCGAGGATGAATAACGAGATGTCTTTTTCTGTATTTTACATGGTTATTTAAAATAGCGAAAAAATCATGTGTTTGGAGAATGTCTTTAAACTTAGTCAGGTATAATAGTTATTTGGAACACAATTTATAAATAAAATTAAATAAATATTGGGGACATCTTACATAGATTGGGGATCTCATATCAACCTAGCCCCAAACTAAGCAAACCTTATACTATGTATGTTGTTGTATGTTTGTTATATACCGGCAACTTGTTAAAATCTAACACTACAATTCTATAAACGTGAAGAAAAAAGCATGAATGATATTGATAAATATATAAAGTCTACATTTTCAATGACATTTAAGCATGGTTATCTACTTAACGACCTACCTAATAAAAAGACTTGAAAAGAGCGCTGTCCTTGCATATTCGCATATTACTCTTAGATTCGTTTTGTAAATAACTATGTATTACATAAATGATATGTAACTACAGTAAAATAATTACTTAAATATTATTTTCTACGTGCTTAATATTTCAAAATTACAAAACTATGAAACGTAATTTCAAATACAAATGCATTTATTTCATTACTTTTTACAGCTGTTCTTAGTTATAAGGGTTAGGTAGGTAATTAGTCCATCTAAGGTCAGGTAATTAACAATTTTAAAAACTAAAAGCTGGCGCTCGTCAACACCTCATGTCATGGCAACACCTATACCGCCTACGTACAATATACCTCCTCATACATGCCTACATTGACAGAATAAATGGCCCCATTATGTCGAGAGCCTATTGTCAAAGGCTGTCTGTACCCATCACAATAACAACGGGAACATACAAAAGAGAAAACTTTAACATCACCTATAGTTCAGTTCTATATCTACAGTTTGGGGACGTTGATTTATAAATCAGTAGGTATAATGAGTACGAAAAGAAGTACCAAAATTGAACAGTTGTTTGTTAAAATCACAGACGAAACAGGATAAACCGACGAAAGTTTAGGGTCAGGTCATGCATAAAACAAAACACGGTTCATTTACTTATTTAATATTCAAGTAACATCTTCAGTCTTATACCGAAGTGCACCGTTTTCGTCCCAGCGTTGGATGATCCTTGGACTCCTTATTAAGAATCACAGTTTTTTTCGTAAGCATTAAAACACTTCCAATTTAAAAGAAATTGTGTTTTTTTTATTCCCCTAGGAAATTAGACTCTCATCATAAGCGCCAATAAAAAACGGGCAAGTGTATTTACGGTGTCATTCCATCATGTTTCAAATAAAATAAGAAAGGTTCAAAGAGGGTACACCCGCAGCGAGGGAAGCACTTCCATATTTGGGATCATTCCAGTTTTTTACCTGCACGAAATGCCCGGATGGTTCGAGACAGGTAAAAGAGTTGAACGCGTCGAACTCAAGCAACCGTGTGTGCAACGAAACAATCTAATCGATCATGGACTCATTGTTTGAACTGTAAATTGATAGACACTAGACAGTATAGACACCCGTTCAATTAAGAGAAGGGATCCCCGTTACGTTTGTAGGACTAAATAAAAACCAGATGTTTGCTTATTTACATGACTCGTAGGTTAGTCCTTTGACATAATTGAAATATTAGTAATTAAATCATGTCTATATAATACACTCGAATTTCTAATATTGACATTATTGACTTATAGAGAATGGATCCACAAGCGACACAAAACAAGTCGTGCCTAACTAAACCTTGTATTGGATAATTTACTACCACCAATTTACTAATAAATAACAGATCGATTGGAGAAATTTAGCGCAATTGGACTGGTATAATAGTATCAGGAAATAAAAAAAGCCGGACAAGTGCGAGTCGGACTCGCCCACCGAGGGTTCCGTACTTTTTAGTATTTGACTATTTGTTGTTATAGCGGCAACAGAAATACATCATCTGTGAAAATTTCAACTGTCTAGCTATCACGGTTCGTGAGATACAGCCTGGTGACAGACAGACGGACGGACGGACAGCGGAGTCTTAGTAATAGGGTCCCGCTTTACCCTTTGGGTACGGAACCCTAAAAAGGCCTATAAAGTTTTTACGTTAGACTAAGTTTTCATGCCAGATTTCGATGTAATGATGTCAAACATAAACGTTGCTTCTCAATGTCCAGCCTTCTCATCTTCCTCGCGTTATCCCGGCATTTTTGCCACGGCTCATGGGAGCCTGGGGTCCGCTTGGCAACTAATCCCGAGAATTGGCGTAGGCACTAGTTTTTACGAAAGCGACTTCCATCTGACCTTCCAACCCAGAGGGTAAACTAGGCCTTATTGGGATTAGTCGGGTTTCCTCACGATGTTTTCCTTCACCGAAAAGCGACTAGTAAATATCAGATGATATTTCGTACATACCCAACTAGCAAAATAGTCGTATAAGAATTGATTTACTCAGCCTGTAATCGTATAACAGCCGAGTTACGGTTGTTGAAGCACCAATATATCGTATAATAGCGGTTAACTCGACTATTTAGCAATTTTCGCTAATTAGTGCTATAATCATGTCGTATAAACGTTTATAGCACTATCTTTTAGCACTTTTATTCCACCTTTTAATAAATGCTGAGTTAGCGCTACTAAATCACTTTTATTCAGCATAATTGTTCTATTAAAATCATATAACAGCTATAGATTAGCTAATTGTCTGAATAAGGCGCTTTAATACAACTGTTACTCAACTCTCTTCTCTGTTGCTATAAAAGCCTATTAAAAGCAATCAAATAACCATTTGGCAACAATGCTGCTGTAACAGCGCGCTTATATCATAATTCGGGTAATGGAGTTCAAACCGCTGTTATAGGAGCTGAAGTGTATTTACAGGTTTTATTCAAAATGTATTCAGCTTAGAGTACTTTTAAAGAGTTTTGAACTACATTAACAGCACAAGTCAGCCATGTTGACGTTTCAATATAGTCCGGTGGCCAACTGCATGAAACCCTACCTGACAAAAAAATAGAATAATCCTACTCTGTAGGGGTAGCTGACTTTTAGTAGCATCAACTGTTCTTGGTCGGCCGCGGCTTAATTTGGAAAATTTTGCGCTAATGGCAAAATAGTGGCACAAAAATTCATAAAAAAAAAACCCCATCGTATAATAGAATGAAACTTGCATGGTAGGATAGCTGCCTTTGAGGACAGCAAAACAAAACTGGTCAGCTACATCCTGTGTTGGCAGGTTCTTGTGTCCGACCGAATTTGTGGTACCACGTGACAGCTACAATTTACCTCATCGAAAAATAGAATCAAAACAACTGATTGTAATACCTACATTAAATTTGTTGACATATGTCTTGGTCGGCCTCACCTTAGCCTGACAGCGTTTTCAGTCCGTCCGCATTAAAAAAAAACCGGGCAAGTGCGAGTCGGACTCGCGCACGAAGGGTTCCGTACCATAATGCAAAAAAAAAAGCAAAAAAAAAATGGTCACCCATCCAAGTACTGACCACTCCCGACGTTGCTTAACTTTGGTCAAAAATCACGTTTGTTGTATGGGAGCCCCATTTAAATCTTTATTTTATTCTGTTTTTAGTATTTGTTGTTATAGCGGCAACAGAAATACATCATCTGTGAAAATTTCAACTGTCTAGCTATCACGGTTCGTGAGATACAGCCTGGTGACAGACGGACGGACGGACGGACGGACGGACGGACGGACGGACGGACGGACAGCGAAGTCTTAGTAATAGGGTCCCGTTTTACCCTTTGGGTACGGAACCCTAAAAAAGTCAATGGCAGCTATCCTACCATACAAGTGACATTCTATTTTTCGATGAGGTAAATTGTAGCTCACTTGGTACCACAAATTCGGTCGGACACAGGAACCTGCCAACACAGGATGTAGCTGACCACTTTTGTTTTTTTGATGAATATTTGTACCACTTTTTTGCCATTTGCGCAAAATTTGCCAAGTTAAGCCACGGCCGACCAAGAGCAGTTGAAGCTGCTAAAAGTCCTACCCCTACAGAGTAGGATTTTTCAATTTTTTTATCAGGTAGGGTTTCATGCAGTCGGCCACCGGACTATAAATCCATAAACATGGCGACATCATGTGCTATAAGTGTAGCAGTAAACGCAGTTACTCGACTTATAGTCGAATTAATGAGATATAACAGAAACTAGATCGTGTAAGCAAATTTTTACTTATTTTTATTAATATTTTTTTATTGAAATTTAAGAAAATAGGCGGCCCATGAATATATATGAACCAGTGCCTTTGGTTTTATCAATAAAGTATTTTTCGCGCTGGGTTTTACTGTATTACGTGTACTTACAGACAGTAAAAACTTATGTACACAATCACGGTAAAAATAAATGTCATGGATGACAGCAGTAAAAAATACTTAAGTACCTTTTTGTTTTATTAGACACGTGAAGACGATTAGGCCTCAAACTTAATCAAATAATTGAAATATAATCGCTTACCTGAGATCGTTTTTAGCACTTATTAGTTGAATAAAAGCATTTACTGCACTCTTACACATTTAAAATGCCGAGTAAAAGCAATCCGGCTACCTTTACGAAACATTTTTGCTGAGAAAAAGCAGTGCGGCTGCTTTTATATAACACTTTTACTGAGTAATAGTAAATTGCTAATGTTTATAGAACAAATAGTCGAATAAAAGCACTATCGTTAGTATCGTTGCTATTAAAACACTACAAGTGCTTTTATCCACTTTTACTCAACTCTTACAGCATCGATTTGCTTCTTATACAGCGCTTACTCGATTTTTATAACACTTTTAGTCTGTATAAGTGCGCCTTTTCGCGTTGAGTAAACGCTTACAGGACTTCTACTCGACTGTTTTTACACCGTTTATAGCACCAAAAAGCGAAAATAAAAACGTGCTCTCAACTTTTATAGCACATAGATTTGCTAGTTGGGTAAGTTCCGAAAAACTCATTGTTTCGAACCCGCAACCTCCGGATTGAAAGTCGCACGCTCTTACCGCTAGGCCAGCAGCGCTTCTATGGTGATATTAAACAAATACTTGGGTTATCGAGGAGTAACAAGTTAATAACGTACCTAGTACCTACTTGTTGTTATTACTTATGCGTATGCGTGCTCATTGTACTCGGCAATAAGGAATGACCTTTGAAATCGATTTATAAAAGCCCTTACAATGTTGATGATAACAAATTCAGGGCATCGTGTAAACACAGCTATGCCAGACCGCAGATAACCGCTAAACTAAATCAATAATAACAACACTTATTTAGGCAAAGGCAAAAATATCCTACAACATACAAACAACATACAAAAAATAAAATTGCAGAAAATAAGTGGACACGGAATCTGTATCCACTTATACAGATTGTATTAATGTAATTTTTTTTGTAATATATCATCAATTAAGATATAACTAAGCTGTGACTCCGGGAAGTTATTAATGTGTTGGACACTGGTGATCAAACCATTTGATAACATTGTTAATTTTTTAAACACACTCGGGAATAATCATACGTTATGAGTACACGGTATAATTTCGTAATAGTATCGGTACTCGGGCTACGTGCATTCTCATTGGATTAACCTAGATACTAATAGTCAGCACTTACTAGTCTTTGTCGGACAAAGAATTCATCCCTTACAGACATAATTTTACGAAAAATGCTTAAGTACAACAGTACAGTAGCAAGTGGAACGAATGAAAGAATTAATGCTACCATTAGACCTTGCCATCGGTGTTAAACGGACCTATTTAACAGTAATTGAAACGAATAAACTGTGGTATAATAAACGAATAAACAAAATAAATAAATTACTGGACGACATAGAAAGCTATCTCATTAGGAACACGATGCCTATCACGCATTATTTCTAATATCGATAATATCGCTCGTTATCACAGTTTGATATGTTGACAAACTGCCGCGTACGTGTTAAACTCGTAGTAAAACCAAGTTGAAGGTTGGTGACGCGTTTAGAGGCAGGTTACGGTACCAAAACCCCGTAATTGCGTAGATAAGAAATGAGTCATGCAGATGTCTGCGCAGCCCACGCGAGCTTGATCGATGAGGCAGCACCAACAGTCCACAAAACATTTCCTAGTGTAAGTTGAACTCAAGATCCGTAATCACAATACTTAAATCGTAGATCAGCATTGTACTTGTTTTGTTTTGTAGGTGCGACAGCACCGGCACACTGGCAGCTCACAAAAATCTCAGCAGCTTTTCATCTCAAGTTTAACCTGATCTAAAGACATACAACAACTATATTTAGTCAGAGAGCACTCTTAGACTGGTCAGATCAAGTGTTTGATGAACAGCGTCGTCCTCGACAAACCGCTATTCATGTGCCATCACGACTCAATAGGCGTATTGTGCGAATGTACCACCAAATTATTCTTAACGATTGACGAGATTCTTATCATTACAGGCTTGGATTCAAGTTTAGCTTGAAGGAACGTTCCGGGAGCGTTGACATTTGCTCTACATAAGTTATGTTAAGACGTTAAGATGTCTGCCTACAGATACGATGCCTGAATACAGAGTAGCTAGTGGAAATAATGTTAATTATGCGAATTCTCTGAAGTAGCTCACAGTACTGTAATAGTTTTAAATTGGCTGTTATATTCTTGAAGAGTACGCCTAGAAGAACACGAAAAGGTCATAAATGTTCTACCCGTCGCGCCGTAACTAAATAGATACAAGATGAGCATTTGAGCAAGAAGAATGTATTAGGAAAAACTAAGGATACGATTAGGTATTGTGAAAGACTTGAAAATGTATTAGGAAAAACTAAGGATACCTACGAGTAGGTATATTATGTAGATGTAATAGCAAAATACGCTTAAAAAATCTTTAATAGGTTTTCTTCACATCAGGCACAGGTAGATCCTATAGTTGGTAATAACAGTGAAGAATGCGTTCTATGTGCATTATGATTCATAGTAAAGTACTATACCTATTGCATAACAAGATTATTTAAACAGTATAATAATTAGCATGCTCCTCTCGTAGCGTATGAGTACACTTAAGTCTTAAGTGAGAACAAAGCTAATACCACACCTGCTTAAAATCAAACAACACGAGTTTTATATAATATATACATAATAATATAATGTTTTTAGGTACAGTGTCGTTTCATTGGTTCGCTTGACAATAGGAACGATTTTTAGTTTCATCTTTACAATAACAAAGCATTATTTTATTTACAATTGAAAAAAAATATGTTATTGCCTGAGAACGACACCAATTTTATCAAAATAATAATTAGCACCAAACATTAATCGAGCCATAACAAGTAAGAGGTCGACGACTCCATTCGCACATGGGCTTGGGTGTAGAGGTACAAAAAACGGTATTGTCATAAATGGGTATTGAACACAACCATCATCAATATGAGATCATCACGTGAATAATACGAGTTAATAAAATAATGCACATAACATTACATTACAAGATAACTACACGAGATAACCTATTTGTGAACAACAATTTATATTCAATAAAAAATCATTTGCTGGTTATGTTCCGGTTTAATTCATACATTGACACGACGGCCAATTATAAATTGAGTCCTTTAATGCTTTGTCAATGTCACCGAATCGGAGGCCTCAATTCAAATTGGCAAGGTTCTAGGTAAGATATGCGTTACATTTAAACTTTGTATTTATTTACTAGGAAAATAAATACCCACTCGCAAATGTTGGCAGGGAAACTGCCATTTCATTGCATTGTAACGCTTCATGCGAAGTGCTTAATAAATATGGATCCTTGTCTCGTATAACTACTAACTATGTATTAGTTTAAAGCAAGAAATTACTTGTCACTGACAATATATACAAACATATTTAGATAATGATAATAAATGTTTTAATTTGTACATTAATTAATGTACGATCTATTTTTACAACACGATAAGATGAAGATAGTGAAAGTACGGAGCATAGCTCTACATAAAACACGCTGTAAGTTATGAAACTTATGAATGGTGGAAAACCGTATTTTCACTTTCGAGTAGTTAGCTAGTACGTATGGTGTAGACGTGGGAAAACGTAAGAGACTAATTGGAAATTAAGATAGGGAGGAGCTATTACCTTTAGCTAGCTATGTATAGCGACGTTTACGGGTTAAACTTTAAAGTATTCGTTTATATGTATACAGGGTGGCCAAAAAATAAGTGCATTCCCGTTGCCAGGGAGGTTTTGGGATTATACTGAGCAACTTTTACTGTGGGACCAAAACCGAAATCGCGAAAAAAAATACATTTTGGCTGGTGTTTGAAAACACATAAAGTGACTTATGAGTTTTTTCCGAAGTTTTAAGACATGAGCTCCTAAAAGCGATAGAGTTAAATTAAATTTTATGTTGCGATAAAGATATTATTCACCTGAGGATTGAAACCTGCCCTCTAGGGCTCCCTAACGCAAATTAAGACTTAATGCTTTTTGAAAGAATACTGTTTTTGGATCCGCTAGCTCGTAATATCACTGAATACGAATAAAAAATATTGAATCCGATAAATGTATTCGTCATGCAACAAATGTATAAACGGTAATAGCAAAGACCTTTACCTACAATTTGACCTTAGCATAAGCAGCTTTTAGCATGACTGTCGAGTCAAACTTGAGGTCGATCAGTTATCCGCATTAACCATGTTTGGTAATCTAGAAACAGATGGCAGCGCAATGTGTTTTATTAATAGAAACAAATGATAACTAATAATAATTCATAAAATATCCGGGTAATACCGATATTTACTTTACTGTTTCCTGTTTCCGAAAGTTACTACCACAATATTTCAATTACATATGTGTATACTTATATCAAAAATAGAACTCCGCTCTGTACGAGCTAAAAGTGATCCATCCTTTCGAAATTAATTGAGTTGTATGGTGATGTTTACTGTTGAACAGTGGCATATTATTGAAGCTATTCCTTCGTTGAACTCATAGGTAAATGTTCAAAATACCGACACGCGAAGGCTAGGGTTTACGATCATGTGATTCGTGTGAGAGAGGTGACAGACGGCTGCCTAATTCAACAGTATTACAGTACATTTGTCTCGGCCGTGAGCTCGACTTTGGTATAACTTGATCCTGAAGGCTGTAACGGCTATGCGTTACCAGGATTCTGACGTATACGTATAGCCAGGTCAGGTACTAAGCTTTGAGAATAATCTGATACGGCGACACCGCTCCTTCAGGGTCCGCTTTTATGACGTCATTTCATACGTTTGTATAATTGTGCTGTTACGAACGACATCACTTTGTTAAAATTCGAAACCGTGATGCTGATGAACTCAAGATTGCCAAAATGTATACGCACCAATATAGCATCGTTTACCTACGTCAGAAAATTGTTTCGAATTCTTTAAATACGGATTACAATTTTACAATGCGGTTTGTGTTTTTAAAAGATTTTACTTTTGTTAATGTAAACACGACTACAAAAATAAGCCTGACACGGGTTTTAGAAACTTTTATTCTAAGCATATTATTAAAAAAACATTTATTATCGCGGGCCCTTTCTTAACTAGATAGAAAATTGTCTGAATGGGCTTGTTAAGTACACAATTAAGATAAGAAATCCCAGCTGATTCTCTGGTCTGCCCGAAACAAACCAAAGTTGTATAATACATTTAATTAGGTATATGTTGTACTCAATACATAAACAGCGACAATGGGACATCTTTTCGCATGGTAATTTTGCTCTACACAATACCAAATTCTTAGAAGTCGTTATCTAAAGTAGGCAGCTATTATTGAGTAATGAGACACAACACAAGCAGATAACATTGTTTACTCTTTAGTTCACTATCACATAGAACTCTATTACCGAGTTAATACCTACACTGCCTGCGCTGAAAATTTGGGGCACAACGCTACCACAAAATATTAAGTACATGTCTGTAGTCTGTACTTAAAATTGAATTTTGAGTAGGTACGGTAGAACATATTCATTGTTAATTTTAACGAGTTTTAAATGCAGGTCAAACGGTTTATCTGTACAAAACTATTAGGCACTGAGCAACTAGAGTTCTTATTCATTAACGTATGACGTTAGTGCGCCAGGCGCACATACTGTGTGTACTGATGTTGGAGGCCAAATGTCATGCATGAGCCTTTGGTTTCGCAAGGCTATTGTTAGGAATGTGACTAGGCGCGTAAGGGAAGGGGACTGACCGGCAACAGCAGCGACTTCCTTCGCCCCGACGTGCAAGAAGTCCGTAAGGGACAGGGAGCTGGCGATCAGCTGCCTGCGCTCTTGGAAATCGAGCTGGTCGAGGCTGCCAGCCCTACCGCCGAGCACCACCGGGGCCGGCGCGCTAAGCGACATGTCAACTGTGCGCGGCCATATCCGAACACATCCTTCAGTGTCACCACCACAACACTAACACAAACAAAGCGGACGCGCGGCAATAATCACGAGGCTCTCATGCCTGCGTCGCGAGGGACGCGCATCGGCGGACTGGCGTGCGGGCCGCGTCGCGGGGCAGAGTGGGGCCCCGCCTCGCGCTCCTGCATGTTGCAATGCATCGCCTGTTTGACGGTTGTTCGCTCGCCTCGGCGGCGGCGGCGGCGACGGGCTATGGCGAGCCTCCTTCGTCACGTGAATGCACCGGCTAAGCCGGTGTTTCATTTTGCTTCATTTGTGCGCTCAGGGCACTTCAATATTTATGGTGGACGACATGGTAATAAAGTATAGAGATCAATGCAGTAGTAACGTACCATTACCTGGTAATTTTAATGACGACATTTGCGGTTAGGTACGGTTTATGTGCATTTTGAGCACTTTTATGTCGTCGATGGGTGAGCGTTTGGCGCCGGCACTTTAAATCGATTAAGTTGGATACTGGACAGGTAGGAGGCGCGCCCGTCGGCCGGGCGACCCGACCGTGCATGTGCAGCGCACTGCGTGAATAGTGCATCCAGATTCCAGAGACAAGAATATTATAAATACTGGTAGACTAGATGTCTCTACAGTTCACTCTCTAATTCCATGCGAAGTTGTATTTTTCAACAATTGTAACATATTAATATTAGCGTTGCATTATCAAACTTTCAGTTGCATAGAGGTACAGTCCGTGAGATCTTAGAAGAACCTTCGTAATTTAGAAAAAGACTTCGATTATCGGCGGTAACATACGAAGGTGATACTGCTGTTCTGCTTTTAGTCCGGTGGCCGGCTGCATGAAACAAACCTCATCAAAAAATAGAATATACCTACCCTGTAGAGGTACCTGACATTTAGTAGCTTCCAACGCACTTGGTCGGCCTAGGCTTAACCTGGCAGATTTTGTACAAATGGCAAAAACGTTGGACAAAAATTCATCAAAAAAAACCTCATCGAAAAATAGAATGAAACTTGTATGGTAGGATACCTGACCTTGAGGACAGTAAAAAAAAATTGGTCGGCCTCACCTTAGCCTGGCAGTTTTTGCAGTCCGACCAGATTTATTGGGTCACGTGAGAGCTACAATTTACCTCATCGAAAAATAGAATGAAACAAACGGATTATAATAGCTAAAATAAGCCTGTTGACGTATGCCTTGGTCGGCCTCACCTTAACCTGGCAGTTTTTGCAGTCCGACCAAATTTATAAAAAAATCATCAAATTTTTTTTATCGAAAAATCGTATGAAACTGGTATGGTACGATGGCTGCCTTTGAGGACAGTAAAAAAAAAGTGGTCGGCCAAATCCTGTGTTGGCAGGTTCCTGTGTCCGACCAATTTTGTGGTACCACGTGAGAGCTACAATTTTACCTCATCGAAAAATAGAATGAAACAAACGGATTATAATAGCTAAAATAAGCCTGTTGACGTATGTCTTGGTCGGCCTCACCTTAAGAGCGCTATTACATTTCGGCGTTGAGCGAGTTTAGGTATTTTACGCGCTGCGGCAGGCCGTGCGAGCTCAGTACGCCGATCCCTTCTACCACACTCGCACTACAATGATGGATTAAACATTCTTGATCCTTCGCGAAGCATATTGAAATCAACCATAACAACACTAACTGTACTTAACTTTTAAAGTTCTAAAACTGTTATTTGGTAAGTACGAAAATACTAAATGCAGTGCAAATGTACATAGGGGCTGTTCATAAATTACGTCATCTATTTTTGACGATTTTTGACCCCCCCCCCCCCCCCCCACCCCTCAAATCATCCAAAAATCAAGCTTCGGATGAATCTGTTTCCTCCTATGTCATGTTACCATCATCCGATGTCCAGACCCCCCCCCCCACTCCTCCCATTTGAAACGACGTAATTTATGAATAGCCCCATACTTGTACTTATGAAGGTATATTACTCGAAAGAAATTATAGGTACCTACTCGCTTATTTACATGTTTCGTCATTGCATTTGGTACCTATAGGTTGTAAAGTTTGTATCAACGAGGGTTTAAAAACGAACTGGTACTGAGGATCTGATGATGATTAAGGTGGTCACGGATACCAATCAACCATGTAGTAACATGATTAGGCTCGTTTGATTCGTCTCAACAAGATCTTTGACACTGAAGATACACAGGGTCTGATGATGGAGCTGGAAGGTGGCCACGGGTACCAGTCTATCATGTAACTAAACAACTTCGTGTTTGGGCTCGTTTGATTCGTCTCAACAAGATCTTTGACACAAGACAGTACTCAGGGTCTGATGATGGAGCTGGAAGGTACCATTACCAATCAACCATGCAACTAAACCACATCGTGTTTAGGATCGTTTGATTCGTCTCAACAAGATCTTTGACACTAGGTGATACTCAGAGTCTGATGATGGAGCTGGATGGTGGTCACCGGTACCAATCAACCATGCAACTAAACCATTTCGTGTTTAGGCTCGTTTTATTCGTTTCAACAAGATCTTTGACACAAGATAGTACTCAGGGTCTGATGTTGGAGCCGGAAGGTGGTCACCGGTACCAATCAACCATGCAACTAAACCATTTCGTGTTTAGGCACGTTTTATTCATCTCAACAAGATCTTTGACACAAGGTAGTACTCAGGGTCTGATGATGGAGCGCGAAGGTGGCGACGGGTACCTGTCTATCATCATCAGCTCCATCATCAGACCCTGAGTAGTATCTTGTGTCAAACATCTTATTGCGACGAATCAAACGAGCCCAAACACGAAGTGGTTCAGTTACATGGTAGACTGGTACCCGTGGCCACAGTCCAGCTCCATCATCAGACCCTGAGTACTAACTTGTGTCAAAGATCTTATTGCGACGAATCGAACGAAGCCAAACACGAAGTGGTTTAGTTGCATGGTTGATTGGTACCGGTGACCACCTTCCGGATCCATCATCAGACCCTCAGTACTTGACATGTGCGCCGCGCCGCCGCGCCGCCGCCGCCGACGATTTTTCCACGCCGCCGCCGCCGATAAATTTGACCGGCGTATAATCGGCGTGGGAAATTTTGATACCTATCGTGTCTCATTCCATGTTGCGTAGTGAGTAAATAGTGTCAGAGATATAATTTATAGATCCTTATGCTTTTTCGCTTATTATTTGCCAGTGAATCAAATTAGCATCATTTTTGTCGTTGCGGTGTTAGCTGTGATAACGATTTAGCGTTAATTTAAACAAGATCTAGTTTCTGGATCTCAGGTTATTATTTGATATTTTATCGCATAGCTTTTTTGTAGAACGCATTTTGTTTTACATCAATAGTATCTTGATTGTCAATTTAATCAGTGAAATAAAGTCAAGAAAATGACATATACATGCTATTTTCTTCTTAGAATCTCCAGCAAGCTGTCACCACGATTATAATTGCGTATTTTATGATTTCTCGTATGATGCTGGTGACACGCATAAGGGTCATTATTTACAGATATGATTTGATTTATTTTAATACTTTATTTGATTTATTTATCACATAATATACAATTTCATTTAAAATTACACACGACCAATTCTTAGTAATTTTATGGTGATCATCAGCTTCTTTTACTTAACAATATATTATATTTCAATCAAAATTATAAAAGTCAGGATAAAGCTTCGTAATAAGCTATACCTAAACAATTATACCTACTTATAGGAACTTAGATCACCAAGTATCATCACTAAGCTAGCAGTAAAGAAAACAAAGTAGACCTTAATATTCCATAAAACGGGACACTTCAAAGACATTCTGTTGAGCGAATCAACCTGCCAGAGACGTTTACTTTCGAAAACGATGACATCTTTATTCTAACATACATTTCTGTTAAACTTCAGTTCAGACATGTAGTAGATGTAGATGTAGTTCATCATTATTTCGTAACAAATCCTAGGTCATCCAATCAAATCCATGGCATCGGGGTCTCCTGTCGAAGTTACCATCTTATGGATTGCCGGAGGGACTATGCAAATGGATCGCTAGCTTTTTGTCCGGCAGACGCATACGAGCCGTAGTAGACGGAAGCTGCTCCGATAGCATGGTCATTAACGCTGGCGTTCCGCAAGGTTCTGTGCTATCCCCTACGCTGTTTTTGCTGCACATCAATGACATGTTGTCTATCGATGACATTCATTGCTATGCAGACAGTACCGGGGATGCCTATTACACAGGCCGTGCCAATATCCCTCGTTCTGTGGTGCTGGAGAGTTGTGAAAAGCTTGTGTCAGACATTGAGAGCACTCTATCCAGAGTTTCGGTGTGGGGTCGGGACAATTTAGTGCGATTCAACCCCACCAAGACACAAGTTTGCGCGTTCACCGTTAAGAAAACCCCATTTACTGTGGTCCCACAGTTCCAAGGCACAGCCCTTACCATGTCAGGGAGTATTGGGATCCTCGGTGTTGACATCTCCAGTGACGTCCAATTCCGCAGCCACCTGGAAGGTAAGGCTGCACTGGCGTCCAAAAAACTCGGTGTGCTCAATAAAGCGAGGCGATACTTTACTCCGGGGCAAAGACTGCTGCTTTATAAATCGCAAGTCAGTATGGTGCCATATGGAGTACTGCTGTCACCTTTGGGCAGGAGCACCTGGATGCCAGCTTGGACCCTTTGACTCAGTCCAAAGGCGCGCTGTGCGAATCGTCGATGGTGCCAAACTCACAAGCGGTATTGAACCTTTAAGTCTAAGGAGAGACTTTGCCTCCTTGTGTGTGTTCTACCGCTTGTACAATGGGCTGTGCTCTGAGGAACTATTTGACATGATGCCAACGGCTGCTTTCTATCACCGCACCGCTCGCCGTCGGCAGGGTGTTCATCCTCACACCCTAGAACCTAAATGGTCGCGTACTGTGCGAATTAAGAGTAATTTCCTCCCGCGGACGCTCCGGCTGTGGAATGAGCTCCCTTCCGAGGTTTTCCCGAGGGTCTACAGTATGGGGTTCTTCAAAAAAGGAGTGTACAGGTTTTTAAAAGGTCGGCAACGAGCATGTAACACCTCTGGAGTTGCAGGCGTCCATAGGCTACGGTGACTGCTTACCATCAGGCGGGCCGTATTCTTGTTTGCCACCGATGTGGTATTAAAAAAAATATAGGTGAGGCGACAGCGGCTAGGAAAAGTCAATATAGATTTAAGACTTAACTTATAAAGATTTTTTTTGTGTTTTATTTGTATTCCGCTTACAAAGTAAGTAAAAATACTGCCTAAAATGTAGCGTTTTAATGTATCCTTTTTACTTTCATATTTAAACATGCCGTTGGTAACCGTTAGGTTGGTATTGGTAATAAATGGTTGCCAAGTGACATGATGGGATATAATTTTTGGCAATAATTTAGAAAACACACATAATATGTTTTGGATAGCCTAGAAAATACTCAGAAAGCTTTAATGTAGAGTTTCTACAGCCACGTTCTCATGCAGTATCCAAAATAATGCCACGCCGATTTCACGCCGATCACGCCGCCGCCGCCGATCAAAAAATCATCGGACGCCGCCGCCGATGATTTTGCCATCGGCGCACATCTCTACTCAGTACTACCTTGTGTCAAAGATCTTGTTGCGACAAATCAAATGAGCCCAAACACGAAGTGGTTCAGTTACATGGTAGACTGGTACCCGTGGCCACAGTCCAGCTCCATCATCAGACCCTGAGTACTAACTTGTGTCAAAGATCTTGTTGCGACGAATCGAACGAAGCCAAACACGAAGTGGTTTAGTTGCATGGTTGATTGGTACCGGTCACCACCTTCCGGATCCATCATCAGACCCTCAGTACTACCTTGTGTCAAAGATCTTGTTGCGACAAATCAAACGAGCCCAAACACGAAGTGGTTCAGTTACATGGTAGACTGGTACCCGTGGCCACCTTCCAGCTCCATCATCAGATCCTGAGTACTATCTTGTGTCCAAGGTCTTGTTGAGACGAATCAAACGAGCCTAAACACGAAGTGGTTTAGTTGCATGGTTGATTGATACCGGTGACCACCTTCCGGCTCCAACATCAGACCCTGAGTACTATCTTGTGTCAAAGATCTTATAGAAACGAATAAAACGAGCCTAAACACGAAGTGGTTTAGTGGCATGGTTGATTGGTACCGGTGACCACCTGCCGGCTCCATCATCAGACCCTGAGTACTATCTTGTGTCAAAGATCTTGTTGAGACGAATCAAACGAGCCTAAACACGAAGTGGTTTAGTTGCATGGTTGATTGGTACCGGTGACCACCTTCCGGCTCCATCATCAGACCCTGAGTATTATCTTGTGCCAAAGATCTTGTTGAGACGAATCAAACGAGCCCAAACACGAAGTGGTTTAGTTGCATGGTTGATTGGTACCGGTGACCACCTTCCGGCTCCATCATCAGACCCTGAGTACTATCTTAAGTCAAAGATCTTGTTGAGACGAATAAAACGAGCCTAAACACGAAGTGGTTTAGTTGCATTGTTGATTGGTACTGGTGACCACCTTCCGGCTCCATCATCAGACCCTGAGTACTATCTTGAGTCAAATAAATACATATAGAATGTCAGGTCGTTTCAAATATTTTTAATCCTGTCCGGTAGTTTATTAAACTGTACCATTATAAATTATAATACTATAAAAACGGTGCTAGGATCAAAGTCTCTCGTTGCGGTTTACACGCACACAGTATAGCGTTTTACACGGCGCCCGCCGCACACAATGATAAAAAACCTCGTCGTCGCCGTTGAAAATGTGCGGAGCCGACCGACACACGTCCTGCCTCTACAAGCTCTGCCGCGGCACTGAGCTGGCGCAGCGCGCGTCATCGGTAATATAGAGTAGTTTTCAAAAAATTGCCAAAAAATTATAGTAGAATTTCATAAACACTAATGTATACCAACAGTATAAGCAAACGTTGCAGATTGCTTGAGTATGAAAATGACTTCGATATTAAGTAGATTTTCGTAGGAATTGACACTTGTTTCGGAGAGAAAATCGAGTTCGTTTTACTTTGATTTTCTCTTTCTCAAAGGTATGTAGGAAAAATATAGTTTGATATGCCTAAAGTACAGGGTATTAGTAATACAAAATAGCCAGGTTTAGCAGAGTAAAATTCTCAACATTTCCAAATAAGAGCTCGCCATTCAGTGCTTCACGGGGTTTTTCGGAAACGACCATCAGAAAAAAAATCATTACTAATTTAATAAGTCCTTTTTCTAATATTTACAACGATATTTATAAAGATAAGAAGACGCTTTTACTGGAACAAGTACTCATTGTTTCTAATAATGAGCGCAAAGTCCTGAATTTCGTCGACTAGTATCATCAATTTTGCATTATTTCGACTTTTCTTGTAAGAGCGCTCTTAACCTGGCAGTTTTTGCAGTCCGACCAAATTTAAAAAAAAAACACAAAAAATTTATATCGAAAAATCGTATGAAACTTGTATGGTACGATAGCTGCCTTTGAGGACAGTAAAAAAAAAAGTGGTTGGCCAAATCCTGTGTTGGCAGGTTCCTGTGTCCGACCAATTTTGTGGTACCACGTGAGAGCTACAATTTACCTCATCGAAAAATAGAATGAAACAAACGGATTATAATAGCTAAAATAAGCCTGTTGACGTATGTCTTGGTCGGCCTCACCTTAACCTGGCAGTTTTTGCAGTCCGACCAAATTTATAAAAAAATCATCAACATTTTTTTATAGAAAAATCGTATGAAACTTGATGGTACGATAGCTGCCTTTGAGGACAGTAAAAAAAAAGTGGTCGGCCAAATCCTGTGTTGGCAGGTTCCTGTGTCCGTCCAATTTTGTGGTACCACGTGAGAGCTACAATTTACCTCATCGAAAAATAGAATGAAACAAACGGATTATAATAGCTAAAATAAGCCTGTTGACGTATGTCTTGGTCGGCCTCACCTGAACCTGGCAGTTTTTGCAGTCCGACCAAATTTATAAAAAAATCATCAAAAAATTTTTTATCGAAAAATCGTATGAAACTTGTATGGTACGATAGCTGCCTTTGAGGACAGTAAAAAAAAAGTGGTCGGCCAAATCCTGTGTTGGCAGGTTCCTGTGTCCGACCAATTTTGTGGTACCACGTGAGAGCTACAATTTACCTCATCGAAAAATAGAATGTAACAAATGGATTATAATACCTAAAATAAACCTGTTGACGTATGGCTTGGTCGGCCTCACCGTAGCCTGGCAGTTTTTGCAGTCCGACCAAATTTGTGGTACCACGTGACAGCTACAATTTACCTCATCGAAAATAGGATGAAAAAAAACGGATTATAATAGCTAAAATAAACCTGTTGACGTATGGCTTGTTACGGACGGCTTTCATAAATTCAATGTGGCAGTGTGCGGCAGAATCCACTTGCATCAAATTTGATGCAACACATTGTGGCTGGACATTAAGAGATGAAATGTATAAGATCAAATGGTTTGAAGGACACATAACGCCTTTGCGAGTCCAAGAAATAACAATAGATAAGTCGGAGTCTGGGAAAAATTCGTCAGACTTCGACTCCGAAGATGATTATGATTAACAGTAATTATTAACAATAAAAGGGTTATTTCCACTAGTTACCACCAAGTTCTTATCAGTGGTAACTACTGGGAATTATTTTCCCACCTTTTACCACTGGTAACTACTGGGAAAAAAAATTCCTAGTAGTTACCACCAACTCGGTTTGGTGGTACCTACTGGGAATTTTTATTCCCAGTAGTTACCACTGGTAAAAGGTGGGAATTTCTTTTCTACAAACCGAGCTTCGAAGGAGAAATGCTACAGTTGATGGAAAAAAGGCTGATTTGATGCAAAGATAATCACTTAATATATGTGAGGTTATCTTGTGTATTTTACCGTTTATTAAAATTTTGGAAGGCTCACGTGCAGTTTTTCCTCTTATATTACAAGTGTTCGATTGAAAACTAAGCTTTGGTGTATACCTGGATCACCTGCATGTACAAGAAGGCGTTTCATATACGCCCGCCCATCAGATAGGTACACAAAGTCATGATGCGTATGGAATACAGCATGTGTGGCCAAGCCATTATGCCCTAAATTATGTACTACTTCGTTAAAACTTAGCTTACCGGTGTATTTACTCTTTCCAAAATATTTATCTTCCTTAAAATGCAGCCTACACAAACGGTCTTTGTCATTTGCCTTAGTTTTTGGTACTCAAAGCTTTTTCTCACCGATTTATGCATATCGGGTCCTTGGGAAAAAAGGGAGATCCTATAGGTATATTTCCACAATTTGTCGCACACTATTGCAGTATTGTGGAGAAAAAAAAAACATACAACCGAATTGATAACCTCCTCCTTTGGGATTTGGAAGTCGGTTAAAAAAGGAGAATGTTTACAATTTATTGGAAACAATGTATGTGATTTGACAGTGACGGCAACTCCACTATGGAGGCGCCACCTGGCGTGATGAAATGTCAGTTATGCCTCCTCATTCTATCTGTAGTGGAAAAGTAGGATATACGATTCAAAACTTGTCAAAAATCGATGAAAACCTTTTTATTTTTGACATCTGTGAGACATCATCTCAACGTAAGTGTTACTCTGAAACCACGTCAGTAGTTAGAAAACGTTATTTAGATATTAGATAGATTTATGAATAAAATTTGAACTGAATGTTTTCTTTTTTTTTTAAACCCTCTAAGACCTCCATGGACTCATTTACTTATGACTTTTTTCAGTTAGCATTATTAAGTTAAGTTCAAGCTGCGAAGAAACCATATTTTCAATATAGAAATTATTATTCTTTACAAATGTGGTCGGACTGCAAAAACTGCCTGGCTAAGGTGAGGCCTAGGGCTTCCATTCCGTAATTACGTAATTCCGTAATAACGTAATTCCGAATAACTATTGAACTTTAAATAATTACGTAATTAAAACGAACAATCCCGTAATTACGGAATTATTAACAATAAAATAATATAATCAGATATGTGCGATATTTTAGCCTAGACTTGCATAAAACAACATTTTAAATTAGCGCATTATTATTTGGTGATATTACTACTGGTGGTGAGAGAGAAGTCTACTTGACAGCTGCATACAATTATTTATTATCTGTACCTGCAACCCGCAAGTATTGAAGCCGAGAGGCTCTTTTCTTCTGCCAGTTAACCCTAAAGACTTTAATACATGGTATAATAATATACTCCGCCTGGTACTCCATTCCCGTCTTTTCTAGGTCACCTAACTGACACGGGCCTACGTCATCATGCGACAGCGCTATATGATAATATGCGATAGCGCTATATATAGCGGCCATGTTGTTGTGACGTAGGCCCGTGTCACTCTGGGAATGGAAGACCATGTTTTATTAGACTATGCTTTAATAAACATTTTGTCGTAGAGGAGTTCCATTCTGGTCTTCATGAGTAGTTCCATTTCACCGAATAGCACTATTTAAACGTAAATAAAAAATCCGCTAGAGTGTGCTAATAAGCTGAGGAGTTCCTTCAATTCCTAATAGAATCCATAATCAGAAATCAAGCTTGACAAAAATATGACTTGAATACCTAACTTGTGTTTCAGTTCTAATCATCATCAGCAACTCCACTTCATCAAATGTCACTTTTTTTAATGTAGGTACATGCTTGATTTGTTGATGAAAATATATAAATCACTACCTTAAGTGTGCTTTTAAGATTTGAGGAATTCCCTCGATGCCTCCTAGATCCCATCATCAGAACCCCGGGCTTGACAAAAATGTAGCTTAAAAACCGAACTTGCTTAACAAACATAACTAAGAAGATAAATAGCCGAACTTGAACTATGCGTCATTGAAGAGTTCCGTTCTGATCATAATCCGCAGATCCACTTCATCTAATGTCGCTTTTTTAAAATGTAAATGATTGATTTGTTGATGAAAATACATTTATGTAACTGTACTATAAGTATGTATGCCTTTAAGATTTGAGGAGCTCCCTCGATTCCATATGGATTCCATGGATTTGACATATAGTTCGTTTTTTTTAGCATTAGAAATAAGGTAAACAATCTTGATGTGTCTTTTAATTGAAAAACACATTTTAAAATTAAGTTACGGCAAATATGTAACAATTATGAATCTAATACGATCATTTATATTCTTCTGCTTTCATAAGTAATCGTTTTTGATTTTTAAAAAGCGTTTTTCAATTAAAAGACATGTCAAAATCGCTTACCTTCTTTCAAGTTCTTGCTAATGCTAAAAAAAACGAACTATAAATGCGACCAATCTGTGTGTACTACAAACATCACATTAAATATTAGTACAACCGAATTGAGGTCCTCATTCTATTGAGATCTTAAAGTCGGTTAATAAAAAAGTATCATTCATTCAATGTATCATTCTTTTCTTATTAAGGATCACCAATTATTTGAAACTTTTGTTTTATTTTAAAACATTCAGTCAGTTACGGAATTACGTAATTACGTAATTAAAATGTTGAATTTCGTAACTAATTACGTAATTGACATATCCGTAATTTTGGAAGCCCTAGTGAGGCCGACCAAGACATACGTCAACAGGCTTATTTTAGCTATTATAATCCGTTTGTTTAATTCTATTTTTCGATGAGGTAAATTGTAGCTCTCACGTGGTACCACAAAATTGGTCGGACACAGGAACCTGCCAACACAGGATTTGGCCGACCACTTTTTTTTTACTGTCCTCAAAGGCAGCTATTGTACCATACAAGTTTCATACGATTTTGCGATAAAAAAATTTTGATGATTTTTGTATAAATTTGGTCGGACTGCAAAAACTGCCAGGTTAAGGTGAGGCCGACCAAGACATACGTCAACGGGCTTATTTTAGCTATTATAATCCGTTTGTTTCATTCTATTTTTCGATGAGGTAAAATTGTAGCTCTCACGTGGTACCACAAAATTGGTCGGACACAGGAACCTGCCAACACAGGATTTGGCCGACCACTTTTTTTTTACTGTCCTCAAAGGCAGCCATCGTACCATACCAGTTTCATACGATTTTTCGATAAAAAAAATTTGATGATTTTTTTATAAATTTGGTCGGACTGCAAAAACTGCCAGGTTAAGGTGAGGCCGACCAAGACATACGTCAACAGGCTTATTTTAGCTATTATAATCCGTTTGTTTCATTCTATTTTTCGATGAGGTAAATTGTAGCTCTCACGTGACCCAATAAATCTGGTCGGACTGCAAAAACTGCCAGGCTAAGGTGAGGCCGACCAATTTTTTTTTACTGTCCTCAAGGTCAGGTATCCTACCATACAAGTTTCATTCTATTTTTCGATGAGGTTTTTTTTGATGAATTTTTGTCCAACGTTTTTGCCATTTGTACAAAATCTGCCAGGTTAAGCCTAGGCCGACCAAGTGCGTTGGAAGCTACTAAATGTCAGGTACCTCTACAGGGTAGGTATATTCTATTTTTTGATGAGGTTTGTTTCATGCAGCCGGCCACCGGACTATTTCTTAATAGCTGATAAAACTTTTTTAAGTTTTCGTAAAAAGTTAAGTGGACAATTAGCATCAACATAAAATAAACCCTAATCTAAAGGCACTTAAATTAAATTTCGCTAGATAACTATATTGCGATTAGACTTATTGTCATAATTTAAGTAAAATGGAATCAGAATTTGAATTTCGACCGGAGGTAAATTTGAAAACATAATGTCATCTCACCATGTATCGCTTCTGGAAGAAATTATATAGAGCTGAGAATACCTATCGCATATTGGATTTTCTTCGATCATACAATCAGACGTGGCACGCACACGCATTAAAAGACGTATTATTACTGGGAGTGTCGATGGACGAATGAGTAGAGGCACGCCCAGAAGATGGACAGATGTGGTCCAAGACGTTACCAGGACTTCACTCCAGGCAACTATACAAATGGCTGAAGATCGAACGGCCTGGAGAGCAGTGACAGAAAGAATAGCCCAATAAAGTCACGTCCCTCAGTCATGAGGTCACGACCAAGAAGAAGGAGAAGTAGATTTGAATTTATAATACAAAAGTAAAAAACTTCAAGATTAGAAAATTGCGTTAATATTACCATTTTTAATGCTATGGTGTGAGCCTATCATCATCACTATCGGAGTCATGTGTATCAATTATAAATTGGTCACTGTAGTTATCAATTCTATTTTCGTATTTACGGAAATTTTCTTCACATTTAACTGCGTGCTGACAAACTTTTCGCCAGTCTTCCGGACCGATCATATTAACCTTTTCTTGGAGAAGATTCCTGATGCTTGTCATGTTCATATCAACATTACGCTGGGCTATATATTGTTTTATTTGAGCCCATATATTTTCGATAGGGTTAAAATCTGGGTGATACGGAGGTAACCGCAGAACAGAATGACCATGTTCAGCCATTATTTTATCTTTGAATATTGAATATGTTCTGGTTTGTGTTTTGAGATAATTTCGTAAATATCGGGTTTGTTTAGTCGGGTGTTTACTGGAATGTTGCGAGTTTTCAACCAATCTATCATATATTTAATTACACAAACGGGTCTACCGCGATATAATTTCATTGTTTTTACCATTACAATTTATCATATCTTGTTTCCGGGTATTAGAATTTGGCATCTTTTCGCATCTAGCTAGGGTTGCCAGATGGTCGGGATTTGGCGGGATTCTCCCGATTTTTAGCATGTGTTCCCGATTCCCGACAAAGTGAAAATTGTCCCGAAAAATAGCTTCACGTTGTAAGACAATAATTTCAAGTTTCGAACTATCGTCGAGCCAGCGAGCGATCCGCATCGAGCGATGAGCGAGAGACTGTTCAAGATTTAAAAGAATATATACTTTTTTTTATATAAAAACGTCTATGGGCAGAGCAGCTGACGTCGTGCCAATAGTGTAAAATATCGTTGTTTTTAATACAATTACTTTTTCCCGACTTAAGTCCCAAAATCCCGAAAAATTTATATTTTTTCCCGATAATAGCGCCTTTCGATCTGGCAACCCTACATCTAGCACGGAGTTTTGCGGCAAATTCGGAATGAGCTGATTTTTAAGCCATTTCTCGTAGTTTTCGCTGTTCATCTCCTTATGATAATCTCCCGTTGTGTCCGTAGATTTGTACATAAGCAACGCACCAGGTATAAAACCATTTTCACTGCCGGCATGAGCTATAATAAGACGTTGCCCTTTGGAAATTGGTTTTTTAATCCCTGCGTTGCTAGAGTCTGACCAGCCTTTGCCATTAACGTGCGAGGTGTGTATGTACGATTCATCCATATACACTATTTCTTTTCTTCTTCTCTACATTTTTTTATTTTAGATAAAAATTGTGTCCTTTTAAGTCGCACATCATGTTTTTCCATTAAAGTTTTTCGGTTATCATTGGTTTTGCAATACCGAAATCCCAATTTTCGTAAAATTTTTCGTAGCGTGAACGTAGAACCCTTGAAATTTATCACTTCTATTAATTTCAATCGCAAATTTTTCAAATTACGGAGTTCTTTGAATCTATAATGAAAGTCATATACCATTCTCCTGATTACGTCGTAATCAAAACTATCTAAATTTAATAAATAATCTTTTTTCGGTCTCTTTCTCTGTGGCGTTTCAAAAGGCATAGATGGAGATTTTTGGTTGGCTTCGTTTAAAATTCTTTTTAAAGTACTTTTTGAAATGCCTGTTGCTTCTATCACCCGGTCTTGAAGTTTATTAAAATATTTACAATTATCGCTCTTCTTAAAAGTTGCCGCTTCCTTCGCAAAGTATTTATATACATTATATACAATTTCCCGCGATTGACTATTTACAGATATACCCTTTTTGAAACGTGTCTCCATTAAAATCATTTTTTTTAAATATCTAATGAAATAATAACGAATATATTATGGTGGTATTAACTGCTCTATATAGTTCAAGAGGAGAAAAACGACTGCACTCTTTGGGTGTTGGACTGCCACTAATTCGTCAACCAAAGTAATTGAAACTGTCATTTTCTATTACACGATTACGTCCGATTATAGCCGAGACCCGAAGGTTCTTCTAAGATCTCACGGACTGTACCAATGTCGTGAGGACAGCAAAACCAACTCATTAAACTGTCTCAGTTTTCTACATAAGAAACCTTAGGCCCTGAGACATCGCTCACGTGGTGGCGCCACCTACAAAAGGTTTGTGACCGCGATGCAATTTTGTATAGGAATTGACAGTCTGTTACTTACTCGTCTGTGGTACACCGCACCCCGCTCGGGCAGGTGTACATTATTAAATGCAGCCCCACTGTACAAGAATCCCGCGCTATTTGACTGCACGAATGCAATCCCCTCAGGTAAATCACACTGCAGCAAGAAACCGCGTACGTGACGTATGTACCTGTGTATGTACCTACTCGAAATATTTTCATAGTTAGTAGCAAGTCTACAAATTCTCAGATAACAATGTGGACGACGGTACTAGGCGATTCATGGCAATTGGTGACTTTTGCAAGCTGGAGTTTAAACAAAGATTATATACGATGCTCATATTTCAGTACGATGCAATTCATGTCCAAAAAATGCTTTCATCGTTTTTAGGGTTCCGTACCCAAAGGGTAAAAACGGGACCCTATTACTAAGACTCCGCTGTGTGTCTGTCTGTCTGTCCGTCTGTCTGTCTGTCACCAGGCTAAGCTGTATCTAATGAACCGTGATAGCTAGGCAGTTGTTTAAGGGTTGCTATGGCCACGCACTCGTAATAAGTACCTACCTACTTTTTGTGTAATGAATGTAGCGTTCCTGATGGGCCTCGTATGATTACTAATTAACATAGATTCAATGTCTATAATAATAAATAATAAAGTATCGAAACATTGTAAACCTACAACTTTTACAGCAATTACGTACTATTACTTTAATTAAATAGTTTATTAAAATCTAACCGCGTTATATTTTAAAGCCGACCACTGACCAACAGGCCGCCGGACGATATCGGCCTGTCAGTTAGAACAAAAATTTGACAGCTCCGAACAACTGACAGGCCGATATCGTCCGGCGGACTGGTAATCAGTGGGCCCCTTAAGTAACATGAACGCAAAACGGGACTGCTCGAGATGCTCTAGACCCATTGTGATAGAGACGCTATAGATAGATAGTCGACATAGCTATTAAAATACTGATAGCACATAAAGCAAGTTTGTTTTAATGACAAAGGTACTAAAGAACAGACAGCAAATACTTCATGAATGATTATTGTTAAAAAATAATTTAATTTTGTAATTTTACAGAAGCCTACTTAAGTTGTTCTAAGAAATGTGAATTGCTTTCATTATAATAAAAAAAAATATTGATTTGAAATAAAAACTAAAGACCATTTGCGATCTTCGGTAAGTACATACCTACTTAGTTACTTTCGTTTTTAATACGCATAAAAATCTGAGCAGTGACTGTGACGTGTCGAAACTATGACACCGTGAAGATGTTCTAAAAAGGCATAAATAACTACAGCAAATCTACCGCTTTCTACCTTTGCAAACTATTTTTTTCTATGTCAAAATAAACAAGAATTTATAGGTCAAATTGAGTGAACAAATGCAACTATGTTTACGATGTTTACTAAGATTGGAATGGAGGTTGGAATAAGCTGATAAAATGCTATCGCTACAATAGCGCGTTAATTCAGGATTCCACTTACAGGGTATTTGGTTTGTATCTAAAATTCCGGAGTCGCTTCTAGTATCGTCATCAATGGGTCGGTGCCTCGTTTTAGAGCTGACGACTAGGTCATCCATATCACACACGGCACTGTTGACACAACACGACGACAGCACTCAGCTAAGTACACGTTTGAGACACAACATTAGACTATTGCAATGTCCGAATACAATGAAACGTAAATTATAACTAAGGTATTACAACCAGAACAGTCTCAATAGATAAGATAGCGAGTGATAAAACTTCAGCACTGCTTATCAATTTGTTTTCTGTAGAATGCCTGCGTTCCGTTAGTTTGTTTAGCAATCACCTAAAAAATACAAGGGCAAATCAACAATCGTTAGACGAAAGTTTAATTCGTCAATCTCGGCCAATTAGGTTCCTCGAAGGAATTTTGACCTCATTCACAGTTGCGTCTCAAATAAAAACAATGTTACACTTACAATACTGTTCAACGTGTAGTATTTAAACAAATTAAACTATATTATACTAATGTGTAGTTCGTGACTTGTTCGTATAACGACTTTGGGTGTGTAACCCCAAAATATTAGTCATGTCCATGTCCGTCTGATGTGCACAACATTCCAAAGTTTTTTTTGTCAACTAATTGCTGAGTTATCAGCAGGGTGGTTTCTAGGCATAATGGCTTCTGTGAAGACTGTGAAAAGTGGACATTATAAATTAAACCCAACTTCATAGAGCGCTATTTTTTATTGTAGGTCATTTCGGTTGGGAATTGCTACCTGTAAAGGGGCACATCCGGACATACGAAAGCATTTTTGCCAAAGCTGAAACGGAGACCTTCGCTAACGCTCGGTCAATTAATATATCAAGTTAATAAACATCCGATATCTAGTAATGTGGTTTAGTCTGACATGCTATTTTTGACGTAGCAATCTTGATCGCTGCAATAGACTTCGCTTGAGATGGCTATCAATTTTGGTAGATAATTTATTATTTTAAGTAAGTAAACGTATACATATATGTAATATAAAATTCAGTCAGCTATATCAAATTACGTTACTACTTTTCATGGTTTTAGACAAATTCGATGCAACGGGACGCATTATCCAAAATATCCAAGAGAAGACAACCTGTACCTAATGTCTATAATAGACCTATGTGCCTACTATAGTGTAAATAACATTATTTGCGGTATTTGACGTCTGTCACTCACAACAGCAATACTACGTAAAATGTTTTGCACATCGAAATCACAAAGGAAAACAACTGCACTGCGAACGTTTACGTTCTACGTCTTTTTTTTTTTAATTTTAGGGTTGGTCGGACACCACCGTTATGAATCGGTAGTCGTCTAAGTAAATCGATATGAATTTTTCATTTTTCTTTTAATAAAAATAAGGAAAAGGTGGATAATTAACTGTAAATATGGATATATTTATCGTCACTTAACAGACAACAAATTTGACACAGAAATAACATAAATAAACTTTAAAATAGATCCCCAGTTAGTTTCAATTTTGACAATGGGTGCGACCTACTCGGTCGGTGTATTAAATACACCGACCGACCGGTAGCTTGCGGGAAAACCATATAATTCTAGCTTTATTTAAATCTCAAATAAAAATTCATTATACGTCACAATTCGATACCTCAGTCTACGTGCCATCCAATCGTAATCGGTTGCTGTGACAATCGATTTGCGTTAGTTACATCTCTATATACGTCAGTCATAATGTGTCAAATACCGCAAATAATGTTATTTACACTATAATGAAACACGTTTTATTATGCACCAGATGTGGGATTGGGATCTGACTACTTATAGGCAACGATCGGAGAGTCACTGGCTAACCTTTAGATTAGGCCATAGGAAATTTTAGCTTATGCACTTATAACAAATAAGGTAAACAACAGTATCTCCAAATTAGTACACGACACCTACACATAATTTAGCAGCTTCGATTAAAGTGGCGATTATAACCGTTATTGATTTCGTTAGTAAAAAATATTCAGTAGGTAAGGGCTAATGAAATGCTCGAACGACCGTGCACCGCGTTAACTTGGTTGGATGAGCCGCCTACTACTGTGAGATTAAGCGTGCAGCCTTTATTTATAAATAGGCACTATATTGCCCTAGAAAATAATCCAACCATACTCTCCAAGCTTAAAGCTTGCCTAGCGTGTAACATACGCGACCAACCCTAAATTCAAGGTTTACGCTTACGGCCAAGCCTGTGATGCATAAACAAATTGTGAGCTATGAGAACTGAACAACAAACAGTTTTGGGAACCAACCACCTATTTGTATATTCATTAAGTTATGCCGTAGTAGAGAAGATTCAAACGTAACACGCTGGCTGTAAACACAGATACGCTATAATATTGATTTGCAAAGCTCTCGGGGGCTCCGTCCGCGACCAACTGACGCCACTATAGTAATTGAATTATCCGATTAAGGAGTAAAGATTTTCTTAGTCTCCTAAATAAGATAGGTATTAGTATTATTATTACTTGACAGACTATAAATCATAAATGGTTTTAGGTATATACATGTTTCGTCGAAAACATAATCACAAAATTTAAGGAGCGACCATAATACCATAACGATAAAACAAGAGACGCGAGATGAAATGTAGTGAAATGATTCGTTCATGCGTGAACCTAATCTAGTGATTACATAGACCTAGTGATCTAAAACCACAACGACAACAACACGTATGAGATAGGGAGGATACGCTCACCTCTAGCGTAAATGGGGAAATCGCCGTCGGAGCGGCTGTGAGTGAGCATGGGTCCGTAGCACCGCCAAGGCGGTCGGTCGCGCGGCGCTCGCGGGCCCTCCACGGCGCCGCTCACCTACACCACGCCATCAGCATCAGCGGCACGGAGCCTACATCCACGAGCACCCGCGACGTGGCGTCTAGCTCTCGCGGCTAGCGGCGACTCGCCGAACGCGGCGCCACAGAGGCGAGGACGACGGAGGCTGCGCGGCGCATCTCGCGCACCCCTCTCGCTTAAACACAGCGCCACTCCGCGCGTATTATCCTCCGACCACCTATACCGACAACTCTATCTCTATCTACATTACTTAATCTCGTATACCTTCTAAACTGCGCCAATTCACGCAGCGGCTAATACAACTCAGTTTTATCTATTTATTGTTGTGTTCGAGCTGCATAATTATATCCTAATTTATTTTATTTTATGTATGAGCTAAAATATTCGTTTCTTTATAATTTAGTCGATGTTTTTTAAGAAGTTAGTAATATGGCTTTACGAGTATAAAAAAAAACAGGCTATTCGCCGCATTCATGAACTGTATGCTAATGGAATAAAGTTCAAGGGGACAAATGGGAAACCCTACCCTGCGTAGGTACTTAGGTATTCGCCCGAAAAATGACTGCTATTATATTGCATACAAGTGTACCTATTTACGTATATTTCTTTATTTCTTGAGTCACAAGAACCCGCCGCCAAAGAGACGCTCCCATCGCAATTGAAATAACGCTCTCATTTTAAAACGTAATGCTGAAATTACCTGAAATTTGGCACGAACATTTTAGCAACATATATCTATGTCTGGTGTTAGTTTTAGTTGCTAAAAATTGTAATATGTAAGTAACTTGCATACAAAGAAAATATAGCGAGTAAAAGTTTTGTATAGGTAGGTACCTATGTATGCTCTCGCTATTATTTCTTTGTATTACAAATTCTAGCAAAGAAAACGAATACCAGATAGCTGTTAGGTATACATATATTAGGTTACTTGAAGGTTCTTGCTAAATTTCATATATTTATACTATACCCTTAGATTTCCTACATTATACTAATTTATACTCAATGTTTTATACTACATTGACTTATATATTACTTCGTAACAACGGGCCTTATGAACACTACGAAGTGGGCCAGTTTGTTGGTGCGCAAATGGCGTTTGTGAACATTTTCGTTGGTACTTCGTAAAGACGGGCCTTATCAACACTACGAAGTGGGCCAGTTTGTTGGTGCGCAAATGGCGTTTGTGAACATTTTCGTTGGTACTTCGTAAAGACGGGCCTTATGAACACTACGAAGTGGGCCAGTTTGTTGGTGCGCAAATGGAGTTTGTGAACATTTTCGTTGGTACTTCGTAAGGACGGGCCTTATGAACACTACGAAGTGGGCCAGTTTGTTGGTGCGTAAATAGAGTTTGTGAACATTTTCGTTGGTACTTCGTAAAGACGGGCGTTATAAACACTACGAAGTGGACCAGTTTGTTGGTGCGCAAATGTCGTTTGTGAACATTTTCGTTGGTACTTCGTAAGGACGGGCCTTATGAACACTACGAAGTGGGCCAGTTTGTTGGTGCGCAAATGGCGTTTGTGAACATTTTCGTTGGTACTTCGTAAGGACGGGCCTTATGAACACTACGAAGTGGGCCAGTTTGTTGGTGCGTAAATAGAGTTTGTGAACATTTTCGTTGGTACTTCGTAAAGACGGGCGTTATAAACACTACGAAGTGGGCCAGTTTGTTGGTGCGCAAATGTCGTTTGTGAACATTTTCGTTGGTACTTCGTAAGGACGGGCCTTATGAACACTACGAAGTGGGCCAGTTTGTTGGTGCGCAAATGGCGTTTGTGAACATTTTCGTTGGTACTTCGTAAGGACGGGCCTTATGAACACTACGAAGTGGGCCAGTTTGTTGGTGCGCAAATGGCGTTTGTGAACATTTTCGTTGGTGCGCGTGTTATCTCGGTATTATATGAAAGCTCCTACCCTTACTTTTGAAATATTTGATATAAAAATAAATGGTACTATTAACTAAAACGTAATATTTCATGAATGGCTGCAACCACAGTGTGGCTCCACACCCAAGTATCATTTAGTTAAAGGTGTTTCATTTCAAGCACTAATTACAAATATTTCTGGCCAATCTGTATGTTTAAAAAATAAATAAATTTTTGTATACTCACTTAAATCACCATTAGCAGTCGCTGAATCAAAGGGTATGGACAAATGCCGTCCGCCTTTGCCAACTGGGGGAATACCCAGGTTTGTTTTGTCACCGCTGTCACCTAAGCCAAAATTGAAATTGTATTCTTAGATTAGTGGTTCATTGACAACAGCTTTTTATAAGATGAATACAAAAATACATCCAAATAACCACACAAAGGTTTTAACCCTGGTTGTCCCACTAAAATACGTAGTAAAAAGGTCGAAAAATAATGGCAAAACCCAAAAAAAAAATCAGTAAATAATTACAATTTCGTGAATATAATAACAGCTAAATAACAATATCAACTTTATATAGGTATTTGTATGTCTAATATTTAGATTCCAGATAAATTTCTAACACCCAGGCTTTATCGAGGCTCCATGAAGCAAAGTTTTATTATGGAATAGTTCACTCTTATTTTGCGACAAAAAAAATATACCTGTTATGTTTATTTTAAAAACAAAGCTTTGTATTAACTAAGCAGGAACTTCTGATAGTTTTAAAGTTCCCCACACCAGTTATTGTATATTTAGATAAATAATTTTGCTTCATGCTCAAATTAAAATAAGAACAGAGGTAATTAATATATAGTAGTTAGATTAGAGATGTTCAAAGAATCAATGGAAAGAAAATAACAATCTTAATAAATTCTACTTTTTCCAGTTTCAATGCTGTCCCGTTACTGGGCTGTCAAGTTTGGTATAAAATATTTTTGTAAAGCACATGTGTGCAATGATATCTACAGTAGAATCCGCTTATAATGACATTGAAGGGAAGTGACAAATACGTCATACTAAGCGGATGTCATATAAAGCATAGTTGATTAACTTCTTATTTTTGTTAATTTTTCCAAATTAATCTCAAATTCCGTTGTGAGAGATGATGTTTTATTAACCGTGTACCAATTATTAACTTGTCACCGAGAATCAAAACTAAAATAACTTAAACGCCACGCACGTTGCACGCTCCAAACGTCCTCGCAGGGAAAGACGTGGGGACGGCCACGAAAACCAGCAAATGTGTGAAATATGTCAGTATAACCGGACATAATTTCATAAAAATAGGATTTATATGTCATAGTAAGGGGTTTGTCACTATAAGCGAAGTCATCTTATCCGAATTTGTCACAAAGAAATTTATATGAAAACCAAACTTTGCACAGTAATTACGTCATAGTAAGCGGTTGGTCAGTATATGCGGAGTCATAATAAACGGATTCCACTGTACTTCAAACCGGAAGGTAATTAAATAAAAAAAATATGTTTGTTTCCTCATTTATATTATTACATCCCACATGGGGTTATCAATATAAGATACAAAATCGGAATAATCCATATGATCATGCATACTTCCAGCTAAACGATGACTTTCTGGTAGTTTTCTATTGTGTTCTGTAATATATAACTCCCTATAAACCTCTTTCCAGCCCTCGGAACTGGTAGTAAGCTGATTACCAAAGTCCCTTTTACACAATTCATGCCACAGAGTTTCATTATCTATTAAATAATTTAATCTTTTACATAGCATTGATAATTGAATAATTTCATTAACAGGAAGGTATAACATAATTTTTATAAACACTTCTTCTGGTACACCAGTCAAACTAGCACTTGAATATCCTAATTGTGTAAGAATAATACTTTTGACTACAGACAAAATTTTATTCTTAAATACAGTAGACAAATGTTTCAAATCTCGAAAAATCATTGGAATTTTGGATGCCTGCAGTGACACAACATATCTACTGACAGGCAAACAAACTGAATATGTCTCAGAGTCTAAATTGTTGATCAAAACATTGAGTAGGACCATTGCTCCTAAAGGGCTCATTATCACTTTGAGTGGAAACCTCTCCATGCCAGGCATAGAAAAAACTGCTTCATAAATAGAAGAGTTATTCTTCCACTTTCTCAACTGCTCGGCGTCAAGGGATTCAACATTGTGTAACAACTCCAAGTCACTTTTCATAGGCAGAAATCCATTTTCAATCATCAAAACTACAATCAATATAAACATATAATCTTTTTGTGTGGATTCCTGCGCGTTGTTTTGCGACTGTATTCTACATATTATTTTCTCCAGCAGAGGCGATATCCTTTCTGTTGTGCTTTCTTCTAAAGTGCAATTCATTTTCAGAAATGTGTACTCAGCTCATATTCTTCCGGTACAGAAATTTACAGCTTGTGTGTTGTTTCCATTTAAACACACAGAACAAAAATAGCACAAGTCATGAACTGACATCTGTCAAAAGTTCTCGCGTGAAGGTGTACGTTCGGAAATGATGTTCGAATTAAAACTTAAGACACGTTCGGAAACATTAACCTAACTTTTAATTTATTAACAGGTAATCGAAGACCCGGCAACTTTCTCGCGCAATGTAAAGTACATACATAGGCCGTCTCATAGACTTATAGCATATTTATGTCGTTTCCAAGCAAAAGTCCCACTTTGTCGCTTGCTATAAGGAAGCTTTGACAGGTTATTCGTATAAAGAGCAAATCTCGTCCTTATGGTAAGCCACAAAGTGGGACCTTTGACTAAACTTCGACACATTTATGTATTAAAGCCATAACAGACTACCGCACCACACCGCGACCTTGGTGCGGTGCGGCACACGTATCAAGTGTGTAAGGTGGTCACCGTACGACGCAGCTATAAGTTAGAGCGAGAAAGAGATATTTTGACCGCGCCAAAGCCGCGGTGCGGTGTGGCGCATATATCGATAGTGTGTAAGGTGGTCGCCATACGTGGCTACGTAAGTTAAGGACACAGCTATAAGTTAGAGCGAGAAAGAGATATTTCGACCGTATCAATTTGCAATACAGCAAGGAAATGCTGCCAGCATCCTCAGTACCATGCCAGATGTTGCTATGCCAGGCCAGGAGCTGCTATTTTTTAGATGTATATATTTATTGTTTCATCATCCTGGTTTTTGAGAGTTGGAATCTACAAATATTCAACCTAATAAAAGTAAGTAAGTATTCCTACCAATAAATCAGTTATCTCTTCTCAGTTTGAATGAATGAATAGACATTGGGCATGACTAACAGGACAATTATTATATTTAATAAACTTAATTTTATTACTTTATGTGCAGATGATTCCCAGGAAATTTTAATAATTTCCTAAATAGTCTGGATGAAAAATATGATTTTACCTAATCATGGGGGGTATTATTAACTTATTTAAATAACTTTTGAATTTAGTTAATGACGGCCAAGGTAGGGCACACTGGGCTTATTCCAGTTTGATGCATGGTGTGAGGATACAAGGACAGCACCCATATTATATTCCTATGGTTTTTCAAAAGTAGTAAATTTTTGAGTCACCTGTAGAAGTATTTTTTTTTCTAAGTACCCTTTCATTACTGTCACAGTAAGAATCAATGCTTATTTTTAAACTGGCTAACAAAATCTACAGGTTTTTGCTCAACTGGTTATTCAAATATGTTTAAGACATTTATCTAAATGTGCTATGAATCTGACTACTGAAGTTTTTTAATTATCTTAATTTCATCCACAGGACCAACAACTAACATGGCAGTATAGTCTGTGCGGAAAGAGAAGAGTTGTGGAATGTATGAGGCCCAATACATTCCATGACTCTTCTCTTTCCAAACAGACTCTAGATACAACATGAAGCTGGTATGAAGAAGGTATGAATCAAGGTACAGTATTGTTCACATAAGTTGGCAAAAACTATACATAACATTGTGCTGGTGTGTGTAGAAGTTGACATAACATATTCACTTACACAATCATAGACCTCATTTGTTTAGTTATTTTATGTACATGTGAACTGAACCAGTAAATCAATCTGTAATTTTTTTTGCAGTCAAAGTTAGGTGCATGACATAATTTAGATAGGTGTAGCTCAGTGGTTGTTCGGTAACATTTTCGTTATTGTTCCACATCCTACTATGAACAAAAAAAATTCGCCAATACATAGGAATACAAATTGCAAAAAAATAGGATTTATTTTTTACCTTATATTAATCTTTTGATGGCTTCCTAACCTAGTCCTAGTATTTATTTATCTCAATCTCCCAATTTGAAGCCAATGAATTATACACAGGGTGACCACTATTTCCTACAACTAAAATTCCCTGACTTTTCCCGGTTTTCCAGGCGTTTTTTCAAGTTTTTCCCTGACCATAATCTTAAATGTAATAAATATAAAATATATAATTGGAATACATTTTTGCGCTTTTGCAGAATTATCTGCTAGCAAATCACAATTTATAAATATGTACAATGAAATAATACAAAAACGTAAATACTAAGAAGTAGTATCTGAATAGCTCAGTTGGTAAGAGCGAAAGCATAGTTAGACGGAAGTCGTGGGTTCACATCCTACTTCAGGTGACGTTTTTGTACTGTTTCATTGCATTTAAAAATTGTAATTTGCTATCATACAGTTCTTACAGTTACCCAATAATTCATTTAATTTTTGACCATTATTGTTAAAAGCTATGTATACAGGAAAAACCAATTGAAACAGTAGGTACCTCTGACTACTGAATTTATTGGATATTAAATGTAAGTATCATATAATATAATCGAGCCGCGTGGATCTTTTTTTTTCAATATTTATTTTGTCTATACCGCCGTGGTAGAGTCAGACCAAGAAAAGTCTGCAGCGGATTTGATAGCCCACGCAGTGCAAGTGTTATTTTAAACGTCAAACTTCTATGAAATTATGACGTATAAATAACACTTGCACTGCGTGGGCTATCAAATGCGCTGCCGACTTTTCTTGGTCCGACTCTAGGATATAGCGTCATAAACGCGTCTTTGCGCAATTATAGACTCTTGCGAAAGATTTTCCACTAATATCTCCTTATTGATGGAAAAGCCACGCTCAGCACTATAAGCGTTTCCGTGGGATAACACCATGACCATTTTTATTAAAGTTTGCATGTCTTTATTTTCCTTTTTTATCAAACCGAGCCAAACATCATCCAGTCGGTGACCATCCTTAATGGAAAATTGTTTCATTGATTTCTCAAATTCAGGTGATTTACAAATATCATTGCAGACCATAGAAGGTAGGATCGTATAGAAGTGGTATACGCGTGCCTCCGTGAGGGACAAAACATACGCAAATGCGACACTGTGATTGGTCGAATTCATTTGTTGCCCACCATAATCCATACTAAATTTACGGTGGGGAACAAATAAAATGTGAGACTGTGACAAGGACAAACAATAATAGCTCTTTCGCTGCTACTCCTACTGAAAGATACATAAGACTATCCTGTTCGGTCACTTCTCCCCACCCTCATGCCAGATTCAGTTTTAATACTAGATTCATGTTGCAGACACTTTTGGCGTTATCTGCTTCATATCCTGAAAGCCGGTTATTTTTGACAAATATGTCCAACACTTTATCGAGCCTCTCTCGTCGGAATTCTGCATTGACTGCGATTGCGGGATCGAAACAAGATATTCCCTTAGTCAAAGCATACGAAATAATTTTAGTGGCGCGATCAACAACGCTAACGTTCTCGAGCCAACGTACAGTCGCCATCAGATATATCGGAGCGGCCGAGATGCTCAAAAATATCTGAACACGCACTCTAACGCCTTGACAATAGAGGCGTGTTCAGATATTTGTGAGCGCCTTATCCGCCCCGATATATCTGATGGCGACTGTACGTACTGCACAAAAATTTAATGGGAATGTACTCGAGCCTGAAAACCTTGTATAGTCTTCACGTCGCGCGGGGCTATAGCAGAATAGGTAGTATAGAGAACGTAAAAACACTACAACCTTCCATCCCGAGGCTTTCAGTGATTTTTTAAACGCATTGTTGAGATTATGAAGTCCACAACTCCCCATGTTGAGCAGAATTGGGTCACCTGCTTCGCCCTTACTTTTGAGTTTGGACTTTAGGTCTTGCAAAAAAATATTTTATTTACATTAGGGCCATCCATCGAAACCTGCAATATTTTTTTTGTGTCATTGCCATCAGTCGTGGCAAGAAAAGCCTCCAACAAATCAGCAGCAGTTGCGTGCCCCAGAAAAGCTGAGCCGTAATATCTACTTCGGACTTGGTTTTTCTCATTGTCCCAATAACGGAAAAAGATGTCCATCTGCCCTTTCTGAGCAACTTTATTAAGGGATTCGTCAAAGCCTATGGTAACGACATCACAATCAGAACATGCTTCTTTTAATTATAAACTGAAATAAATGTCATATACTAAGAAAAAGTGACCAAGGCCTCCAGTGCCCCAGGCTGGAATCGAACCAGCGTCCTCTGCTATCGCGGCAGGTGGTCTACTTGATAAAAACAAATTAAAATATTTTCTGAAAAATAATTTAATTTGTTCAAATACTTCTTTTAATTGTCGAAAAAAATATGGCGTCCGTAGGTATACAACAGTGTAGGCTATTTTTGTTCTTTGAAAGCGCATTTTTTTTGCGATATCAGAGTCCGGAATCATCAGAGGAAAGAGATCCACGGCTTGTCCACCGCTCCTTTGTTAGCTATGACTTAGTACTTGATACAAACACCAAATTATTTCAGCCTTCGTAACTTCGTCCTTAATCAGCATTGTCATTATAACACGTTTTTCTTTACTATTAGTGTGATGTGATAGAGTGATCGCATTTACCTACTATAGTAGATATTTATAATGTTTGGAGATGGTAAAATTAATAATTTGTTTTTTTATTATGTACTTATATTATGTACAATCGACGTCAAAGATATTTATGTTTACACTTTTGCACCTTACTCCTTTGAAACAAGGCGAAAAATGTAAAGATATCTCTGACGTCGACTGTACATACAGAGACAATTTTTATTCCCTGACCTCCATTAAATTTCCCTGACAATTCCCTGACTTTTCCATGACTAGCGAAATTCCCTGACTTTTCCCGGTTTTCCCGGTTTTCCAGAAAGTGGCCACCCTGATACAGCTGTAGTGTAAACATAGATTATAATGACTACTATAGGATTTCATTGTATAAAGTAACCTGGTACAATCTACTAGAGTGGGACCAAGAAAAGTCTGCAGTGATTTTGATAGCCCATGCAGTGCAAATATTATTTATACATCATTATTTCATAGAAGTTTAACATTTAAAATAACACTTGCACTGCGTGGGCTATCAAAATCGCTGCAGACTTTTCTTGGTCTATAGTTCGTTTTTTTAGTATTAGAAAGAAGGTAAGCGATCTTGACATGTCTTTTAATTGAAAAACACTTTTTAAAAATCAGTAACTATTACTTATGAAAGCAGAAGAATATAAATGATCGTATTAGATTCATAATTCTTACCTATTTGCCATGACTTATTTTTAAAACGTGTTTTTCTATAAAAAAACACATCAAGATTGTTTACCTTATTTCTAATGCTAAAAAAAACGAATTATAACTCTAGTAACCAGCATGGCAGCTCTATTAATACAAAACAAGATGTCATGCAAAAGATGTAAAATATTATACACAATACATAATACACATAATTAGTAATATCTTTTGGTGGCCAGACCATCATGAGTTTGGCAATAAATGATGTCAGAAAAAATTAAATAAATAGCAAACATAAAAAACCAGAGAAAGCTATTAATGGGATGTACTTTATACAATATCAAGCATGAAATTTGACTCATGATATCTTCATGTAATTAATATTGAAATAATTTCAAGTAGTGTATAGTTCGTTTTTTTTTAGCATTAGAAAGAACTTGAAAGAAGGTAAGCGATCTTGACATGTCTTTTAATTGAAAAACGCGTTTTAAAAATCAGTAACTATTACTTATGAAAGCAGAAGAATATAAATGATCGTATTAGATTCATAATTGTTACATTATTTGCCGTAATTTATTTTTAAAATGTGTTTTTCAATTAAAAGACACATCAAGATTGTTTACCTTATTTCTAATGCTAAAAAAAACGAACTATAGTTATTGTAATGACTCACTGAGTAAGTGTTATAACACTACATGTTGATATACACTTAAGATATGATGCAGCAAACTTACATTATTTACAAATCCGATCTGACCAAATATATGAAGCATGTAGGTGGAAGAAATAGCCACTGATGACTTAATCTAACTGGGCAAATTAGGTTAGAAAAACAATTATCCTTTCAATAATTAAATAAATCACACAAAGGGCAAAATAGAACTTACCAATATTTCCACCACTCCCTTGTTTCTTGTTGTTTTTCAAATATCCATCCAAATCAAGATTATTCGAACTTTTGTCGCTGTCACTAGCCATTGAAAGGTTTCACTTTAATAACTAAAAATTGGTTGAAAGTTGAATTGCATAAGTACATTTTATACACATTTGCCCAAAGTTAAAGTAAATGTATGAAATATATGAAAAACTATTCAATCAAAATAATGAAAACACATTAAATACATGTTTACACCCTCACTTAACGTTCAACAATCATATTTAAAGTACGTTCAAATTCCAATTACGACAAAAAGATATTTTTTATAAGATTTTACATAATCAATGATTAATTAATGAAACTATACCAAAAATCTGTAGTTAATTTTAAAAGTATCGCCTAAAAGTTTTGTAAAAAATATTTGAATACTACGAGACAAAAAAAATATTTTCACAAGTCCTATGTTTTGAAAGGGTACCACAGAGTATAAAAGCGAATGGAAAGACAACCGGAAATAGATAAAGAAATGTATAGTCTGTCAAGCCATTTCTGTCAGTAGAAAAAAGCGGCTGCCGTTCAAACAACTTTGTCAGTAGAATGAGGCGCGAAATTCATTTTTTCTATGGGACGATAATCCTTGGCACCTACATTTTTTAATATTGCCGCTTTTTTCTGCTGACGGTAATGGCTTGATAGATTATCATTTAAAAAATGTAGGCACGAAAGGTTATTGTTCCATAGAAAATTTTAATTTCGCGCATTTTTCTACTAACAAAGTTGTTTGATAGACTATATTGATAGTAGCGCCATCTATTCAAAAGAAAGTTCTCAAGTCTACTATTTCCTACAGTCATCGAATGGTCATTGACTCGTGTGTGTGACTTCAGCAATTTCATTCATTCAATTTCGTCCATTCCACACTTTTCGGTTCTCTCACTCACATTTGCGTGACAGAAGTTGTATTACTTTTGCATTGTAAACTTGAATTAAATTTTAATTAACTGCTTAAATCACGTTTTATTAAATATTATTAGACTATTGTCAATACGGAATCCATTTTCTGGTATTATTTCAAAAGAGAGCATTTTGCTGATGTGATATTATAGAAATGTCATCATATATGGCAGGTGTTTTTGATTTGGATTTAGATGTGGATCCTGATACTGTAAACGTTGGAGATTCAGACGAGGACGATATTATTGAAGTCGACGAGGTATTTATGCAAATTGTATCAACCAACAAAGTCCTTGTGATGCTAACCTAAAAACATGACCAAGTAAATTCTCAATTACAACTCAAGGATAAATTTCGTCGTGGCTCAAAAGTAGCACTTTTATGAATGAAATTGGTCTACATTTATGTTTATTTATCCTTATTTGTAATTTTATCACTTACAAACATTGATAAGTGTTTTGTGATTGATCATGCAACAATTAACTCTCCTTGTTTTGAATGCAGGTCGATTACGAGCCCGAATTGCACGTGAATAGCATTGTTGAGTAAGTAAAGTCGAATAATGCTTCGTTATTTAATTAGTACATCATAAAATAATTAGGTACCGAAAATCAGGTAACTATAGTATAGTCCTTAAGTACAACTATGGTCCAGTTTCTAATGTTTATTCTTAACGAGCTTGTATGATTTGTACTCGTTACATTTATTTTGGAGCTTAGATACACTAATGCTCTTTCTAAGGTAAGATACTATTTTATTTTCAAAATTGTGTATAAAGTATATATTATAACTCAAAAAAATTGGAAAAATACTGAATACATATTTTACTGGAACTTGAATTTGGAACATAGTTGTAAGTTGTGGACTAAAGTTACCTGATTTTACGGTACCTATAGTCTATCTTTAGGTATTTAAATAAAAGTAAACAAACAATTTGTAAATTTTCGGGTAGTTATAATATTTATTAGTTAATCAACCAAATACTAAACCGCCTGGATGTGTCACTGAACTACCTGACTTTGACCTACATTATTTGATGCTTTTATCTACCCTCTGCTGGCTTAAGGAGCCATTTGAGGGTTAGGTTTTGTTTACTTTTATTGAAATACCTAAAGATACAGAGTATAATTACGTCATTATGGTGTAGTAATAAGTAATGGTTGAACTTTGCAGACAAGAAGGTTCTGAGACAATCCAACTATCTGAAGACAATGTTAACCCAGGACAATGCAAACGACTCGGTCCTCAAGATTTCGAACTGCGCAAGGTTTTGGGAAAGGGTGGATATGGCAAGGTGTTTCAAGTGCGGAAAATAACAGGAACTGATGCTGGTGCACATTTTGCTATGAAAGTGCTCAAAAAAGCTTCCATAGTTCGAAATCAAAAAGACACTGCACACACAAAAGCTGAGAGGAATATTTTAGAAGCTGTAAAGGTATTTATATGAATTCTGTTTTAAATAATTATCTGAAACACTCCTTAATAATGAAAACATCACAGGATTTGTAACAATTGAAATTTTAATAAATAGGACAGTAAATATTTCCATGTGGTAGTTTCAAACATAAAATAACTTTTTGAAATACAAAAACACATGTAAGAGATTATTTTCTTGATTTGAGACCATAGAAAATTATCTTTAGTTCAAAAATGAAATTCTTTGTTTGGATACCCTCAAAACCAGAACTACCATAAACCTAGGGAAACCTGTATGTATGTGTGTGTAGCAGCCCTACTTACATTACAACATACAACATCTCTAAAGCAGTTTTGGACAATGCATATAAAATATATTTTTTATTTCAGCACCCATTTATAGTGGAATTGGTATATGCTTTCCAAACAGGTGGTAAACTATACTTAATTTTAGAATACTTAAGTGGTGGCGAGCTATTTATGCATCTTGAGAGAGAAGGTATTTTCCTAGAGGACACAGCTTGGTTAGTATACCTCAACTCATTTATGAAGTGCATTGTTTGCACACTAAATTATAAACTTTCATACTAAAGAAAAGGAACATTCTAATATTGGATAGTGTGTCATTGATATTTAATATTTCCTATTTTTGAAAACCATAGTTGATTTATCAATTACAACATGTAAATGAAGAGTTAATAACAAAGTGAATTAGAAACCTCAATATTTTCTTTAGTATTTGAGAATGTGCTGCTCTTTTTTGTAATTTTGAATTGAAATAACAAAATTGTATTTTTTCAGCTTTTATTTATCAGAAATTATATTGGCACTGGAACATTTACATAGTTTAGGCATAATATATCGTGATTTGAAACCAGAAAATGTCCTATTGGACGCCCAAGGCCATGTAAAACTTACAGATTTTGGATTATGTAAAGAACATATTCAGGAAGGTATTGTCACACACACGTTCTGTGGTACCATTGAATATATGTAAGTATTTGTTTTGTATAAAATAATTAACAGTTTATTTTCTAGCTATAATTTTGGATTATTAAAACTCATATATATCATATGGATAATATTGCCTAGTTTAAATATCAACATTAGAGATAAACTATCATAATTAAGAACTGATTTGTAGATAAGTATCTAACTAATACATCATAGTTTATTAAATTAACATTTTAAGCTACAGTATTATATTTAGCAATACTATAGATTTTTTATTCTTTAATGGCAAGGCATCCTAAATAAGAAATTAAATTTATTTTTTTCCCTATTTTTTTAGACAAGGGGCTATTCATAAATTACGTCATTTCAAATTAGGGGGGGGGGTCTGGACATCGGATGATGGTAGCATGACGTAGGAGGAAACGGGGTCATTCGAAGCATGTTTTTTGGATGATTTTAGGGGGGGGGGGTCCAAAATCGTCAAAAATCGATGACGTAATTTATGGACAGCCCCCAAGTAACCATATAGTACCATATTTCACTTTAAAAATATGAACAGCCATTAATCTCTTATTATTTGTAGGGCACCAGAGATTCTGACACGGAGTGGTCATGGAAAAGCCGTAGACTGGTGGAGTCTGGGAGCACTGATGTATGACATGCTCATTGGACAGGTAAGAGAATACGATATTGTGTAGAACAGTGGTTCCCAAAGTTGACTGGAGTCCAGTCACTGGACTCCGAACCACATAACAAAAACTGTCAAATTAGTGACCCACCTCTTGGCTATCTTAAAAAGTGGGCATAAAATATTATTTGTAACACTTATTCTATTCCATAGTAGTCTATATGATTCAAAATAAATAAATAATTGAATTGAACTATAGTTTAAGGGCCCATTAAATATTCGCTCGCGACCCACCAATAGTTTGGGAAATGCTGGTGTAGAAACTCTCTGCCGGATTGGACGGGTAGTCGACCACTTCTAGCGTTCATTCAGCTGAATTCCCTAGAGATAAAGCTGCAGGCTACTTTTATAAAATTAATATGATATTAAAAGAAAATTTTCTGCTTCCAGCCTCCATTCACCGGCGACAATCGTACAAAGACTATAGAGAAAATTTTAAAGGGTAAACTAATGCTGCCAGCCTACCTCACACAAGACGCTCGCGAGCTCATCCGCCGCCTCATGAAGCGATCAGAGACCCAGCGTCTCGGCGCCGCGGGTGCTCAGGCCGTACGCGGCCACGCGTTCTTCAAACATGTCAACTGGGAGGACGTGGTCTCTCGCAGACTGGAACCTCCTATTAAACCGAGACTGGTGGGTATTTTATCTTCTTTATTACTATTACTGCAGCCTACCTTGAGTTTAGCTATAGTTCGTATTTAGCATTAGAAAAAAGGTAAACAATCTTGATGTGTCTTTTAATTGAAAAACACGTTTTAAAAATAAGTCACGGCACATATGTAACAATTATGAATCTAATACGATCATTTATATTCTTCTGCTTTCATTAGTAATAGTTACTGATTTTTAAAAAGAGTTTTTCAATTAAAAGACGTGTCAAGATCGCTTACCTTCTTTCTAATGCTAAAAAAAACGAACTATAGTTAAGCAGTCATCTCATGAAACAGTATGAAACCCAATGGGATTAAATTTTGGAATCTTTCGCTTGCTCGGGTATCAATATTAGCACGAGCAGTTAAACAACAATTTTGCCCATTGTAAAACAAATAACTATTATCACTCTCAAAAATTTGAGTCTCCGAAGCGTTCAAAATAATCCATCACCAGCAAGCGAGGCGTAAGTTATTGCCATAGGCGTTGGGCGATGGGCGATATTAATTAGTGGTTATCACTTTCCATTTTCATGGAGTTGTAAGGAGAGCAGTGGCGGATTTGCCCTAAAAGCCCAGTAGGCCCGGGCCTACTGGGCCTTTAGAGTGGCGAGATATTAGGGGCGACAAATTGTGACAAAAAAATCACTGACAAGAAATAACTCAAAATGTAGTTAATGTGATGCACAGAATGATGGGTGCTGAGAAAGGGGCGGCTACAGGGCCTGGGACCTAGGGCGGCAAAGACTGTAAATCTGCCACTGAAGGAGAGTTAAATAAATCGATAAGGGGCTGTCCATAAATTACGTCATCGATTTTTGACGATTTTGGACCCCCCCCCCCCTATAATCATCCAAAAATCATGCTTCAAATGACCCCATTTCCTCCTACTTCATGCTACCGTCATCCGATGTCCAGACCCCCCCCCCCTAATTTGAAATGACGTAATTTATGAATAGCCCCTAAGATCAATTTAAGTTGAACTGATTTAAGAGTTTAAAATTCATAATGAACCTTAATTGACATTGACCTATACCTATTCCTTTAACGCAACTACACTACCAAGAAAGTGGAACAAGATCGCCGATTAGTAGCGATAAATATTCAATTGTTTAACGCCAGTTATGGAACCTTGATACAATCAATCGAGAACAGTAGTACTGAACTGCCTAATGCCTACTGCCATGTATCGTCTACACTGTAAACTGACTACAGTGGAGCCTCGAGTATCCGTACCTCGATTATCCGAATACTAACATAGTTTATCCGAACCCTTAATCATCCGAACAGCATTCAACTTTTTTCAGGTGTGTTATTATTCTATATACTGTACCTACTGTTTAAAAAAATTTGTTGTTAATGTTTGATTATCCGAACTAGTCTCGGTCTCAATTAGTTCGGATAGTCGAGGTTCTGCTGTGTTCTTAAATCTTATTGTAAAGACAAGTCTCACGGGCTTCGCCAGCTGATGGGCTAGGGGGGAGTTGCTATGGCCGAGGGGAGGAGAGGGCATACATTTTATTATGGGGCATATATTTCAAAATTTACTGTACTCCTGACGACACCCATGGGTGTCTATCGTCTGGGTGTCGTCGTACGGGTCTATCGTCTATCGATCGTCAGTTAGGGCATTAGGTTGATAGGTTACATCAGTTTTGGTAACATAAATAGTTAATAAATCCTTTCAGACTGGTGAAGACGACGTTTCCCAATTCGACACCCGCTTCACACTACAGACGCCTATCGATTCGCCAGAAGAGTCGACACTTAGCGAAAGTGCCAACCTCATGTTCCAGGTTAGGACCTATTTTTTAACGTAGACTTCATCATTTTACCCTCTCGTCGTCTACTGCTGAGCATAGGACTGTCTTCGTGTACGCCTGGTATCCCGGTCTCATCCAAGGCGAGAGATCAACTTAATTTGCTTTGAAAATTAGTCCATTCTAATAAAGGTTCCTTGATTGATACGTGTGAAGTATAAAGTTTAAGAGCCCATCAACGTGCACACTAGCGCCACTGCTAAATAATCGTGATTATTTAAATTTAACGAAAGATATTTAAAAAAGGAGGCCGCTGCGTACTGTATTTTGTATTTAAGTACCTTTTGAATACATCAGAGTTTTTATGTTGCTGTATTCGTCGATCTATGAACTCAAAACAAAAACGGCCGTTTTAACTTTGGACGCATAGATTGACGAATCCAGCAACATAAAAACTAGTTTGATGTATTCAAAAGGTACTTAACCTTTTGGCCGCCAGACCTAGTCCGCAAAGACGCTCACTCACACGCCAGAGCAAATTTTAAGTAAACAACTAATAAAAAGTTTAGGGATTGCAAATAGTGATATCGATATTTACAATTTATGGTAAAAATCTTCTCAACTTGGCTTTGGTCTTACCAACTTTTATTTATTTCGAAAATGCCAAAAAATAACATATTTTTTACACACGATAATGTTAAAAATAAAGGTCTTTATCATTAAAAACAACCACTAAATAATATCGATTCATGACGTAATATCACCGCACTAGGCTGTACGAGAAGTCTTTTATACAAGACAACGGCGCGCATGGACTGTCCGCAGTGCAGACCGACAAGGACTGTTTCCGAGCGGATTAAGTAATAATAGTCTCTAGGTCAACGGCGTAAGCGCTTGTCGGTACGTAAACTTTATAAGCGTAACGTTAGAGCCGCGCATCGTGTGTCGATAATATAAATGTAAGTACCGGAACTGCATTGGGGAAAATTACACGTGGGTTAATTGAATTGTCAATGAGTGAAGAACAATAATATTGGAAAAGGATGGGGATCGGAAATGTTCGGGAATGCATGTTTCACATTCGACGTGTTCCTTAGATGAGCTTCTCAGTTCCCGTATTACATCCTCCCTACCATGAGAATTTTTCGTCAATTTCAAATATGTATATAACATTCTCATAGTTAGGCGCAAAGATGGGCATCATTCGAATAAACTTTTATCGGAATAAACAATAATTCACGATTTTTTTATTCGCGGATGATTTATTCCCGAATGATTTATTCGCGGATGATTTATTCGCGAATAATTTATCCGCCGATAAATCACTCGACCACTTTTCAAATGACGAATGATTTATTCGTTATTTCATTCGAATAAATCCACGGAAAATATTTCAGTTTTTTGGCTTTTTCCATTCAAATAAACAACACGAATAATAACACGTTTAATATGACTTGTTTTTACTGTAAATTTGTTCTGACAAGTTAAAGATTGTTAAGAGTTAAAGGATAAGCCCAGGTAGTATAATAAACAAAGGATTAGCGTGAACAATGAAATACTCACACACACACAGTTATATTAGTAACTTTCTAGCCAGACCTAGAAAGAGATAGCTATATGTACGGATGGATGAATGGTACTAAAAGAGTGAGAAAACCAAATTTTCTTAGCAGTTGTTTGCTTCAGAGCGAATCTCACAACGCGTAATTTATATTTAAAGTAACTATTTAGGTAGTTGCAGGACTTGCAGGTAGTTGTATTGCACATGAGACAGAGCGATTCAGGAATTGAACTAGAGATTAACTAGATACGATATAGTAACGATATGTGACGTCCTGCGGGTAAAGGTACCTTATGGCGTTTGGCGCTTACGCTATTATTAACGCCACTCCAATATTATTGCGGCGCTATGCGACGTAAGCCCCAGCCTACGCATAACTACAGCATAACTTTACTATTTCATATCTAGTGAATCTCTAATTAATTTCCCGAATCGCGGCGCCAGCCGCCATAAGGTACCTTTTGCCGTGGAACGTCACATATCTTTACTATTTAATATCTAGTGAATCTCTAGTTCATATCCCGAATCGAGCCGGCAGTTGCCAAATATTTCGAAACCGTAAAAAGTTTATAAGGTATTCCAATAAACAAATTATTCGTGGCCCCTTCGGCCGCGTACGATACCGGAGATTCGTAACCAATTGCGACAGAAGAAAGAATCTACTTTTTACGATACTAGTTACAACTCAAGGCTTTTTTTACTCAAACGAAACCACGTAATTCTTTCGTAACTGGTTTCGAGCGACAATTTTTATGTTTTTTCCGAAACTAGTTTCGAACGAGGGTACGCGGGATAGTAATATGTATAATTGTATATTCTATGTCTCTTAATATCTATGGCGTATTGTGCATTTAACTTGGTTGTTTTTTTTAATAAATAAAATGCCGTTAAACCCGGTAAATGTTATGTATTTGTCTTTACATGTTATTAATTAACAATAGATAGATAGATAGATAGATATAATTTATATATGTCACAGGATAGAGATTAGAGATTCAAACTTTTTTTTACAAGTGAAAAGTCCAGTGAATCAGTGATAATTAAAAAAATATTTACTATTTTAATATCTTTATTTAGTTTATGAATTTATATCATAACGTATGTGTATGTAATCACAGTAAGAAGAAAAATTACAAATTACTTAAACACACGGTCAAACAGCAAAGCTTTGCCGTTGGTAAAGAAAACATCTACGCTGAACTGGCTTAACTAAAAACAGAACAAAAGCAAAAAAAAATAAAATCGAAAAGGAGCTATCAATTCTATACAATGACCCACCGATATTTCGTTTCGGTTTAGTTGTGCAATTGATTGCTTAATTTCAGCCTCGATCTCTTGGTACTCCTTTAACATTTTCGTTTGTTTCTTAAATATGTTGAATAATTTGGTTTCTTTGGATAATATCTCGAGCAGTTGTGCTAGCGTCGGATTCTTTCGCCCAACAAATCTATTTAAACGGCTGTGCCAACCTTCGATATTATTTGTTGTTCTTATTTTTTCCTCAGAACAGTTACAGACTCTAACAAAATCAGTTCTTTTCATCCATTGCTTTTGGAAATATTCATTAAATTTCTTTATGTCATCCCCATGTGGACTTTTACACATCACATAAGCTTTACCTGTTTGAATGTACTCTTTTGGCAATCGAGCAAGGCTAGCACATCTTGCTACGTGCCTTCTTTTGACCCTTGTAGTCATCTTCAAGAATTTAGCTTTTCGGAACAAACACCTGTTAAGGTGATAGAAACATCCCTTGACGACCACCGAAGGAAAGACTTTTCGAATTGCTTTCATTGGGGCTAATTCAAAGTCAACGGTAATTTTTTCTGGTTTCCAGTCTTCGAATTGAGATTGTATTAATCTAAATACAATGGTGTAAGTTTCAATTTTTTTATCAGGAAGTAAGCAATAAATCAATGGTATTATATTTGACGTATGCTCGTCAACTCCGTGAATGGTGTATAATTGTTTGAAGCCTTTAGGGCTCGAACTAAACGTACCATCGCCCAAAATATGCATATATCTTCCTTCTTTGATTAATGGTACAATTTTTTTACTGCAAAACAGCAAAATTTTTCTATCGTCATCCTCATATTCGGCCAGCAGGAATGTTTTGAATTTTTCAGGTATTGTGACTTCTTTACATGATTTAAATCGTAATTTAGGTGCTCCAAGAACCCTTTTCCTTTCATTATAAAGCCCAGTCTTAACGTTCTGAAAACCGGGGATCGATTGTAAAAGGTCAAGTCCTTCATCCTCCAAATTAAATACCATGTCTTCGTATTGTTTTTGAATACTCTCGAAATTATGAGAACAGTTCCTCTTCAAAGTATCCAGTTCTTTAAGAATCCTATTGGCAGAAAAATCTTCTTTACAGGTGTCGATATGAATTTTAGTTTTCACCACTTCATTCCTGTCATTGAGAGAGACACTGCCTTTACAACCCAGGCTACTATTATTAAAACAAAGCCAAAAAGTGCCACCGTTTGCGTAGAATTTCTTTCTATGATATCTACGACCATTATTCAATAATGATCTCCCACCCCTCTTTGTGGAAATGAAGTCTAATTCCATATTAATTCTGTTTGTTCCGTCCTCTTATTTATCTTCACTTTACTTTAACTGTAATCAGCTTTTTTTAAGGTTTTGTAGATGAAATATCAGAATTAAACTAAATGCTCATTCAACACAGGCAATTGACATCGATAAAGAAATAAACAAGACATTGACAGTATAACCGGCCAACAATCTAGAGAGGGTTTAATGCTATCAATATTTAAAGAGGTTCTGATATCATTTTGAAAGTTTATTTTAGTTCCGTATTAAGAATGTAAAGTACGCTTACGTAATTCATTATTTCAATAGAAATTCCTACTTCGATACTAGTAACGTGTAAGGAAAAAAACTTATTGCTTAGTAACTAGTATCGTAAAAAGTAGATTCTTTCTTCTATCGCAATTGGTTACGAATCTCCGGTATCGTACGCGGCCGAAGGGTTCGTGGCAATTCATTCGACTAATAATTTATTCAAATAAGAATAACCATCCTACATTTTTATTCATCGTTCGCGATAAATTTTGTTATTTTCATTCGTTATTCGTCATTCGAATAAAATTTGCCCATCTCTGGTTAGGCGACACTGACTAGTCCTAGCGTCCGCCTGTACCATTCTTGTGCGAAGCGGTCACTGCAGGGTATCACCCCCCACTACACTATCATCTCAAAATGATTTTTTTGTTCTGCAAATAAACCACAAGGACAGATTTACTTGTCTGACACTACTATCAACAGCTGAAGAAGCTCCCTGAACTTCAGCCATAGTTGTTATGCCTGTCTCTCTCTCGTTTTACGTATTCTAGTTACTAGTTACCACCAATTGGCATTTAACAAGTGTTCAAATGCTTAAATAAAACCAGATTTGCGATTTGATATTTATTTTGAATATTCTCATATCGAGTTAATATGCCCATCCCTAGCTGTCTTGTATACAAGACAACGGCGCCGAGGAACATGAAAAACGTTGAAATCTGGAGCAATTAAAAGAATGGATTTATATAGCTGCTTCAAATGCAATTTTTTTTTAAACAAAGGCCTAAAACATTAACATGAGTGTAAAAAAAATACAATTGATATTTTTTCTACATTTACCGAGCGGTTGAATTTGTGTCTTGTATACAAGACCGTTGGCCAGTGTATCGTTCTATCGTTGTCTTGTATACATGCCAACGGCGGTCAAACGGTTCAATAGCTTTCGTTAAATTTAAATAATCACGATTATTTAGCAGTGGCACTAGTGTGCACGTTGATGGGCTTGCGTGTTTCGATTTTGATAGCTAATGTCTTGTGGGAGTTGTGGGAACTGAATTGTCAAACTTCGCTCGCCGTAGACACACATTATTATACAATGAATGAATCTTTGATTGTCTCAAAGGAAATAAATATGGATAGCAGAAATTAGACAAACTTAAATCAATTACTCCTGCAGCTTGGGTATTTTTCAGTAAAATCAAACGAGTACATGAATGTATTGAATATCGGTCCCCAGGGCTTCACATACGTGGCGCCATCAGTGATGGACGAGATCCACAAGCCGCGCGTGATCACGGCGCGCTCGCCGCGCCGCCCGCGCCCGCACCACCACGCCGCGTTCGCCGTGCCGCTCGCCTCCACCGCGCACCAGCACCAGCACCAGCAGGAGGACCTCATGGATGTACAAGGTCTACCTATATAGTAAGTACGCCCGACACAAATAGCTAAATTGTTAAGGGCTCATTTAGACGATGCGAGAACTCGCATAAGAGTTTCTTTACATTGCGGGTTTTGATCGGTCGGTTGAATTGGACGTAACCAACAGTCCGCAATGTAACTAAAATCGCTTGCGAGTTCGCGCGCCGTCTAAATCAGCCCTAAGGCTGTGTGAGATCAAGCGCCTAAGCGAGACCCGTTAGGCCGCGGAATGGACGCACGCGGCCGGTGCTGCCCGCGGCCTCGCTTGCCGCGAGTCTGCGTCCAATCCGCGGCTTTAGTTTGACTGCATATTATGAAACTGGGAAATTATTGCCTCGACTAAAGTCAAAGAAGTACGCTATGACGTCACAACGAGTTACAACCATCCCACCGCCTCTATGAGTTTTAAATTTAAAAATTGGTCAAATTCCAAAAAATATATCTTTGTTTCTTTTTATACATTCAATTTAATGATTGCTATAAATATTTAAGTGTAAATTAGCCTATCACAGCAGCACTTGAAACTGTTTCACGACCACCCAACCTCGTTTGTGCTCTAGATCTTGCGAAGCCTTTAAAAGTGTTTATTTTTCCTTTAATAATTATAAATATTTGTAAACTCTTACTATATGGGCGACTGTTGTGCCGATTTTGATAGTTTGTTTATTAAACAGTGTCGCTATTTTTTAAATAAGAAAAAGAAATGTTAAAAAATATGTAAGTAAAGTATATTCTAGATTGTGTTTATAGAAATGGAGTTACCTGACCATCTAATTATAATCACAAGGAATATACAAATTTATTTCAGATCAATTCCAAAGTATTGTCCTGTTTAACCAGTTTTTTTTGTGATTCCTTATTAATATTTATATTAATATTCTTATTGCGTCGCTTATAGGGCAGGTCCTCAGAGTTTAAACCGACGTCATTGTTGTTTTTTGTATACTTATTTGTCTAAAAAGGGAATGTTGAATTAACAAGTGATATGAAATAAGGTGCTGAATAGGGTGATATGATAATAATGCGTCACAACAAGAGTGAAAATACAACGACGTGAGGTTCAAATGTGGAAGGCCCTGCTCCATGTAAATTTGGTCAGAAATGACATTTATTTATCGTAATATTTTTAGTTTAGTAATTATATATAATTTGTATTGTCGTCGTATATTGACCCAGACATCGCAATGGTCAGTCTTATATCTTATTAAAATGCCGAACTGGGAACTTAAATGTTACTCCACAAGGCGTAACAAATAGCTCTTTTCGAATCCTTAGACCGCCAAAAAGTAGTGCCCCGGAAGCAAATGTTACAAGAAAATTATCAATTGTAACCTTTGTACAAATTTACAAACAGCTTTGATTTAAAACCAATATAGATTTATGTCGTGGCCAGATCTTAGAATTTTATGATGGTAAACATTTGATGAAATGATTGGTTGGCCACATTATGATAAAGTCGAACCTAACCTAACCATAGATATCTATTATGATGAAGTGATCAATTCTAAAATGGCATTTCATGAAATGATCAAATTCTATGGTCTGGCCACGACATTCCGGACACTTATACCACCATCAACTTATTATTGGTATTCAAAGGGTTAAATTGACTTGGCGTATTTAGGTTTGGCGTCACGCGACAATTAGGTATTCTAAGATTTAGATAAGTTATCCTACCTGCATTATCATTAATAATCTGAAATAAATGCACCGAAAATATTGATGCATTAGCCTCGTATATCTTCCAAAGGTTCGTGTTTCATAATTAAAGTTGATCAAGCAAATCTTGTCAGTAGAAAAAGGCGGCAAATTGGAAAAATGTAGGCGCGAAGGGATATCGTCTCATAGAAAATTTGAATTTCGAACCTTTTTCTACTGACAAGATTTGCTTGACCATCTATATATTAGTGGGTTTCAAATATTCTCCACTAAGTATAACCATACTGTTTATTTTAAAATTACAGCAAGTGATGAGATTGGCCTGCAAGAGGAGAATCTTCGGAATCCCAGATTGTAGCACTGTTAGGTACAATTCACGTTGATATTTCAAATAAGTATGCAGGTGCAAGTCTGATATCAACTGTCTGCGCTGGTTGATCGATAAGTATGTAGGGTAGGTAATTGCACTAGTTTTCGTCCGGCTCTATTTTTCGTCCACTTAACGAAATTTGAATATAAACCTTCATTGCTCCACAAATTTGGACTTATTGCAATCCTTATTAGTAACTAAACAATTTTACTACCTACATAAAAATTATATTTCGCAAGTAGTAAATTAAAAATGAAATGTATTATTTGCTAATCCGTCAAGTGGACGGAAACTGACACTGAACGGTAAACTGACGCAATTACCCTATCAGTGCTCTCTGACTGAGCGGCTAGCGTTGCGCAGTGCTAGCACTAATGCTCAGCACGAGAGGATAATTAGGAATAAGTAAAAAGTGTCCTCCCACAGGGCCACGGCGGCAGCAAGAAAGCAAGGTTACTCGATTACCGCCCATGTTACACTTAAGATCGGTTTTCCTAGGATAGCGGTGCCGTCATATAGCGGCCGTCTCCATACAAATACTGTGACATCCATATTTAGCCGTATTATTTAGTATGGAGACGGCCGCGATATGACGGCACCGCTATCCTAGGAAACCAGAGCATTACAGATTTAAAAATATTATTTGTATTTTCTTAATATTAAAGGGCACATTGCCTGGTTCCTTATAATATACTACATATTTAATTTTATAAAAATATTTATGAGGGCAGATTATTAAGGATTAATATTTAACAGTATCTTGATATGCATAATAACTATTGTGGTAAATGTGTGATTAAATATCATTTAATATGTATGCGTGTACTAATCGAGGGCTTTTGTTTGCAGGCCTAGAATAATTCACATTAGTTGACCATTTATACTAAGGATGATGAATTATACTACAAAGATGCCCATGTAATACTGTCGGTGAAAATAATGGTACTGTTTTATACTATTATTAATGGACATTTTATACAAGTTACCGTTTAGTCTAATATTTGGGTAGAATAATCACGTATATTAAAATGTTCTAACTCCGACTATATGACAAAAATAATAATTTACAATATAACTTGTTACCATGCTTCATGAATTGAAATAAAGGTCATTTTTTATTTTGTAATTGGATTTTTATTACGAATTATTTTATCATAAAACCTGTTAGGATAAATAACAGATTCAAAAGAAAATACCTAAGAAGACAATTCTCTTAAAGATATATCACAAATATAAATCAAATTCATAACAATGTAGCGACTACCCTCTTAACACTTCTAACAATTTAAAGATAAATCAACAGGCTGGTCACATGCAAAAGTTACCAAATCAAGCAATGAATATCAAGAGCAATTATGAAACATATAATAGTTTTATGATATTAAACAAATTTGACTTCCCAAACCAAAATAAGGCATCACAGTTAACCAGTAACCATGTGGTTCAACATACAATACAATAATCTTAACTTATGTTGCTCGTGAAACAAGAAGTATAATTACTATGCAATAAACCTTTGTAGATGATTATCCTAATAACCAACCAACACCATGTGGCCAAAAGAAAGAGTCATTGAATCTTAAGATTTGAGATTAGCTAACCAAACAGTTTGTCAATAATCTATAAATGTTATAATACTGTTCCACTTTGTCAATAAGTGTGTGCATTAATTTTTGTATAAGAGTTATACATTTCTTTTATACAACTAGCCGCATTTCCATACAGCTGTCGCAAATTAGGTAAATATGGCTCTCATTCACTTCTGTAACAGTAGTAAACAGAATTTGATTATTGCATAAAGCACCATGTCCTTCAATACAATTGTTCAGAGATTTTTTAATTTCTACTAAAGACTTTTGTGTTTGAATATTAAATTTGCATAGCAAACAAGTCAAAGTACCGAAATCAAGTTTTAAGTTATCTTTTTGACACACTGGGCATATTACATTGTCTTCCTGTTCTATCGTAGACCAGTCCACATTTTCAGCCTGTGATTTTTCATGTTCTTCAAGCCACCTGCAAAAGATTGTGCTGAAAATTATTACAATGTGCTGTGCATTATTACAGTGATAACTAGAATACTCCTATGAAACTCAGATGTATTAAAAATGTAAATATGAAGAGCTTATAAAACCACCGCAAAAATGTATGTTTTGGAAATATATGCAAATGCTGATCTGATAGCAGCAAGTATTAGGTTGTAAGTGGTACTCCTGCCAATGATCCTCATAATGGATAAAAACATGATGAGCAAAATTCAACCTAAATTAAATAGGCTTATTATTAACCAGGCAACTAAAATATAAAACAGGAACTTTCACTGGGCATATAATAATATATTTTGGCTGTGCATTAATATTTTAGCACCAATAAATTTATATTAGCTTCAAATTTAAGCATGATATTATTAAAAACCTGGCAGCAAAATCAAGCCACCCAAAAAAAAATAAGGAACTTGAATTGATAGGTTGGCGTCTAAAATAATAAGTTGGCAACTAATATTGTAAAGCAATCATAAAATTTGGTTGTTTATATATGTACAGTAAAGGGCCATAAAGTTTGCACATCGGAATTTCGGCTTCGTAGAGCGTTGTCTCTTTCATTCTCGTTGCCTCCAATATTCTCTTTCTAAATACCGATGTGCAAACTTTATGGCCCTTTACTGTACATATACAGAATGCTTTAGATATCTTTATACGTAAGCTTTAAATACTTCATTTTTAGGGTTCCGTACCCAAAGGGTAAACCGGGACCCTATTACTAAGACTTCGCTGTCCGTCCGTCCGTCCGTCCGTCCGTCTGTCACCAGGCTGTATCTCACGAACCGTGATAGCTAGACAGTTGAAATTTTCACAGATGATGTATTTCTGTTGCCGCTATAACAACAAATACTAAAAACAGAATAAAATAAAGATTTAAATGGGGCTCCCATACAACAAACGTGATTTTTGACCAAAGTTAAGCAACGTCGGGAGTGGTCAGTATTTGGATGGGTGACCGTTTTTTTTTTGCTTTGTTTTTGTTTTTTTTTTTTGCATTATGGTACGGAACCCTTCGTGCGCGAGTCCGACTCGCACTTGCCCGGTTTTTAAATAATTTAAACACATGCGCATACCTAGTACTTTAAATTGACAAATTTCCTAATCCACAAAACACCACAAATCTATTTACCAATGGTCAGTACCTATACTTATAGTCGAAATTCCTAATCATGAAACACCTAATGGCCATTATACCATTACGTCTTTAAATTTTTAATTACTTTTCAATAGGTATTACTGCAAGAGTCAAAAGATAGGTGCGACGATGAGCGGAGCGAGGATGAGCGTGTTAGGTTGACCATGTTGTGACCAAACAAAATATTTTTGAGGAACCTAATTTTTTTAAGTAATAGATAACCGTTTTCGTTTTAAAACGTGCTTTATAAATGGTCTTCAATATAATAATTCATTTGCCAAATTATTATTTGGTATAGTCTGTTCGGAAAGAGAAGAGTCGTGGAATGTATTAAGCCTCATACATTCCACGACTCTTCTCTTTCCGCACAGACTCTACCTGCCTAAAAATAAACAAAAGCTGTAACGGCATTAAAATGTTGTCTCATATTGATATATTTTAAGCCTCTGTTTTTGTTGCCAATCTATTAATTTTTGAACCCATTTCTATTTTTTTTAACTACTCAAATTCGATTAATTAGTTGACCAGTTAAATACGTGCCAATTAAATAAGTGACACATTACAAATCTATTTTTTAACTGACTGCATATTCTAAATGGTGTTTTCTTGAATATTTCAATTTCTGTTGTATCACGGTTGTATGACACCAAAAATCAATCATTCAACAATTAAAACCAACTCCCGGCACTTTGGTGGTGATGGCATTGTTATATGCAAGCTTTAGGTACATACCATGAACACAAAAAAAAAGATGTGGGTAGTATAAAAATGACTACCGATTTTCATTAGGTGCAGTCAAGGATATAATGCAATAATAGATGTTGTAGAAAAACTAACCACTGTAATTCCTCCTGAACCAATTCATTCCTTATTTCTTCCATAATTTCATTTTCTTCGTCAGTGATTGTTGTTTCCGCGGAAAAGTTAAACATACTTTTATAGATATCAGTCAATGTTTCCCGTAGGTCCGTTTCAGTGCCACGGAGCCTGTTCAGGAGCATATTTCGACAATTTTGAACTTTATCTTTATAAGTCTGTGAAAGAAAAACACACGGCTTTACATATATGAATCAAAGTACTTTTCCAAGCATGATAAACATAAATAATACACACCTTCCTCATCTTTTCTTTGAGTTCAATTGGAGAATGTTTGTGCTTTATAGCAATATGTCGATATGAGGGTGATCTCGCACTCGGAGAATTCATCGGAGATCTCGCACTTGGAGAATTCATAATGTTATTTTTATTTGGTAGATCAGACCAAAGGCAAATTTTTAACAAATTGGCGGGATAAACGTGTGGCCAGTACACAATACGGGAAGAAATCAGTGTAAATGACAAGTATGACGTAAGGACGTGACAGCTGACATTGATAAACTGACTGATCAAAAAGATTACCTGTGAAAAAATATATTAAGGAGCCGTACAATGTAAGGCAGTCCAGGCGGAAACAAATTTTCGCCCAAACTGACCAAGTTGGTGTGGACGTAAACACAAATTTGGCTCGCCGATTATTATGAGATTATGACCGATATTCCTGATAAAATGGAGGTGCGGACGCAAAATGAATACCAATTTTTGACGTTAGTGCAGCAAATACAGCTATATATAGTCTGTCAAACAACTTTGTCAGTAAAAAAAGGCGCGAAATTCAAATTTTCTATGGGACGATAACCCTTAACCTTCGAGCAACACCGGCTTCCGACACATCGGAAGGGAGGGGCCCAAGCAATATCTTACCGTACAAATCTTTCTGCCATGCGGGGGGAAAGGTGCACACAGCCGCACTTCTCACACACTTACATACAAAATCCAATCTGTAATGACGACACAAATACATAGAAAATGACACACGTCAAAGACAATTCTTGCAAACCTCGATCTCTTTTTGTGTACGGACGAGTCACAAGCTCCTAGTGAGTATTATATTCTTTGGTCACAAGTGTCACAACACGCACACTAACATATTTTCGTCAAAATATTTTATTGTATTCTGACAGATGAGAAGTCGGATTTGTCGCTCGACCGATCCGCAATTTGTACTGGGCGAGCAAAATCGATAAATCCAACAATTACATGAGACTAAAATATAATAATTGTGTTTAAATGTAATTAAACGTATGATATGTAAAAAAAATATTACATGTGAACTGTAACACCTTCTTTTTGTAAATTTGATGTCTCCGACCTCTTTTTACGACAAAAAACCGAGCAATTAGGCATTTTATCTGCTGCTGTGTTCACGCGCGCGTATGGACTCGGTCTAGTGAAAAATCCGAGCGCAACTAGTTTTATTACCCGCGCTAGATCAGTTGATCTTGTACCTAGGCAGAGGGGAAATAGTGCGAATGCCACCTCCCTTCTGTGTTGCTCGAAGCCCTTAACGGCCAACATTTTGTAAAATTGCCGCTGTTTTGTACTGACGAAAATGGCCAGACACTCTTGACAATCATACTATCTCTGTCTTACACTAGTACTAGCACCCAAAAGAAAAGGACGAGTATAGCTTTCCTGGTTCTTTCTGGCTGACAAATTGGTTTGACCAACTATATTAAGTGGAATTTCTATAAAATGTTTTTTTAAATACATATTTTACTCCTTGCAACATTGTTTAGGAAAAATATTTATCATCAATGGCAACATTAGGTTATTTGTCTGTCAGTCAGATGGAAAAAAACAATGTGAATTTGTGAGTGAGTGATAAGTAAAAATATGTCTAAATCTAAAAGTTGATAGGCCTTCATGAAGAGAATTATTGAACAAAAAAACGCGTTCATAACTGGACTTATGAACGACGGCGGGGGAACAATGCCGCATATAGAGAAGATGCAGGCGCGAACAGGGAAGGAGACAATACATTCTGGTCATTTCATGGTGTCGCACTTTGAAGCTGAGGCCCAAGATGATTTCGATGATTTGGCCGTTCCTGTACCAGATGAAGAACAAAATGTTCAAAAAGTATCAGTGGTGGCGACGTACACGGTTCCAGGGTCCAAAGAACCTCCCTCATTGTTTGATAAAGAAGATAGTAAACAACATCAACAGCTTTCCATTGAGATATCCCTTACAAAGCTATTTAAATGTATGACTTTGGCTTACAGGTATGATTATTTATATTAATTAAACAGACAACTAAGATAAAAGTACTCATAGTACATTCTAATTAGAAACAATCATTTCACTTTCTTGCATTTTAGTAGAAATGTCCTTGATGGATATTTATTATTGACCTAATGTTATGGATTAAAGTCAGTAATTTGTCTGCCTTTAAGTTGTTCTAATTTATATAAAATATAACAAAGTAATATTTATTTAATTTATCTAAATTTCAATACTTAATTTCATCAAAAAATAGGGAAACGGGTATACTTCCATTGGTTATAATAATAGTTTGCAAAGATAACAAGAGGTCATGATAGTCTGCACCAAAGACACGGGTCACATACTCAGATAACTGGATTGATTATATTTATGTACTACGAACAAGTTTATAAACAATTACAGTTTCTATAAATCAGTACTGATTACAGTATACCACGTGTCCCAAAATTCAACGATAAGCTGGCACCAGAAGATGGACCTGCTCATGACTACTCGAGGAAAAAAAAAAAAAAAAAATATCTCAATTTATTATGGAATTACAAAAAAAATTAAAATCGACAAAACTACATGTATTCTGGTATTTTAAGGGTTGTGGCGGATAGCAGTGCTACTTAGGTTGCCGATACAAAAAAAAAACAGAAATATTTGAAAAATTGTAGACATGGTCATTCAAAATACCACTAGGGGTGTCGTTTTTCATTTTTTTTGTAAGTCCATAATAAATTGAGATATATTTTTTAAAAATTTTTTCCTCGAGTAGTCATGAGCAGGTGCATCTTCTGGTGCCAGCTTATCGTTGAATTTTGGGACACATTGTATATCTTCACATAGCAATTATATTCTTGATTTGCCAGCATTACATATTACCTAAGAAGCAATTTATCTAATGTTTTTATTAATGTGATTTGGCTATTATAACCTTTATGTACTATGTACTTTAGGTTCAGTTTATCTTGTATTAGTGTAACTACTTCCTTAATTTTTTTAGTTATTTACTAATTACATACTTGTTGTATTAATGAACATGATAAAGTTAGAATATTAATACCTAAAGTAATTGAAGTTATTGTGTGTTAGACGTTAATAATATGACAAGTATGTAGTAGCACATATTAATAAATTAAACTACAGGTTAATTGTTTTCTGAATGCTAATTATTTATTTATTCTGGCGGTGATGATATGTATACACCTTTGACACATAACTAGATTAAATACTGCATTTTATCAAAAAATTATCAGCATATTTAATTGTTGCCCCTTTGATAACATATACCAAAATTAACTGGTCTCAAGTGTTTTACAATTTCTTCCTTCTGATATTGTATAATCTGATTTATTGTATAAAATCAAATATCTGGGAGACAGAGCTTTGCTCGGAAAACATATAACAACTCAATAATGCGCGTTTTCCCAAAGACTTAGCTAGATCGATTTTTCGGCCCCGAAACCCCCATAGCAAATTTCATCAAAATCGTTAGAGCCATTTCTGAGATCCCCAAAATATATATATATACAAGAATTGCTTGTTTAAAGGTATTGTATGTAAAAAATTAAATTCAAGTGGAATCATGTAAATCTTTGCATTTAATCAAAACAAAAAGTTATTTGCTAGTACGCTAATTACTTACTTACTAGCTTACTACACATTTACATACTTATTTTGCAGAGTTGCAGCTTTACTAAGTTTTTTTTTATTTGTATGGATTTCCACCAAGTAATGTCTGATTCTATTGATAAAATTAATCTTTGCGAAGGATTTTCGTATCCACGAGATTTGCGAGGGGGCATAGCAAGTCGCTGGCCCAATATTATAGGGTTCTATCTTACATTTTCAAGATAGTTGAAACTCGACTTAATGTCACTATGACAACATTCAAATTTCAGGTTGATAAAAGTGATACATGCCCTGTAATATTGGGCCAGCGAAGTGATAAATTTATTACTTCTCTTACAACCTGTAAAATAAGATGTTATTTTCATTATTAGCCAATTAACAATCATATGGTAAATAAAGTAGTTGTACTGGCAATTTGCTTTTCTACCTGTATTTGAACTGGTGGAGACTAGATAAGATAAATGTCTAACCCCTTATCAAGGCTGCTATTTGTATAAGCTTAAGATCACTTATCGATAGCAGTTCTGATAACACACCTACATATTTAATCTTTCAGCTTTATATTACTACAGTACAGTTTCCACTGAAAGACTGTACATTTAGAAGACCGTACTTTCCTTTCAGGGCCAATTTTATTATTTATAATGTTTGTTTTCAATTCTTTTCAAGTCAAAATGTTTCTTATTAGTTATAGAACATTTATAGTTAACTTATTTAGGAGTAAGGAATTATTAAATTTGTGACAGACACGGGCGTAAAGTTCAGCAGAGCATGGTAAATTGTTTTTTTTATTATTATATGCATTTTGATTAATTTCTTTCCCAGACAAAAATTAACTTCACCTAAATGGAATCGTTTCAAAGGTATAAAACTTCGGTGGAAGGACAAGATCAGATTGAACAACGTCATATGGAGATGCTGGCACATGCAGTGTGAGTATTTCATTACTTATTATTGTAATCGAGTGTTTGTGCCCATTTTATATTTGTACTCTAATACTTTGTAAACAATAGCAATAACTATACTATACTATAACTAGAAATGTAAATATAAAAGGAAGCGCTGGTGGCCTAGCGGTAAGAGCGTGCGACTTGCAATCCGGAGGTCGCGGGTTCGAACCCCGGCTCGTACCAATACCAATGAGTTTTTCGGAACTTATGTACGAAATATCATTTGATATTTACCAGTCGCTTTTCGGTGAAGGAAAACATCGTGAGGAAACCGGACTAATCCCAATAAGGCCTAGTTTCCCCTCTGGGTTGGAAGGTCAGATGGCAGTCGCTTTCGTAAAAACTAGTGCCTACGTCAAATCATGGGATTAGTTGTCAGGCGGACCCCAGGCTCTCATGAGTCGTGGCGAAATGCCGGGATAACGCGAGAAAGAAGACTATAACTAGAAATGTCGTGAATAGATAAATGATATTTATTTTTTTATTTAATTTTAATTTTTTAATAGTGATTTTGGCCGCGTATCGAATATCTCATCTCAGCATCTCATTTGTGTACATTTTTAGACACATTTACTATGAAAATTGTTCCTCTGTACAAGGTACAACATTTCCTATAATTAAAAATTTGTTGTTCTGTAGTAGTGCATGTAGTTAGGGGGGCATGGCACACTGCGTCCAATTCGCACGTCGCTATAATTGGCGCATAGCGTTGTCTCGCTCAAACTTCGGAGCGACGTGCGAATCGGACGTAGTGTGCCATGCCCCTTAGAGTCAAGCAAATCTAGCCTATAATGAAAATAACATTGCTTACAATCAACAAATACTCAAAAAAATTCTTTATTCGAATAGTGCACATTTAAATATTCGGCTGAATACCAAATTTTCGGTAGAGTGGGCGAGTACGCCGAATACCGAATAGGTGCCGAATATTCGTGGCATCTCTAGCAAAATAACATACACAAAAAACCAGGAAGCAAAATTACAGTGTTAGTCAATAGGTTGCAGGTGTGATTCAGGCTTGAAACATTTTTGGTGTGTTTCTGTCCCCTACGCGGAGACAATGATGATTCAGTTTCTTAGAAAGTGTTACAAGTTTATAAGGCATCCTATACTAATACTTCATAGGTTGTTTGAAGCAATACAAATACTTCATCCCCACTTTATGTGTATGGTAACGTAATGGTACCCTACATTTTATTCTACTTTAAAAAAAAAAAAATGTGCCCGGTTCATATTAATACTCGTGCCAAATTGCGGCTTTCTAGTAGGTACACTAGGTACTAACTATCACTGAGATAAGCCGCAGACAGATAGGCAGATATGATCAAAGTACAAGGGTTCCTTCCTATATGTAGTTGAATATGAATTGAAACCATACAGTGAAGAACTTTTACTTGACACTTTTATGATTACGTTCCCCTGGGCCACTTATAAACCCTGATTTTATGGTATTTAAAATGACTCTTTCTGTAATAGGCCATTTACTAACAAACATGTTTGCAAAACATGATACAACATTTCTTCTAACAACAAAAACCGTTGTACCACGCATAAAATCAGTTTTTAAAGCCCCATTTAGACGGTTCAAATACTTGCATGCAATATTAGATACATTTCCGGATGGGGCTTAACCCTTTACCAGGCTAAGGGATATATATTTCCCACATACGGCACTTAGAACATGTGTTCTATTTTCGATCAGTAAGACTGACATTCGATTGTCATTTTTGAACTGTCAGTCTGGTAAAGGGTTAAAGAACGCACCTGGAGACGTAACCATGGCAACAAGATATAAAGAAAAAGTTGATTGTCCCATTTACAAAGTATTGGCACCTTATCTTAAGGTCATATTGTAGCGCCTGCGCCAGTCATCTCAGCCAATGGCGCTTTGTCCCGCGTACAAAACGTGATTACCGGTTTATCTCATACTACTGTTGATATCGGCGAAATACTTTGAAATCAACGTATTTAACTAAATAGTTTAAGCAAATATGGATCTTACTTTCGATACAAGAAGATTCAAATTGTCATGAGATTTTTCGTAAATTATGGTGATTTCACTTAAATTTATGTAGGTATATACCATGCCTTGAAAAGAGAATGGGGGACAATAAGTAATATATGACAAATTTTGCTAGCTCAAATCATTATCAATATTTTAACACTTTGCGTGCCAAGCGCCCCATTTTCAATAAAAAATTAACACACCTAACGTGTTCTTGGCAGTGAATGTGCTAATAGCAGGTATGTGTTTAAATGAACATTTGTTTTTGCAGTTATTAAAAAACAAAATACTCTGGTGTGCCAGTTTGCGTCGCCGTTAGATGTGGATACTCATGTTAAGCCAGAGGTAAAATACTTTATAAATATCTAAAAGCTAAAATAAATATTACTTTAGTCAATGTTTGAAATGGCTGAAACGCCTGAATTCAGATGAGTAAATAAAATATTTTATTCTATGTATATGCGGATCTAAATAGGATGTAAACAAAAAAAACATGATTGTTACTCGGCCTGTAAGGTACAACGTTTGGTAGGTATCTATGTAATTGGTCGGACGGTTTTTTTTTACGTGATTAAAAAAAATCCGCGAATGGAATAGTAGACTATAGCGACTTGGCCTGAGAAATATGAATACAATTCCTTTGTTTATTTTATTACAGATAGATTTCGTACATGAGTTTGCACAGCACATGTTTCTGTTTTAGACAACAATATTAGAGGGGAAGTACTGGAAACGTCGAGCGGAAGCAGTTATAGCAGAATATAAAAAATGGCGAATGTTTCATATAATGCGTCTCCTGGGGAAAGGGGACACCTCCGTCCAGGATGCGGTAAGGATTTGTTTGGATAAATAGTCTAAATGTTATGTTATAATTATAAGAGGTTATCCATTTTTCTGACGTAGTACGATTCATCGACCAATTACTTGGCTATGGAATTGCCACCTTACAGCCCAAGCTGTTAAGAAAAATGATTTCTTCTTGCAGTAAAAAGTTCATTTCTAGACTATATGAGAAAGTGTGAAGTATTAAATTAGATCACACATTAGTTTACAAGAAGCAACATTTTGCAGCAAGCAGTCTTCATATGACCGTAAATTTTACACTCTCGCTTTTTTCTGCCAAAATTTGGTCCTAGTGAATCTGAAACTTGCAGATATCGGACATGGACACGGTGGAGTCGTTCTCGCAGTGCAGCGACTTCGCGGCCAACATGCTCACCGACGAGGACTACCTGACCTTCATGAGTGACACGCTCTTCTCCACCATCTCCAGCCACCAGCCGTTCGCGTTCCCGGACCCGAGGGAGATTGGTAACTCCTCGTTTACTGTCTGTTACTGCTCGCACACTGACTACCTGACCTTCATGAGTGAAGTGACACGCTCTTCTCCACCATCTCCAGCCACCAGCCGTTCGCATTCCCGGACCCGAGGGAGATCGGTAACTCCTCATTTACCTTCGGTTATCTACTAGATATGTGACCGAGACAGCGCTATGCACGTGTATAACAATGTTTCGCTCGCAAACTCGCGGATGAGGGCTACCTGACCTTGATGAGTGCATATCCAGCCATCAGCCGTTCGCATTCGATCGCGCGGTTACTTCTAATTTAATATCAATGCTGGATTCATACTTTAATGCCCTAACCATTACTAGACCATGGTGCTTCTCTCTCCGGGGTTCAATGGGTCATCCACATTGACGTATAATATCTAAGGACGGGCTAATGGGGCACTAAATGGTACTAGTTCAGCGGTGTTACGAATTCCAGCCAATCGTGCAGTCTAACGCAACTAGTTGTGACCAATCGCGCGCGTGATGCGAACTCATTAACCAATCGCGTTGTAGCGGTTTCACACCGCTGTACTGGCCCCTGTCATGCCTCATTATTATTGCCCGTAAAGCCAGTCCCTAGATATCTATGTCAATGGTCATCCATCTATTTCCTGAGTTTTTGGTGCCCCATTTATTCAATTAGGAACTATCATATTTAAACAGAGATATTTACCTGAATTCATAACCCTTCTTTTTGGCTTTTCCGTGGTCAGATTAACTTGAACTACATATAAATACAGATAAAATGCTGGTTCTCATGATGTTAAATAATTTCAGCACGAGGTGCCAGCTTAGCAGACTTCATACAACCAAGTTTAGGACCACTTCAACCTAATCTTGACGATTTTATGGACACATTGGAGCCTCTCCAAGGTATGTAACGATAGTTTTTTTAAGTGTTCTATGCGGAAATACTAAAACTTATAGGGTATATTAGGTTAATTTCTTTTAACTTAAATTTCATAATAAATAAATAAATATTTTAGGGACATTCTTACACAAATTGACTAAGTCCCACGGTAGGCTCAAGAAAGCTTGTGTTCAGTACTCAGACAACGATATATATAATATACAAATACTTAAATACATAGAAAACATCCATGCATGACTCAGGAACAAATACTTATGTGTTCATCACACAAATACATGCCCTTACCGGGATTCGAATCTAGGACTACCCAGACCTAGGCCAGACCGGTCGTTATAATGCCATAGTCTTTATTTATCCTAAATCTCAGAGTTATTTAGTCCCATAATGCCTAAATATCAAATTATTTATTTCTTAAAATGACCGAATCATAATGTCTCAAAGTCCCAAAATACCTAAATGTTAAAACGTACGTTCCTTCAAATGCCGAATCGCTGTTGAGACTTCTATAATAGATTAATTTTAAATAAGTTTTACGTGCAGTTTCATAACCTATGTCGTTTTAACAATTATTTTTTAACGGTCTGCTGAAACTAAGAGAGCTAGATAATATAAGTTAATGTAGCATACACGAATATAGGTAATTTGAGGTTTAGGTATCACGTACACCACGTCTATTTGAAATTAAGGCATATTGAGAATGTGGTGGTATTATGAGAATAAAATTTGTATTCTGAGATTCAGAAACTTTGATCTAGAAATGTTAGCCTCGTAAGTCCCGGCGTACTTGTACAGTCGCCATCGCAGATATATCGGAGCAGACAAGGTGCTCAAAAATATCTAAACACGCACTCTAACGCTTTAACAATAGAGGCGTGTTCAGATATTTGTGAGCACCTTGGCCGCTCCGATCCGATATATCTGATCGCGACTGTACAAGTACGAATTAAACTTGAGTTTTGAACTCTTACAGAAATAAAACAAAGTTCCAAAGTCAAAAGCGCATAAATTGGCCTGGGACTGACGAGGTTAATATGGGTAATACTAAAACTAAATTGACCCTTTACCAGGGTAAGGGATATATATTTCCCACATATGGCACTTCATACATGTCTTCTATTTTCTATGTGTAAGACTGACATTCGATTGTCATTTAAAGGGTTAAGGTGCAATGTACCTAACCAAAGCGTCCTATAGACCCTATAGTAAACTCACTAATAGTAATATAAGAAGTGGACTTATTGGTAGAATTTGCAGACCTACTGTCAACTCCACGCCTGCCGCCGGTGCCCGAGGAACCAGCTCTTCCGGCCGAAGACAACATGTTCCGAAACAGTATGAACGTGGACTCGTACGGGCACGGCTACGACCTGTCCGCCACGCACGCCAGCGCCACCATGCCTCCTAGCCAGATGACCATTCACGGTAAACCAACGAACTAGAATAACTAGAAGTCTGACTAAGCTCTAAAATTACCCCACGGGAATTGTGCCGTGAGCGACTGACCTGTACAGCGCGCATTTTGACAACGTCAAATAAAATATTGTGTACATGATTCATCATCATCATCTGAGGCATTACAGACGCGGGTGGGCCTTAGCCTGGTCAAGCAAGTCTCTCCAGTCCGATCTGTTTGTGGCCTTCCTTCTCCAACTTTTCACTCCTAAGATCCTGATGTCCTGGTATACGCCATCCAACCATCTGAGCTTGGGCCTGCCTTTACCTCTGCGGCCCTCCGGTCGGCCTTCTAGAAGACGCTTGGGTACTCTGGCCTCGTCCATTCGTATCACGTGCCCTGCCCATCGCAGGCGTCCGATCTTTATGGTCTTAATTACATAATGACGTTAGGCTCATTATACATTTGGTATAGCTCGTGGTTATAACCAAAATTATGTATACACGACCTTAATGTACAGGCAATAAAGTACTGTATACATATTTTTGACACTTTGCCTGTATTCATAGCTCTGTTGTTGACTGTACCAATTGCACAAAATACTATTAGCCAATCGAAACTTTTAGTGACATTGGTACCTAAACCATTTTTCAAATAGCGGGAAATTGTGTGTTGGGTAGTACTCGTATTCAAACAGCTGCGGGCGTGGTATATTTATGGAGAAGGCATAACTTTCAGTGATATGTGTTTGTCATATGTCCCGTTTTTCGAAATCTAAATGGACTGAGAGCTTCCTCTGTATACATATTCCGTGGCTGCGGTAAACTAACCTATAGAATTGACATAATTATATGTCATACATTTAAGACACATTCTGATATATGTAATTTATCTTACCTAAAAGTTTGTACAACAAATATACTATGCCTGCAAACTCATCCAATTTATGCCTCTCCATCGTCAACAGTTGTTTTCTGATTTTAGGTTCACGCAATAATACTCAAATGATGTCGATGTCCGATCAAGCAGTAAAGAACGAGCACATGCAGATGTACGAGAACAACCGGTTGTTCGTACAGACGGACATGCAGAACAACATGATCAACCAGGAGGTGATGCCCTACTCGTACGAACAGAGCTCGCCTCAACCACAAACGAGTCAGATGCAGAACAACGTGTTCGAGTCTAAACGAGTGCAGTACACCTCTAAAGTTATATCACAACCGGATCCCGCCTACAAGTATAACGCAGGTATTGACTAATAAAAACTAACCCTCTTATTTATAAAACTTTACGGGCCTGATTTAGTTATATGTTTTATCCCTTTCTTACAAATAGGTACATAAGTCAAAATGACAGATAAAGACAAACGATTATTAGCTAATTGAGGTTTGTAGCGCGTTTATGAATAAGGGGGTAAAACTTTACGTGAAAATAGGAAATCAACGATTTGAGTTAGGTACTGATTCTGTCAGATGTTCTAATGTGTGTAAGTGAATAGAAATGTCTACTGGAAAGATTAGGCGAAACTAATTCACCTGTCTTTGCAGCAGTCGTGCCACCCTCTCAAACGGCACCAGAAACCGTGTCACTACTGCAGCAACCAGTGCAAAATCAAAAGTACGCTTCCACCATCGTCATCCAGGGTCGAAGCGGTTACGCTCGAGAGAAACCACGGCCGAGGCTGGCCATGTACTCCAGCCAGCTTCCCAACAATCAGTATACGAACTATGGGCAGCAGAACTCGAACCCGAACTCTCAAGTCGATAGGACACAATCGAGGTCACAGCAGATGCACTACTTACAGCCGAACCCAGTGGAATCGTACAAAGCGAAGCCGACGAACACTGTCAATGCGCGCTCGTTCAAGATGCCTTCGCCGCCGCTGACAAATTCTTCGCAACAGGTAATCAAGCTTTTAGTACCTACTGGTTCCCTGATCTGGTACTGAATTTGAACTAGTTTTTATTTCAGTTTGTAATAACAACATTGTAGTATTTATTTATGAAAATAATATTTTCCTGCAAATTCAATTGGAAAGTAGAATACTCCACGTGTTTGTTTTGTGAATAGAACCTGACTAGGTGGGAAAATGTTTTAATTTATGTTTATCAATAAGTTTAAAATTTATCGTCTACTTACAAATCACTCCTCGCCAAAAGGCCTATATGGTAAACATAAAATATTAAGCAGGGTACGTCAACCGCGGGGCGGAACAAGGATCAGTACCGCTCGCACAGTTTACCTCTGGGCGCGCAGCTCAACGCCGACTGGACGGTGAGCGCGCCCGCGCCCGCGCCCGCGCCCGCCCCCGCGCTCGCGCCCGCCCCCGCCCCGGCGCCCGCGCAGACGCACGAGGCCGCCGCCGCTGCCGCGCAGAGGCACACCGCTAGGGTGAGCTTGCATTGCATTTTAATCCCTAGAAATACTTATGATCGGTTGCAACAAACCGTCTGCCACCGTTAAAATGTTCGCTAAATTCGCTGATTGACGTTGATCACTCTGTCACTTGTTGTTCTAGTTCTGACGTATATTCTAGTGTGGAAGAGTTATTCATGGTTTACAAAACGGATCTTAAGGCTGCCTTAAATAAACTAAACGCGTCAATTCCTGGAAACTGGTTGATCACTCTGTCACTTGTTGTTGGTGAAATTGACTTTTATAATCATCAACTGTTTGAACATATATTGTAGTTGTAAAAAGATCTACTTTGCTAACTAAGTAAATATATTATGTAAGTATGATATAGACTGGACTATAATAACTTCCGTCACTGCAAAAAGCGCGAAATTCAAAAGTTATAGTCGCTGAAGTTAAATTCTTCATAACATAAACTATTTATTCGTGGTACAGATGGGCCGAATATTCGGTTGGACTAAAACTATATATATCGTCGTTTAGTACCCACAACACAAACCTTATTGAGCTTTCTCTGGGACTAGGTCGATCGGTGTGAAATTGTCCTATAATATTTATTTATTATTTATTTAATTAAAACTTCCTAAAACGCTGCTTATGATTCCGCGGTCTGCACTCCGCACCGCACATATTATATTTTAATTTTTTTAAGTAATACACGTGTAAATGTAGATACTCCTCAAATTTTTAAACACATTAAAGATAAAAAGATAAAGATAAAGATGTTTATTTGCAAAAATGTAGTGATGAACATAGGTGGACAGTAATTTTTGATGCATTTGTAAACACCTGGAAATAATGACTCCAAGTCTTCTATCGCGAAGAAAAAGCTACAAACTGAACAAAAAACTCGATTTGATAGCGTTCAAGAGCCACAAACTTTTTACAATTTAACTGCTTTAATTTAATGGGATATATGTAGTTATCTTATAAATTACCAAAAAAATCGCTCCAGATACTTTAAAAAAATGTTTATTCGGTAAATATTCGGCAATTTGAACCGAGCTATTCGGCCGAATACGAACATTGATAAATATGCCGAACACCCAATATGTAATTACCGAATATTCGGCGCATCTCTAATTCGTTGGCCTTTTGACTTTTGATGTTGCGATATAATAATGTGTCATACTATAAATGTCGATATTTGTACCAGGCACGCGACTTAAACACGGGCACCCTTCGAATCCGCTCGCGCTCATCGTCGAGCGGGCTGCTGGACGCGGCGGGCGGGACGCCGGGCGCGCGCCGCCCGCCGCCGCTCTGCAGCGTGGCCTCCGAGCCCGCGTTGCCGCAGGCTAGCGTCATGCTCGCGCAGCTGTTGAGCGCGCAACACTGTTAGTATTATTACAATTCGCTTGCTCCTCAAGTCCTCACGCTTTCTGCGCTCTTGATGTACGTATTTCCCGCTTTCTTCGCCCGAGAATTTCCATACCTGATTGCGAGATTCCCCCATAACTGATTGTTTTATGTCTTTGTATTGTCATGAATTGTAAACACGAGCAATCAACACCGCTTGTTCTTAAGTCTCGTGACAAAGTATGCACAATGTACCTATCAGTGGGTTTGGAGCTCGCTGCGCAGCGAACACGATACGCAAACCTCAGCCAAAACCCGTTAATAAATTGATTCTGACACATAAATAAAAACTGCCGTATTACCGTGATCATTGGTTTTCTGAGTGTTAAAGATTACGCTCATTACGCATTACATTATTATGTTACGCTTATTTTTAAATGTAATGATTACTCACGGATATACACTGGCATTTGTTTTTCATACGATAAGGTAAACGGCCCCAAGTTCGTGTTAGTACGTTATTTCGTTAGTTTTGTTTCTGGCGCAAATAATAAGGAATTCAATTATTTTTTATTCTAATTGTACATATGAAAAAAATCTGTATTATTTAATCTCTTCAATAAAGTAATAACCAATATTTTAGTAATTAAACTGAGAGTAATACGACGGTCGAAACTGTCAGAGGGCCGCGAACAGCTGTGTTGTATGCGTGCACTTTTTTTAGGCGTAAGGTGCGCGCTCTCACTTGTTAAGCTTATAGGAAGGAAAAGCTAAACCCATTCGAATAAAAGTTTTTGGGAGTGTTTCTGTGGGTTCCTTAGTAATTGTTTTGATAAGAAAAAAGATTGAATATATGCATAGAAATAACTTAAAATTGCAATAAATCGACTCACGAAATAGCGGTCATTTTATTTTTCGCGTGTCTCCTATTTCGTGCCACTAACGAATCAAGGATTTTCTAGATACATTTTGAGTGCTTGTTTTTAAATATAACAACGAAGATAATTAAAAAAATAAATTAGTAAACAATTAATGTATTTCATGAAGTTTCGTATGAGCGAAATTCGGTATATGTTTTTTTCACTAGAATTCTCATAAAACGAGTTTGAATGTGACCCGAGTTAAAAAATTTAAGGTATATTCCACGTATATTCTCATATTAACTACTAGCACAATTTTATTTATTATTCAATTTATTTGTTTTATTTTTGTGTATGTTTATATTTAACGTATAAGATAGTAAATTATTTTTTGGAAATAATTTTTATTTTTTAATTTATTTTAATTTTAATTTTTATTTAATTATTTAAATAGTTTGGCTCTTAATCACGTATTAAAGTACCCATATGGTTTACAAAGTCTTAATTCAACCATTAAAGACGACGAGTACAAAAAACTTTAAGCTAGCTCTCAAATTTTTTTTTTTTTAATATTATTTTTAATTTGACCATACAATTATTCGTAAGTAGGTAAGACCGTTAAATATAAATGATTATCAGCAACTTATCACCAATTACTCTAAGAAAACTTTATGCCGAAACAGGGGACACGAATTCACGAACTTAGGAGCTGACCTAAATTTGTATCACGAAATGGGAGCCAAATAAGAGGTTCACGACAAAATTCATATAAAAAAAAGTTTCAACTAAAACCCTACAGTTTATACATTAAATTATCAACAAAGAACTAATATAACTTATTCAAAAGCTTTCAAGGTAATGATATGCTTAGTAATATTAAAAAAAATATACAAACTCTCAACTCACTCTCAAGAGCCTTAACCTGCCGAAACAGGGGCCCTTTACCTTAGATAACAACACCTCAAAGCTACGATGACGTACACAGACAGATAAAGAAATGCACGTGTTAAACTTGTTATAGCTATACCTATAAAATAAATATATGGTAACTACTAGTTATTATTTAGAAGCATATTTTCTCGTAATGTTAAATAAGAGACTGAAACGTTTTTCTAACGTTTCGTTATTTTGCAGCACAAAGTGTATACAAACTAAACAGCCCCGCGGACGACGGCGACCCGAAGTCCCCGCACCGGCGCGGCCAGCCGTCGCCCATCGGCAGCGACGTCATGTCCCCGCACCAGGTCAGTCACCCCAATTACTCCTATCTTAACAATAAAACTCCAATAAAGTATTAAGATACTGTCAAGGTCGTACTTATCTCAGTGCATTTGTAATGTGTTCATTTTTATTTCATCATCTTTAGTCAGCTTTATTTTTATGTACCTACTTACACAAAAATAATCAGTCATCCACTCCGAATTGACAGTTTGAGCAGTAGGATTACCTACATCCGAGTTTACACACGGCGCGCGAACTCGCATGCGATTTTAGTTAAATTGCGGACTATTGAGGTTACATCCAATTCGGTCAACCGATAATATAATTATTATTTTCGTTAAGATAATGTTATTTTATTATATTCTTCTTGAATCTATCCAAGGCCTTATTATTTTACTTGCAAATTACAGGCTAGGCCCAATATTACAGGGTTGTATATTTCACTTTTATCGAACTGAAATTTGAATATTGTCATAGTGACATTAAGTCGAATTTCAATTATCTGGAAAATGTAACATAGAACTTTGTAATATTGAGCCAGTGAACTGACGCCTTGAAATTCAGATATGCGCAAAAAGAGCTCAGATACAAGATATGTTTACTTTGACCTGTGCCCTTATTTGTCAAGACTATATCAGTATGTATAATGCGTAAAATTTATAATTGCGGAAGGAAATTAATTAACTAATCTGCATTAGGTACTATAAAACTCTGTAGCAGTAATTATTAAATTACTACTACATATTTAGTCCAATAAAATATATAGTTTTATGTTGCTATCTTGTCACCAAACTTATGAATTTAATTCAAACGAACCCGTATTTATTTTGTATACTTATGTTAGGAGATAACTCCAGTATCTAGGATAGCAAAAAGCAGAACGGAAATGCAAATATCCCCGTCGACACTGTTACTTACGGACCATTCGAAAACCTTTAACGAGACTCGAACTTGTAACGAGATAAGGACTACCAATGATTAAATAGTTTTATGTGTGTAGCTATTATTATACCCACATGTGCCGAAGCGTCAAGTAGGTACTTCCATTTCGACCTTGCTTTCGGATCTTATCTTTGGTACAAAAACTGACGCTATCCTATAAATATTACTGTTTACATTAATTTAATTACAACAAAAAAAGTCGATATTTAAAACAAGCGCCCAATTGTGATGTTGGTGATAGTTGTAACTATTTTGTTGTGGTGTGTGTTGCGGTGACTTTATGATTAATTATATCCAGGTAGAAAGTCAAAATCTATAATTAATTTATTTAAAAAATTAAATCAGGCAACAAGGCCCATATTACAAATACCTTACAGACTAACATAATATGCATTTAATAAACTTAAAAACTAAACACTATTTAGGCGACAAAACGGCATAAATGTAGGTTAACAAGATGTAAACCCAAGGTGTAAGATGTGCCCGCTTAGGTACTGACTGTACTAAAATACGCGGAATAGAGAGCGCAATTATAAAATGATTACCCATCAGACTGCAACAGGTTCATAATCATATATTTTTATTGCGTTCTTGTTGGTACAAATAAATACAGGTGACATTTACAAAGTTAAGGCGCAACATGAGACCCTGTTAGGGTACAGCAAAACTATAACTAAAACATACTCAATAAATCTATAACAAGAATAAATAATACAACTATTTTTGATATTTATATAAGTCAAAATAGTCTTCTATGGAATAAAAACAGTCGCCAATTAAATATTTTTTCAAATTGTTAATAAAATAATTTGTTTATGTGCAGAGCCTTTCTCCTCCCGTGTCTCCCGACGGCGATCGAGCCGGCTCACCCCGCGAAGCGCGACGCACGCACATGCACGCGGAACAGAAGAGGCGCTACAACATCAAGACCGGCTTCGACACGCTGCAGGCGCTCATACCGCACCTCAACGCCAACCCCGCCGCTAAGGTAACCTCGACTATAGCTGTCCCGAGTGTCCCATGGGCTATGACGAGTCAACTCACCCCGCGAAGCGCGCCGCACACACATGCACGCGGAACAGAAGCGGCGCTACAACATCAAGACCGGCTTCGACACGCTACAGGCGCTCTTACCGCACCTCAACGCCAACCCCGCTGCTAAGGTAACCTCGACTATAGCTGTCCCGAGTGTCCCATGGGCTATGACGAGTCAACTCACCCCGCGAAGCGCGCCGCACACACTTGCACGCGGAACAGAAGCGGCGCTACAACATCAAGACCGGCTTCGACACGCTACAGGCGCTCTTACTGCACCTCAACACCAACCCCGCCGCTAAGGCAACCTCGACTATAGCTGTCCCGAGTGTCCCATGGGCCATGACGAGTCAACTCGCCGCGCGAATCGCGACGCACGCACATGCACGCGGAACAGAAGCGGCGCTACAACATCAAGACCGGCTTCGACACGTTGCAGGCGCTCATACCGCACCTCAACACCAACCCCGCCGCTAAGGCAACCTCGACTATAGCTGTCCCGAGTGTCCCATGGGCCATGACGAGTCAACTCGCCTCGCGAATCGCGACGCACACACATGCACACGTAACAGAAGCGGCGCTACAACATCAAGACCGGCTTCGACACGCTGCAGGCGCTCATACCTCACCTCGACGCCAACCCCGCTGCTAAGGTAACCTCGACTATAGCTGTCCTGAGTGTCCCATGGGCCATGACTAGTCTACTCACCCCGCGAAGCGTGACGCACGCACATGCACGCGGAACAGAAGCGGCGCTACAACATCAAGACCGGCTTCGACACGCTGCAGGCGCTCATACCGCACCTCAATGCCATCCCCGCCGCTAAGGTAACCTCGACTATAGCTGTCCCGAGTAGGGCTCGCGGTCGAGTCCGTGTTTCGTTTACACGTTTCGAATACCCGTTTCCGAATAACACGTACACGGTTTTCTGGCCCGTTCCGCACGTGTAATTAAGAAACGTGTAATTAAGATCCGTCTCCACGGATAAACGGGTATTCGAAGAAACGGATCTTATTTACCCGTGGCTCCGGACACGTCCTTGACGAGTAGCGAAGGAACTAACCGGCGCGGCGTACTTAAGAGTCAGATTAGTAGACAAAAGATTCATGACGAGTTTCCGTCATATTAAACCTTATTCCGTGGTTCATAGAGTCGAAATTCAATAAACGGTTTACAGAACCCTTTTTGACCAGGTAGTTTTTGCTTGCAATGTTAGAAAAGAGTAGAAAATTAGAAATACAATAGGTATACCTATGCTAGTTATCAAAATAGTATTTTATATAAGACTTCAAATACTAATACTTTATGGTTTATTAATATAACTTGATAGCAATAAATTTAAAGTGCTTAAAAAAAATAAAAGCAATAAAGAGTATAAAGACTTTACGTTAAAATCTGGCCATGCATGATCTGGTAGGTGGTGGTAGGTAAGTATACAATATTCTTACCAATTGCATATTTTTAAACAGTTCTTATATTTTTAATAATTTGTATTATGTATATTGTATGTGTGAGTTTTTACGAATATATTCTGTCAATAAGAAATGTATATTTTTAATCTAATTATTTTTTAAGTTACGTAAGCCAGACATCTTAGTATTATTATAGTAAACCACGTAAAAATTAATAAATACAGTGTAAACTCTATATAACGACACTGAAGGGACTGCGGATTTTTTGACGTAAAGTGTAGGGAGTGGTTGTTAAATGGAGTGAAATAAAAAGGTCATCTTACTATTCTAAATATTCTAATGTATCTGTTTATAATATACTTAGGACACATTTTGCACAAGAAGAACATTAATTTCATACAAATAACAACGCCTATTAATTTATAACGTGTAACATCTTGTCAAAAGTCTAGTGCCCGAGGTAAACATGTGCAAGTTGATCATACAAAAACAAAAGACAAATTTTCTTAGAATCTTCGGTACGTCAGTCGAAGTAAACACGTGCTAGATAATAAAACAACAAAACAGCAAACAAAAAAACATACACAGCTGCAGCTTATATCAATTTCGGCAACTTAGAAAGTATTTTTTAATGATGTATTATGCCGTATTCTGCCCTCCTAAGCTAAAAAACCGTATTTGCAGTCAATTTGTATGAAAACTGAATGCAAATACGGCTTTTTAGCTTAAGAGGGCAGTATTGTTGTCGTTAAATAGAGTGAGCGTGACGCTATATAGAGTGTATTACTGTATAGAAAACAAGGTAAACCAACCAAAGTCAAGCAATTTCGACATTTTAAGGAGTTTGTCGTTAAATCGAGTGACGTTATAAAGAGTTTTCACTGTACTCATGTGTAGCTATCTGCCAATAAGTAATGTATTTACAACTTTTAATATAATTTAGTATGAATTTATGAAAAGTAAGACTTTTCTTAAATTCATTATCTTATTATCATATAAAATGAACTTTAAGACTGTACTAACAAATATTATTTACAATTTTAGCAACAAAACGATTTTAAATTAAAGTAACTTGGAAAGACTGCATTTTACGAATTGGCCGACTAAGTGGCGAACTGGAGTCATACCTACCTACCTAAACACAATATCTTAAAAGTCATATTTATTTCGTGTTCATTTGCTTCGATACATTTGCTTCTTTAATTTTAGCCGCTGCATTTGTTACAATTTCATATATGTGTAGACAGGTTCTCCTTATTACACCGACATAAAGCTTATAATTAGCTATGGCAGTTCTGATAATGGTTTGGGACGCTACTTGTCTTCGGCGATATCAGACAAAAGGGTATTGACAAACAACACGTTCTAATGAATGGAACACCACCGGCCGGCATTTATTACCTGAGCACTAGTGTGAAAGTGACCCCAGTCAGCATGAATGATTACCAATTTTGAAATCTATCTTAATGTATTTAGCAATATAATTGCAAGGTAACCAAGGTAGCACGGGTTTTTAAGGTTCTCGCGTGAAATCCTGCGTTTCAAATGCCGCTGTACTTTTTTTGCTTCGTTGGTAGATTAGTTAACAGTTAGGTAATTGATAAAAGTAATAAATAACCACAAAGTAGTAGTAGGTAGTATTTGTCTGCATACCTATTCTTCGCGAAACTATATAACTTACACCATTATATATAAAATGTGTTTCTTTGATTGAAATGTAATGTGTAATGAAATTAACTTAAAAGCAATAATAGTAAAAAAAAATAGCCAAGTGCGAGTCCGACTCGCACACGAAGGGTTCCGTACCATTATCTATAAAAACGGTCACCCATCCAAGTATTTAAGTCCCAGAGCCCCACTTAAGTCTTTATTTTATTCTGTTTTTAGTATTTGTTGTTATAGCGGCAACGGAAATACATCATCTGTGAAAATTTCAGCTGTCTAGCTATCACAGATCACGAGATACAGCCTGGTGACAGACGGACGGACGGACGGACGGACGGACAGCGGAGTCTTAGTAATAGGGTCCCGTTTTGCCCTTTGGGTACGGAACCCTAATTAAGGTTCTAAACTAGGGACGAGTAAGTTCAAAATTAAAAATAGTAGACTATATAGAATAGGGACACCTACTTCCATTCATATACAGAGTCATTTTTGGACCGTTAGCCATATTGTGCGAGGTGATTAGGTAGGTCACACTGAACAACTTTTTCTATAGGACCAACCTCGAAATCCCAAAAAAAATTTGGCCTTCCCATAGAAAACGTCGACATCCACTCGACCAAAATGTATGAACCGGCCAAAAAAAATTTTGTGATTTCGGAGTTGGTGCCATACAAAAAGTTGTTCAGTATGGCACCAACTCCGAAATCACACAGTACCGTCCAAAAATGACCCTGTATTGTATAGTTGGTTAAATATGTTATATTAACACATGTGTTAAAACTGTTATAAATAATTAAAAAAAAAAATTCGTACGCTAAACGAGTTCATCTGAAGTTAACATTCAATACTAGACCTTGCATACCCAGAGCTAGAGCATTGATTAGCTCAAACTGTTTCGGATCCGTTCGGGCCGGTCTTAAGTACCCGTGTAAACGGAGATACGTATCTGAGAAACGTTTCTTAGGAACGGTTCTTGGATACGTATCCGGATCTCGGCGATTCCGTGTAAACCGTGTTCTTAGCACCGCCGGTCTTAAGAACACGGGTATTCGTTTCGGCGTGTAACACGGATACCGGGAGCCCTAGTCCCGAGTGTCCCATGGGCCATGACGAGTCAACTCGCCGTGCGAATCGCGACGCACACACATGCACACGGAACAGAAGCGGCGCTACAACATCAAGACCGGCTTCGACACGCTGCAGGCGCTCATACCTCACCTCGACGCCAACCCCGCTGCTAAGGTAACCTCGACTATAGCTGTCCTGAGTGTCCCATGGGCCATGACGAGTCTACTCACCCCGCGAAGCGTGACGCACGCACATGCACGCGGAACAGAAGCGGCGCTACAACATCAAGACCGGCTTCGACACGCTGCAGGCGCTCATACCGTACCTCAATGCCATCCCCGCCGCTAAGGTAACCTCGACTATAGCTGTCCCGAGTGTCCCATGGGCCATGACGAGTCAACTCGCCGCGCGAATCGCGACGCACACACATGCACACGGAACAGAAGCGGCGCTACAATATTAAGACCGGATTCGACACGCTTCAGGCGCTCATACCGCACCTCAACGCCAACCCTGCCGCTAAGGTAACCTCAACCACCAATTTTTCTTGCAGTGGGGCAGAGCTTTTCTTTCAAAGGACTATGCGTCAATATGGTCCCAAAACCGACAGAGTTGAGAGTTAGGTCATTAGATAGGTATTTCTCTGTACTTCATTTCGTTCTATGGGCACCAAGCGGAATTCCATTGCAGAACGGCGATATTGGTATTTTAGTCAAAATGTCGTCACCCTTATTACCTAGGCAATAGAGTCCACCGCCGAGCGAGCGTGGCAAATCATTCGGCGTGCTCGCCCGGCGGTGCGCGAACATCTACCCTGCAGCAATTAATTTACTTATTTGGAGTCTATGGCCTAGGTAATAAGGGTGACGACATTTTGGCTAAAATACCAATATCTCCGTTCTGCAATGGAATTCCGCTTGGTGCCCGTAGAACAAAACGAAGTACATAGAAATACCTATCTAATGACCTTACTCTCATTTCTGTTGGTGTTGGGTCCAGGCTCTATACAAAGTTGCCCATGGTCCTTTATTCCGCGATAATTTGTGGTGCGAAGTAAACTCGTTTCTAATGTCTCTATCTAATTGTATCAATAAAAAAGAGACAGATCTATCCCGCAAGCGACATGTATATGACTGTACGTAGTTGTTGTTTCTACTGAATCTGAGTGTTGCCATAATCTAAATGAAAGTAAACACCTGACTGCATCTTGTCATCTGTGTCGACGTCGCTGTTTATTTGTCACGCATGATAACTGATATTACCGCTTACAGCCCCTAAGAGCATGCGTAAATAAAATAGGCTTATTTTACAGCAGTTAATGACAAGTTCATTTATTATTTACAGATAAGCAAAGCTGCCATGCTACAAAAAGGAGCAGAGTACATAAAACAGTTGAAAGCTGAGAGAAACCAAATAAAAGAGGAAATGGAAAGTTTACGACAGCAAATCGAATGTTTGAACAATTCTATATCGTGAGTTATCATATCAGTATTTTATACAAATATTTAAATGGAAATCGTCATTCTGACTTAGTAAAAAGCCTCTTCACACTTGAAATCAGATCTAATGTCATCACAGTTGTTTTTATCAATAGGGAATATTATACGAAACTGTGTAGGGGGCGCCACTACCACAATCCGTCACAATCTGAGGGTCTACCGCGAAACAAGAAAATCGAAATTTCGTTATCTTGCACTCTTGCATATTCGAGCGATAAAGAAGCAGATAACTAAATTTCGATTATCGCCTTTCTCGGTAGGCCCTTTGTAAACAAACCGCCTTGATGCATCAATGTCATATTTTATTATCTGTAAAAACTTGTCAAAAAACATTACTCTGGTTTACGATAGGTGCTAATGCTGCACTCTGGCGGCAGAACATTGAAGTAATACCCTCTATTTATTTTAATTATATTAGGTATATTTGACTAGGCTGCGATTCATTGGGTATTTAAATAGTGGGTGTGTTTTATAATGTTTGTATTCCAATATCAAATCATGAGAAAACACGATGGGCGTAGCTGTGTTCAAATGAGCATGCATGTTATTTTAGGATAGTTTGTTATTGGCTTGAGAGATAAAAGTGCTATCGTCATATAACATAATGTATTTATCTTCTTGAAATAAATATATTATATTGATAAATAATATATACACACATATAGCATAACAATATACGGTGCAGATACGCGTAAAAATACATTTCTTTTTACCGTCTGTCACTCCGCTCTAATTTTCCGCTCATAACGGAGCGGCTATGAATACTCCAAGAGCCTCGTTCGATTAACTAGAGCAGCGGTCGGCAACCTTTTAGCAGCCAAGGGCCACATAGTAGTTAAGGAAGTTGACGCGGGCCGCACTTTTGTTAATATGTGTGACTTTATCAGACATTGTTGTTTGACAATATTACATCCAAAATAGCCAGGGGGGCACGCGGGCTGCAAGTGAGAGGTTCGCGGGCCGCATGCGACCCGCGGGCCGCTTGTTGCCGACCGCTGAACTAGAGGATCGATATACGTTAGTTAACCTTGACATTGAAAGTGAAATTTTTAAAGTTATTCAGTAAACTGGTAGGAAACTTCAATAATTCCAGAAGCTCCGGAAGATTAAATATGATATATTTATTAGCTTATGGTCACACTCGCTCATTGGCAGCGAAAGGTCAAATCCCGTTGTCCATCCCCATAACTCATGAAGCCGATGACGCGTTCTATTCTCTTTCACTGGACTAATGCCTTTGACTGCTCGGAGCATTCGTGCGCCCGAACAATAGGGTATTTGACTGTATTTAAAATAAATGATTTTACAGTACATATGGTCCTATTTTCCCGCACTAGTGCGTAAAATAGCACTTTTCGTGCGATGTCAAAAGTTTAAAGGGCCATATGTACTGTAAAACGTTGTACGATACACGTGCGAATAGGTAATTCGCAACTCATGTCGATTTAAAATGCCACTCGTTTCGAATTTCCTCTTCCGCACTTGTATCGTAAATAACTATTACATAATGCAAGAAATAAAGCACCGGAAGATTAATAGAGAAACGTAGACAGCAGTTATTTTGTAGACACAACATCTATTTTAAAACCCGTATAAATCGTATGAGTGGGTAAGTCTACGTCAACCGAAGACCTAAGCTGAAGCCAAAGCCATTCGATTAAGGCCATTGTTACATTGTGGTCGACCAAATGCGAGTGAGTAATGTTGTGTTGTGTGTGCAGCAACTGCCACTCGCTGCTGCCGGCGACGGGCGCGCCGGTGTCGCGCGCGCGCGCCGGGCGGCTGCGCGAGATGTTCGCGCGGCACGTGGCCACGCGCACCATGCACACCTGGAAGTATTGGCTGGTATCCTTTTTACTTAAAAAAATACAGGTTTGTCTTTGGCCCAAAGGAGTTAAACCCTTCGGTACCCAGTGACATCGTAATGATGTCGGTATAAATTACTAATACTATTACTACATGGTCGCTATAAGATATAAGCTGTAAAACTATGAGTGTCTAGTTTATATAATGTACTTTGGTTCCGAAGCGGTAAAATCGGGATTTTTTGAAGTAATTTTTTTTCGACTCGCACTTGTCCTGTTTTTTATAATGGTTGTTGTTTTGTCGCATATGTATAATGTTTTCCTTAGCTGTGGTTCAGTTTAGCGTGGTGTGCGCGGCGCTGGTGGACTCGTTCAGCGCGTGCGTGTCGTGCGGCAGCGGCGCCGACCTCGTGCGCACCACGCTGCTGTGGGCCGAGCAGCATTGCTCGCTCGTCGAGATGCGCCCAGGTAACATATTTACATTATTTACACACACAGTAGCTCAGTAGCCGTACCACGAGTTGACAATTGACGTTTACGTTAGTGACTGCGTCCACTCGACCGCAGTCCATCTCGCTCGCACTAATGTATTGGTGCGATAGATATATTCCAGAGTTATATTCCAGTGACAGTTGCATTTCGATCGCTAGCTACGGAGCGTAAGCGATTAGCATGTTGGCTACGCGGCCTGATAAGAAAGTGGAGTTACGTGGTTTTCTCGTTCTTTCATATATCCGTATCTTTCTAGTTAGCCACATGCGACATAATGCCTTGGCCCTAAAATACGCTGGAATTGCTTATTGATAGCAAATCTGAGCGTGTACTAAAATATCATTTGTGTTATTTATTTGAATAAAATAACGTATATATTATTTGAAAATGAAAATATTTTATTCGCGAATACTCGTTGTCCCATGACGAACGATTGTTAAATCGAATAATTATTTAGTTGAAAACTTATTCGAATAATGCCCAACTCTGCCTATGGCATAAAACCCCCTTCCTTGATTGCCTCAATTCTTTGAGGAAAACCGAACCTACTACTCTTTTAATAGTAAATCTTATTTTGATTGGTAATTATTACTTATTCTTCAATCGCCATTCGCAGATTATACTTCCACGAATCCACGTAAAGAGATTAATATCTATTTTGTTAATATTGTCTTCGGTTACCGCGATAGTTACTCATCAACGTATCCGTTTCAATCGTTTTTTTATTTTATATTTTGTTGATTTATCTATTACATACTGTTTTTCCTGATAAGGTTATGTAACTAAAATTACACATGTATCATGTTACCATCTATTGCAGCGGTCCTAAACTCCCTCCGCGTGCTATGCACCACCACCGACATCCTGTCGTCGCCCGAGCGGCTGCCCGAGGAGGCGCGCGCCGCCGCGGCCGGCAGCGCCGCCGTCAAGACCGAGCCCACATAACGCACGGCCCACAGGTTTCACCTTCACTAGTAGATGCTACTTCACAAGTCTGTACCGAATACTCTTGGTGAGATAGTCTCACTGCCGAAGCGACAGGAGGGACGGAATATTAAAGGTCGCTAGTAATGTGAATAGTCAGTGATCAAGAATTTAATTTAAAGTTATATGGATCTCTTTTATTCACGTGTATTTTATTTTTCTTGAGCTTGATATAGCATGTCGCTTCTTCGTCGGCAGTGGGACGGCTGCTTGTATTTCCTAGAAAATAATACAGATGTAGTACAGTCAGCAGCAGAAGTTGCTAAGCGGGCCAGGTGTTCGAAATTATCTGGACGCGACTTTATTGTTAAGAGAATAAGAGCGTGTCAAGGTAATTTTGAACACCTCGCCCGCATAGTAACTTCTGCTGCTGACTGTACAAATTTTTTGGCGAGTGACGTGTCATCCTGATATTTTGTTTCGGAATTGGTTCACGGATTTTAAGTCGTAGGATTTCCTTGATGCGAGTGCACTATTTGAATGAAATGTCCCTATTGACTGTTGTACTTATATCGATTATTAGATTATTGTTGTTGATTTAATTATACAGTTATATAACTTTTTGATTTCTCTCACTTGTTGAATCTGGCACTTCTTTATTTATCGCTTTATAACTAGGAATGTATATGTATTTAAATTCTACAAACACGTATTTTCACCGGATTTATTTTTATAACGTCGCACTTAAATTCACAAGTTAAACAAATTAACTTTTCTCAAAAATGGACGGCAAAGTCGACTTTGCCGTTTAAAAAATAGGTCGCGAAGCGCGTAGTTTATGGTCAGTCAAAAATTAAAAAGTTTAAAACATTGCAGTCTCGATTTTGGGACTGCAATGTTGCATACAAATTCCATTATTTGTCGAGTTCCAAACTTTTTAAAAGTTGAAATGGCCATATCAAACGAAGGCACAGACCCATTAAACAGCCAAACAGATGATTAGTACCGCGACTATTTAGCTGTCTCAAATAGGTTGGCGTATTTTCGGCAGAAAAATACATTTCTATTTTTTTATTAAAAAAATAAAAAGGCGGCAAAGCAAATTTTTTCAATTGTTTCTACTTTTTTCTGTGAAAATATATACGTAAGAACGTTGCTTTTGTAAAATATTTCTATGATATTTATATTTCTTGCACCATTTTTGAGAAAAGCACTATATATGACTCGGCTGGAAGGCTACTTGCTGGCTTCGGATTCAATTAAACGGACTCCCAAGGTCGTCCGTTTAAAACGAATCCTCAGCCTGCAAGTAGCTACTTCCGAGCCTCGACAATAATGTACTATTAATAGTGCGCTCACATCACAAAAGTTTCGCGACTGCCTCTTCGCCGGCTGTTTGTTTCTAATATCGATGTATAAACCAAGTCCAACAGTAAATATGTATATACCATTTATATTCCAAATAACGGTAGCGAATAGTTTTTGCTAGTATTTTTTTCATACTCGCTGAAGCATTTAGACTTTGTTACACCTATGAAATGTAGTATTCGTTGTTTTTGTGGAGTAAGTGAAATATTTCATAGAAAAATTGTTGAAATTGGTTCACATCACTGTAAAACCAACACATGTCGCAGCCAACTGGTTAAATTAGCTAGCTAAGGGTGGTATTTCATCCACCTGTCCAATTTCTTGGTCCAATGTGTATTTGCGTCTCACATTTTGCTTAATGAGAGTGAGACGCAATGCACATTGGACAAGGAAATTGGACAAGTGGAATACCACCCTTAGTTCCAATTTAACCAAGCAGGAAAAATACGTTATTATTTAAAAAAAAACATAAGTATACATATAAATGGGTCACTGTTCTTTGAATAAATTCTTTTCTCGTTTAATGCATTTGCTTGACTAAGAGCTTGTTGGAATGACAAATGTTGTTCCAACACTGCACTAGCATGAATTAGAAGCAACGTATAGTAATGTTTACTAATCCCTGGCCGGCGAAGAGAGTAATATTACATAGTTATGTTGTATGGTATGGTGTTGTTTTAGGCATAGAATGTACAAATACCTCATAAAATAATTAGTATCCATTACAGTTGATACAAAAAAAAACATTTCGATATTTTTTTTACGCAAAGGGCTCGAAACATGATTATGCCGCTTTAGAAAATTGTTCGTGATAATGATAATATAAAAACCATGTGTCTTAATTGTTATGCTTAATATTTTATACGTATTCAAAAATAAGAGGTATTTGCACACAAAATTATCGATGATTGGCGAGTGTGCAAAAATGCAAATAGTTGGTGTTCACTTGCAATTGAATGAATATTGTACAACGCACAAAATTTGTGAAGTGTAAGCTGGTCCCACGCCAGTGGATTAGGTTTCGTGTAAAGCCTATCATTGAGGTACTTAAATTTTTAAACCCAGGGACGGTGATAGGTGATCTAGAGAAAATTCTTGCACCGAACATTTCTAGTTCTCTTTTTCTCCAACAATTCGAAGATAATATCACTTCTGGCAGCTGAACTTTTTCGATGTATACAAATCTTCATCAGACCAATATTGGTGGAAGTAATTGTCACAACTAACATTATGCTTGAATATTACTAAATTTGGAGTGTAAATATATCTGTATATATCTGATTTAACATGTGGCGTTAATCTAGTGCCTTTAACTGACGTTTTGTCATCCTGCAACAAGGGTGATTTCTTTATGTTTTTACCAAAGAAGTAGTAGTTTTCAGTTATGTATGATAATGATATGTTATTAACAAGCACACGACGTACCTAGATCAGACATTGTGAACTATACCCGTCCTACCTGGCGAGCCGTCAATGCCAATACTTATAGTACGATAAGAGAAAATGAATTTAATGATGTCGAGATTTATTTAGACTAAATTGTAAGTATATTTACGTAAGTGCCTACTTTAAGTAAATATTTTTATATGGATTGTGTGGTTACACAAATGTTTTATATTTATATATATAAATCGGTGCCAACGTAAATATATTGTTGTAATTTGTTATGTAGTGATATAATTTTATGATGTATCGTTGTCTCTGAGGGCGCCCGCGCCGCGAGCTTTAACGAGGAATGTGCAATCGCTGTTCTATTGGAATACAGTTTGGAAACAAAACCACTACATGTTTTGATCATTTAATCCCCACTCACACTCCAACAACTCATTCTGCATTCGAGTATTAGTCACCATTATTTACAATTCCATACTATTTGGTACACACTGAGCATTTCAATAAAAATGCTATCACTAATGTATAAACTACAACAATTATCATTCATTTCGTGTTAAAATATAGGTACAGTTCCTTTAAAGCAAATAGGTACTTAATACAGTAACCCAGGTACTGTATCATGATCTTCATCTATGTAATAAATAGAGTGCAGATAAAATAAATGTAAGGTAGGTACCTAATTATAATTTAATTACAAAAGCATAATTTGCTTTGTAAACCTAATCAGATACAATTGCAAGTATTCATCGTTGCAGTACATTAAGAAGTTTACTTACAATTAACTATCAAACAATAATTTAACAGATAAAATGGCTGAATCATTACCAGATGTCAATAAAAATCTTGTCTTCTCGGAATGTTATAGACTGTAATCCTTGAAAATAATTCAAGGATTACAGTAAACTGTCCTATCTAAATAAACTGTTAGGTATTTCCCGAGTGCTTGCAGTCAAATGCAATGATTTTGTTTTACTTATGTCTAAATTAGCTGTTTGCCATTGTTGTCATCAATTTCTAACTATCTATATTTTACAGTCTTTGCGTTGACTTACTAGTGTTACCATTTTTTTATGGGTCACACGTTTTGGGTTACGATCTAGGATACAACTGTGAAGTCGAGTTCATTCTTTTATATCCGTGGTTACTGGTTAGGTCATTTGCTGTGCTTATGTGTGTTACTTCGCCTTTTTTTTGGAATTCCGCTTTGCTTCCTTGTTCTGGGTGGTTGGTTCTTTTTCTTTGAAGATACATAGCGAACCAGCGAGACCAGCTTATTTAGAACAAGTATCAGCGTTGTATTTCGTTGGGTCGGTCAGGCACGTACTTAGTATTAGGTAAAAAATACTAAAAAAATTAACTATTTAATCGGGATCCTTTAAGAATCGTAGCTGCTCTTGACAGAGTTGTTAGGCGTGTGGCTGCGCGAGCATGCCCGCCAGGCGCGAGCCGGGCCGCGCGAGCAGCGCCGGCAGCGCGCCCTGCTCGGCCGTGCGGCCCGCTTCCAGCACCACTCCGCAGTCGTAGCCACGCACCGATGAAACGCGATGCTGTAAACAACACACATGTACATGTCGTAGTCAGATCGTATAATCCGCCGTATTACATTACGGCTAGCCGTTTTCAAAAACAGGGGCGTTTTGAAATGCGGCGGTTCGACGATTAGCCGGATTGTCATTGCGATACGTTCTTCAATAAGGCGGCCTACGTTTAGCCGCATCGTACTACTATTTAGATTGTAGAGTGACATGGGGCCCATTTCTCAAAAGCTTGTAACTTGTAATACAAGCGGATGTCACTTTTGACAGCTTTTGTTAGAAAGGGACTTCCACTTGTATTACAAGTTACAAGCATTTGAGAAACGGGCCCCAGTTCTTTCGGTCGCCTACGTGCCCGAAGTTTGACAATGTTTGCAATTTAATTTATTTTTACCATGGTCCCACCGCACTACATGTGTTTCTTTTCCAAAACATTTCCTTCACAACTTAAAATGAAGGAACCCCGCTTTCCCCTATTTCTGGGCGGTTTGCCCTTCGGGCATCTGAAGCTATCTAACGAAACTAACCTACTTACCTACCTACGCTTTTTTTCCCAAAGTGTAATGTTTTCACGGACGTCTCACTAAATCAATAGGTAGGTAGGTTAAGTTCGTTAGGTAGCTTCAGATGCCCGAAGGGCAAACCGCTCAGAAATAGGAGCCCCGCGAAGTGGCCACAGGAAGTGGAAGTGGAAATAGGAGCCACTTCGCGGGGCTCCTATTTCTGAGCGGTTTGCCCTCTCCGTCTAAGTTAAGTTGCGAAGGAAATGTTTTTTGAAAAGAAACAGTCCGACGAACTCCTGATTTGATGGACACCCCAGCGTTTTTCATAGTTTGTTGTTGTTATGTCAGACAGCGCCACGAGCTTTGTCCCCTGAGTATTGTGGATATGACGCTTACCGTGACTGTGATAATGGTAGTTTCAGACACGGCGCTCTTTATGCTGGTCAGCAGACTTCGCATAGCAGGCGCGTCCAGCGGCGCTGCGCCCGGCCAGCAGCGGTCCTTCACCCAGCCACAGTGTACCTTGTCCATTCATTGTCGATATGATCCTTACCGCAACTGTGATGATTGTAGTGTCAGGTACGGCGTTCGCTATGCTGGCCAGCAGGCTCCTTTCGGCAGGCGCGTCCAGCGCGGCGCCCGGCTCGTCCAGCAGCAACGCGCTGGCCAGCCGCGCGTGCAACAGCGCTCTCGCGGCGCTAGCACGCGCTGCCCGACCGTCGCTCCAGCCGCACCGAGTTTTACCCACAGAACATTCTGGAAGGAAACAATAAATATCGAAAATTTGTTCGGCTAAACCGGATTGAGGCTAGAAGATCAGCTGAAAAAAGAGAATCGTGACGTGTCTTCAGGGCAACAGCGTTTCCAATGGGATATATCCGTACATGGCGGGAAGAAGTTGATAACTCGAGATATTCTACCGAAGAAATTTGAACTTTAAATAAAATTACATAAGGTTCAAATTTCTTCCATTTTTTCCCACCAGATATCAACTTCTTCCGGCCGTGTACGGATATGTTTAAGCAAATTATTTCATATGTGTTTCCGCATACTTAATTTAATTTCAAGGTACATAAGAAGCTTAGTTATTGACATTTTAAAGTGCTGTGACTCGAGGGGTTAATTCAGAATGATGAGAGTGATGAACAAAGACAGATTGTGGATCATGAAATCTAATAATGTACCTAGGTGCTATGTATATGTATATGTGTTTAGGCATACAATCTTACCTAAACCAGCTGGTTGACATGTAACGAAGTCAAAGAGTCCGACCGCTCTGATGCTGTGCCATATTTCTTCATCCGTATGAACGGCGAGAGGATCCAAATTCTCGCGTAACGTGCCAGAGAACATAATAGCCTCCTGTGTATGTCAAAAACACATTAACAATCGTGACGTCAAATAGGGACTATACCTAGAGACCATGCGCGTTAGCGGGATTGCCACCTCGTGACCTTTACGCTATTAAAGGTGCTATAATACCCTCCAAAGTTCACTGCAATCTCGTGGTTTAAATCAGAAACTTAACAAATTGACATTCACACTTTTCGCACCAGTAAAAAGGTTGCTCCTGTGCTGTTTCATACGCTTCCTTTAGGTAGCTTTATAGTCCTACAATTTCAGTTTTGTTAACATACCTGTGGTAGAACGACTATTCGATGTCGAAGTGTGCGCAACGGCACGCGCGTCGCATCGATTCCATCGATAAGGACGCGGCCGCTGGTGATGGTGGTCCCGCCGACGCAGGACAATAGAAGAGTGGACTTGCCACTGCCACTGCGACCGCATATCGCGACCTGAAAGTTTTTTGACAATGTACATAGACCTGTCCATAGATGACCATCGTCGCCTGAAGGTGTACGGAGGTTGGGAGGTCAAGAACGAGCACCATGGAAGCAGGTTACGGAGGTTAGGTTACCTACATATATATGTATAGGTGGCTTGAGGAAGGACAAGAACGCACGATCGTTTATGTGGGCGCAGCATTTGAATTGATTAATAAATTATCGTACAAAAAAAATAATTTTACTCAAAAGTTATTAAGTATTTGTGTTGCATCGTTTAAGTTGGCGCCCAACGTGGTGCAAGTTTGTAATTTGTTCAGATTTTGCTGAAGATACACAAGTTACCAATGTGTAAGATTACATACCTTTTCCCTGGGATTTATAGAAATATTGATGTCGTGAAGTATTGGAAGCGTGCCCGGCTCTTGACCTTGGACGGTCACGTTTTCAAACTCAATCTTGCCATCTCGTTTCCAACCCGTCGGTATTGGACCTTAAACAAAACATTTTGTAGCTTATCAAGGTATTTTTATTGCTTTAAAATATGTGTCTTAGCCATGCCCTGAATTTTGCTTAGGGTGCTGTTATAAATTGAGCATGAACCGGGGCTGTAGAGATTTGGTTACTATGAAAAAGCTTATACATAATATAATTTCATAAAGTCGGCTTACAGTCTTCCCGATAATCTTCCTGCGGTACAGCAGTATGCGCGCGGACGCGTTCAACGGCCGCTAGTTGAAGATCCAAGTCTGCGCGGCACTTGGCCAGATGAGCGAGGAACGCTGGCAGCAGCAGAGAGTAGGCACCAGCCAGCCCTGCTGCCACTGCACTGCCGCCGTACAACGCTACGCCAAGCGAGACGCAAACTGCTGCGGCTCCCACAAGATCCTGAACAGAAAAATCATGAGGCATGTATTCGGACGGTTTGGTTAGTATTCAGTATACATCAAAGTATCCCTCTTATCAGATTCTAAATCATAGTATCCTTCTTTAGTAACTTGAGGTTAAAGTACCTACCTAACGTGATTCCTCCAGTAGCACATGAAATCTACGCCACAAGAAAGAACGAACAGTTACCGTTGTTAGTTCCAGAAGGCGTATACTCGTATACCTATAGGTAGGTATTCGTTGTTCAACGGCATCGCGTTGTTGGAGGGAATAGTTAGGAATGGCGACGTGATACGTGACCAACAAAAAAGGTTAGTTACCAGCGTCAGCCCCAGCCAACGTATAGCCGAGTTGTGTAGTAGAAGGGCGTTATGGTTGCGGTCGAGCCGCTTGAGGAAGGCGGCACGCAGGCGAGGTTGTAAGCGGCCCGCGCGCACTGTCCCGCCTCCGGCAAGCGTCTGCGCCGCTAGGGACACCACCCCTGCTGCGCTGTATGCTTCGCTACGTTGGAGTTCTCTGCGAATAAAATACCTAACATAATAGAAAATATATAAGCCTACCAATAGCACCAAGTAGCACGTTCACTTTCAATCATTTAGTCACGTTTGAAATATATCATAGTAGGAATATTATTCTGATGATGTAACTTTGTCTCATATATAAGATTTCAGCAGTAAAATAAGAATGATACTTACCTCGCGTTGTGTAAATATACCGACTGCAGCCACAGATAGACGAGGCAGGCGGGCAGCAGTGCGAGCAGCGTCCACGGCGCGGTGACCGCGTTGACTAGTAGTGCGGCCCCGCACAACAACCCTAGCTGTGCCCATCTGCTCACAGCAATGGGCAATTTCTGAAAAAAAGCTTATTAGGCTTTGGTCGTCATAGGTACAGGTATAGGTATACTCACAACTTCATATTCGTTGACCGAGCGAGCGCGAAGCGTTCTAGCTTGGGTAAAAAATATCTTCTTAAGGTTCCGTCACACAGGCGCGTTTCCCGGGCGGGGCGTGAGCGTTTTATATATAAAAGCGGCGGGCCCCGCTCACGCGCCGCCCGTAAAACGCGCCTGTGTGACGGAGCCTTTATACCTAAATGTCGGGCTATCCCGGTCCGGCTGTTCTCTATGGCTGGGATTGGCAATCGATTTATGAACGAATGTCAGGTTCAATAATTATAATGTATTATGTGTTCCGTATCCACATCGGAGATCTTCATTGAGAGAGTAACGCGATCGGTGACCGTTAGATGCCGCTAGCGTCTATGTAGTCGCTCCGCCCCACGCCGTGACGTTGTTCCGCTTCCCCTCCCTGCAAACCTTTGCTCGCTTCCCGCTACTCGCCACCGCCATGTCTTTGTTTCGTCGACCGTCTGACCGATGGTCCGCAAATATTTTTTGCGTATATTTTTGCAGCATGGTGCATTAACATTTCCGATCCAAAGCTCGGTCGATTAAATAGTGAGATAGAGCAGAGATCGCTACTATTAGTCTTTTGGCGGTCTCGCGATCGAAGTCATCGAACGGTGCTTTTCGATTCTACCCACTTTTTTCTTGCTAAATTAATTTTCACATTCCATGCTGCTAAAATCGTTACCGTTAACTCGCATTTTCGAGATCGAAATAGGAAGTGCGTCAGTGGTTTTCGTTAACAAGTGGTAACGCAAGTCGCTCCGCATCGGAGAGGGAACGTGCGGTCATCGTGCCGGCGGCGGCGGGGGCGGCGCGGAGGCGGACAGCCTGCGCGCGCCGCTGCCGGGTGCCGCGCTTCGCCGATAAGGAGGTTTGGATTGTCTCGAACCATCCGGTGAGCCAGTTTAATGATATTCTAGTTTTATTGCCGTTCAGAAGTTACTTCGACACTAAAGGACGGTTCTCAGGCAGGTCGTATTAACCTGGGAGTACCTCGTGTCGTTAGTTGCGACGCGACAGGGGCTCAGGGGAGGTCGGCCCCCGCGCGCCGGCGCCGTTGACTTTCTTCTGCTGTCGTCCGAGGTGACTCCGAGACGCCGCGACGCTGCGGGCCGGAGCCCGAGGTGTCGCGGTGCGGGGTCCGCGGGACGCCCACTCCTGTTGCGGACGCTTCCAGTCCGCGAGAGCAGTCACGGTGCGGACGCTTCCAGTCCGCGCCCGCTCCTGTTGCTGCAGTCGCGGTGCGTCAGCTTCCAGTCCGCGAGAGCAGTCGCGGTGCGGACGCTTCCAGTCCGCACCCGCTCCTCAGTCCGCGCCCGCTCCTGTTGCTGCAGTCGCGGTGCGGACGCTTCCAGTCCACGCCCGCTCCTGTTGCTGCAGTCGCGGTGCGGACGCTTCCAGTCCGCGAGAGCAGTCGCGGTGCGGACGCTTCCAGTCCGCGAGAGCAGTCGCGGTGCGGACGCTTCCAGTCCGCACCCGCTCCTCAGTCCGCGCCCGCTCCTGTTACTGCAGTCGCGGTGCGGACGCTTCCAGTCCGCGCCCGCTCCTGCTGCTGCAGTCGCGGTGCGGACGCTTCCAGTCCGCGGGACTCCGAGAGACGTCACACGCCCGCTCCTGTGGCTGCGGGCGCTTCCAGTCCGCGGGACTCCGAGAGACGTTACACGCCCGCTCCTGTGGCTGCGGGCGCTTCCAGTCCGCGGGACTCCGAGAGACGTCACACGCCCGCTCCTGAGGCTGCGGGCGCTTCCAGTCCGCGGGACTCCGAGAGACGTCACACGCCCGCTCCTGTTGCTGCGGTCGCGGCGCGGGTGGATCGCGGACCTCTCGATCCCGTCCTGGCGCCAAGGTGAAGGCGGACCGCTTCTGCGTCCCGACTGCTCGAGTGGAAGGAAGGTAAGTTACGTGGAAGCAGAAACGCTACGAGTGTAGCGACGATCGCCGCGTTGGCTGCCGTCTGTCATGACGTCGCTGGTGACCTACGCGCCGGTGGTGGCCACCACGATGGCGCCGCCGAGGGCAGCAGTGTCGCCGTGATGATGAGTGCAACTACGAGCCACGACGGCGCCTCTCGCCTCACGCACCTGAGCCTGGCTACGGTGGCCGACGCACCAGTGCCTCCCGAGCTGGCCGCCACAATGGCGCCTCTCGCATCACGCACCGACGCCTCCCAAGCCGGCGGCGGCGGCCGCCACAACGGCGCCGCCCGCCACGATGGCACCACCGCCTTGCGCACTGGCGCCTCGAGCTGGCCGCCACGATGGCACCTCTCGCCTCACACCAGTGCCTCCCGAGCCAGGCGGCGGCCGCCTTACGCACCGGTGCCTCCCGAGCTGGCCGCCACGATGGCGCGTCTCGCCTCACGCACCGGCGCCTCCCGAACCGGCGTTTTGTTGCGCAAGCGCCAAAATCGATTTTAGACTTGATTTCATTAGTTCGATTTCCTTAAAAGCATGCGACCATACCCCTATACTAGCTCGATATAGGGGGTTTCTTCGGATAAAGCGAATTAAACTATCACGCTCCTAGACATCACGTGGGACACGCGGCACAACACCCCGATTGAAAGTTTTCTTTTTCGCGACATACAGGCCTGCCTTGCTGCCGAGTTTCTCGCAGAAATGAGACTCAACGCCTCCTGTTCAGTCTCAAACTCGCAAACTTTAGTTCATGGAGGAAGATGACACCTTCGCAGTCCTCAGCAACACGAAGCTGCCGAAAGCCTCGCGCCACTTCCTCCCTCATCTTATGCAAGCAGTCTGTTACAATCTCCAATATTGGTAGACAATGTACGAGGTAAGGCCTTTTCAGTGAAGAGTAACCGTTAACGGGCCACATCTGCAGCGCTGACGACAGAAGTGTAAACATACAACCGCACCACTACAGTATACATAAAACGACGGCGACACTACATCCCCTCCGTTACCACGGCTGTCGCAAAAACTGCTGATGCCAGCAGATCGTCCACAGGCCGCACTGGTTCCTTGCTACTTACCAGGTCGGTACAACCCCCGAGGGCGACGGTTTATCAAGCTACGGCAGCTACGCCCAGAAGCCGCCGAGACTATCTTCGCCTGATAGGCGCCTTGTTGGCCAGCCTCAGCTTTCGAGAGCCTTCGCACTGTGTCACGGTATTTCTTAACAGACTGAACTGCTACCACGTCGCGTCTGGCAGCTGCCGGTGATACGACTTGGTATGGATGTCTCCACCTCCCAGCCTAGTCTGTTTACTGTGACGGCGTGATAAGGAGAGCCTTCACGCAGCTGTGGTAAGCTTGCAATTTACTGGCGGTCCTAGTGAACACAGCATCAGACCGCCCTCTCTTACGAGTCAACGACCTTAAGAATGAGGCGTAGCTCCTGTCAGATAGGACGCTCCAACACCGAGCTGGCGAGATCAGGAGTGACGTCCGCTGTGATGTACCTACTGGCGTGACTGGCGCATGCATGCAACATGCCAAGGGCTAACGCTACGTAGCGAACGAGACGCAACTGTCACTGTCTCACTAATATGGAGGAACCGGGTATTCCCGGTTCCGGTACTATGTTTGTATTGAAAACCAGTAACGGGAGCACTCCCTAGATCGTCCCCTTGTCTAGGTCGCCTGTACGCCCACAATGTAGAAATGGTCTTCATGGTGCATAAAAAATAAGATCGACTGCCAGGTACCTCTAATACCCAGTGAAGCAGTGAGCTATCTCAGACATCTATTTCTATTGTCCATGTTAGCTTTCAGAACGATACTTGTTCATAAGCCTGTAACAAGTGCTGTATGTGAACCACTATCGGACACTATGCCTTCTTCCAACGCCATTAATAGCGAGACCAGCGCCTCCCAAACCACCAGCTTGGGAGGCGAGAAATCTACTTGCCCTAATTTGAATAGCTCTACAACGTTAGGTACGTTAGAAAAAGTACGATAGAAGAGCTGCCGCACTTTTGCTGTTAGCATCAGGCCGCAGGGTCAATGACCTTACTCTACTACACTGTAGCCCGGGCAATTACATAGTTAACTTTCACGCTATTATTTTGTGTCCGAAATTCTGCTCTAAACCAGATAACGTGTCTTACCGACTGGACTCTTAGAAGCTCCGGAATAAAGTATAGACCCAGTAAGTAGGTAGTCTGGGTACGTCAGCTTGCGAGAATTACACAAATGTCAGGGGACACTGCGCTTATTTCTTTCAGCCACAGTCTTATCTAAGCCGGCCTTGCCTACGATTGCTTTGATCCACGATGTACTTGATAACTAAATTGGCTGGAAAGCTATCTAATTAGCGATATTTTGGCTTAAGTTAATTGGGAACACGACTCGCCGAGATTCTGCGGTTCGGATGCGATTTCGAATGAGAAATCTCTCAAACCAGTTTAACGTCAGATTCTAACCTGGGATTACAATTTAAATTCCCAATTTCCTGTAATGCATCATTATAACGAGTCACTGTGATTTCATGGGTTGCAATATGGCTTATATATATTCATTCTTTCTCTGAGTTCTATGACAGTAGGTGTAGCCCTAACGCTTGCGCGCCCGCTGACTCGCCACCAGGAGATAATAAACAGGTCTCAATGAAGATCTCCGATGTGGATACGGAACACATAATATAAAAATTTTACCTTCCAATAAAATTGATATTATGTTTCCTTTCCACATCGGAGATCTGAGTAATGCCTTCCTGGCAGGCTACTAGGCTACTTTTATGCCCACGGTACTTCTCCTCAACAATGACATGGCGGTGGCGAGTAGCGGGAAGCCAGCAAAGGTTTGCAGGGAGGGGAAGCGGAACAACGTCACGGCGTGGGGCGGAGCGACTACATAGACGCTAGCGGCATCTAACGGTCACCGATCGCGTTACTCTCTCAATGAAGATCTCCGATGTGGAAAGGAAACATAATATCAATTTTATTGGAAGGTAAAATTTTTATATTTTTTGATTGAGTTTTCGGAAATTATTCAAAATGCCGGAACCATGGCGGTTTGCGAGGTATTTAGCTTACAGAGTTACTACAGAACATCGTAGAAAAAATCTTTCCACACTTTAATAAAAATCTTGTTGAGTTTGCGGCTTGAGTTGCTGACCAGCGCTTAATTACTTATGGACTGGATATATATACCTTGTCTATGACCGCGATATCCGCACCAAACCGCATGAGCGCGGCGCCGGGCGCCTGCTGCAGCGGCGGCTGGTGCAGAGCGGCGTGCAGCAGGCGCTCGTGCAGCGTGCGTCGCGCGCGAGCGCCCGCCAGCGCGCATGCCGCTTGTGCGCCGCCTGCGCAGCATAAACCCGCGCAACACACCAGGACGTAGTTGCGCACTGACTCCCACATCTGCAAATACCAACGAGTCATGTTTCATCCTGTTGTGCATCCTAGAGGTGGTCAATCAGAGGTTACAGAGTTACAAAGGGTCATTCCTGTGTAAGTAGATAAATATGTAGCTTGTTTCGGTACTTCTAAATCATTTTATTTCAACTATCATCATCAGTCTCGATTTAAGGTCGGTTACATTAAACTGTAAAACATTTCGCTAAATTGTAAGTATGTAACATATGATGTTGATTAGGTCCGTCGATATTAGTGCAAATGGCTCTTAAGAGCGGTTTCGCATTACGTCCGATCCGAATCCGATCCGAACCCGTGAAAATATGGTCCGTAGTAGCCGTAGAACTATTTATATGGTAAGTTACGCACCGCATACGTTGAATGACGGAAAAAAATCGGATGACGGAGATCGGATCTAGTGCGTAACTTATTTACCATAGAAATAGTTCTACGGCTACTACGGACCATATTTTCACGGGTTCGGATCGGACGTAGTCGGACGAAACCGCTCTAATAGTCTTAGAACGCATTCGTCTATTAAATCAATGTAGCTTTGACTTCTTCTAGCAGGGAGTAGATAAATATGGCATTATTTATTGTCAGTCATAAATTATATAACCTGATCTATAACTTGGGTAGTTTTTTACGATGCGGCGACACAATGGTACCTGTTCGTCCGTAAAGGGCGCCTGCGCGTTGCCAGCGGCGGTGTAGCCGAGCCAGCAGTCGGCGGCGAGCGCGAGCCCCTGCGCCGCCGCCGCCGCCGCGCAGTACGCCGCGCCCCACCAGCCGCACGCGCGGCCGTAGGCCCACCAGATCGTACACTAGAAACAACTTATGGGTTAAGCTAATTGTAAGACTAAGTAGACAAAATAATTTGATTTTTGTTCCACTTCGGTACCTTTGTCCCAGTGACAAAAATAGAGACATTGGCGGCCTTGTTGACTGTACAAAAACACAGAATTCATAGTGCTTGAACAGTTATACTTGTTCCTAAAAATGATTTAATACAATAAAATAAATAAATAAAATACTTTTATTTGCATAAAATATGGTACAACAAGGTGATATTGGAAAGATTATCCTGTACAGTGACATATTTTGCTGGTTAAGCATGCAAATGTTAAGTTAAAGCTATACGTAGGTGGTCTTAATTTATTACATTGTTTACTTACATTACAACTATAATTTCTACTTAATATTACTAGATTTAGAGGAACTCGTTTAAAGAATAAATTTATTGTTTTACGCGATTTCACTTCAAAAATACATACCTATAGAAAGTTTTCAAATAGGTACATATCTAATTTATTCACGTACGGTTTGGTTGGAGTTGCTTATGCTTATCATAAATAAAATTGATGAGAATTAAATTTACGGAATTATACGTACTAGTATAAATAACGTACCTCGCTAACAGTTTCTCGTTCTTCCTCTTTGTTCACAGCAGGCTTGTCAGGCATAGCTAGTGCGACATCGACTCCGTTAGTGCCCGTCGAAAAGCAGGAAGTTTCAAGAGCCGTTTCATTTGCTGTCCCTGTTCCGAAAGAAACTGTCAGTTGGTACTATATACATAATCGTAGTGCATTATATTAATTAGTACCTAATTGTATTGTAAGGTGTACCGTTTGCTTGAGTTTCTTCAGGTGCACTTTCTGAATCGGAACTTATTAGCCGGCGAAGAGTTCTTGGTGTCCATCTGTAACCGAAATATGAACCTGCATCAACAATGCAAGGTGTTCTGTTTATAATGCAAGGTGACCAATTAGTAATCAATTTTTGGTTCTGGTGCGTTTAGATTAAACTTGCATGTCGTTACGGCGTCTTATAATTATATATATCAAATGAACCTGTAGGTTAAACGGATTATATACGCGCAGCTATACATAACACCGTTAAGCAGTAAACGTTTATCAGCTCTCTTGGCCTGACTTGATGAGTGTAAAGGTGCGGCACAGCAGCCACCGCAGTAGATTGGCCTACCTCTCTGTCTTGTCTGTCTTGTCTTGTATAGGTACTCAACTCGTCTGTACATATTGATGGCTGCGTACTTACGTCTCTCCGCCATCTGTCACCAAACTTGTATTAACCTGTTGAATGCTACGCCTATTGTGGGCACGAAGGTTGATATTGGGTTGTAGCCGCACGCGTCAGTGATGTCTGTGGCGCTCAAAGGGTTTAACTGACCTTCCGAGTGTCCGGTGTGGTCGTGGCCTTCTCAGCAGTCGCCTCAGCAGACTGGCCTCTCGACGTAACCCCGCATTTGATTCGTCTGCGCTGACGGCTCGGCGCACTTCTCTTCGCCACCTGTCAACATGTTAGATTATTAGGTTTTCACTTTTTAGAACACGTCATAGTGAGAAGTGTCTCATGTAGAAACACCAGAAAATTTTTACTTAGTTTAAAAATCAGGTACCTAACTGTGAGTTATAGATGGTCAAGCAAATCTTGTCAGTAGGTAAAGGCGCGAAATTCAAATTTTCTATGGGACGATATACTTTCGCGCCTACATTTTTCAAATTTGCCGCCTTTTTCTACTGACAAGATCTGCTTGACCCAGTATATGTACTTACTTGTAATTATGCACAGAAGGAGGAGGAGACGAGAACTGCCGCGACAGCGCCGGTCGCTGCCGGATCGTGGCCCGCCGCCAGCTGCCACCGGCACATGTGGGGACCTCGGCCAGCAGGTGCGCCCCCGCCGCTTCGCTGATACCCACCTGGTGGAAGAAAGAGAAAAATAAAGGTAACGAAAGGTTCAACAGGACACTTTAAACTCTCGCGTTTTGTACACTATTAATTATTATAATTCCGACGTTTCAGCTGAGTTGCACCAGCTGTGGTCACGGAAAGACAGCTGGTGCAACTCAGCTGAAACGTCGGAATTAAAGGTGAAAACAATGAAATTATATGGCGGTAGACCCGTTTGTGTAATTAAATATAGGTTCAATAGGAATCGTGGCCCGCTGTAGCTGATGGCCGGCATTCACGAGTAGGCCTGTCAAGAGGTTCGGAAATGGTTGGGTTATTACTTTCAAATTGGATTTTAATGTAATGGATATAATATACCTACATACTTATGTTGTATGACTCGTAATTTTGTTAATGTTTGTCAATACCGATTAATATCGGACCAAATTACTTACCAATCAGATATTCCTCCCCCCATGGTAAATTACTATGCCGTAAATATATTCTAACGTTATTTGTCATTAGTGATCCGATCCGATTATTATCTTTATTTGTAACAATTGTATTTAGCCGACAATGGAACACGAGGCGATGAATCGCTCTGAACTGCGCCCGAGGTTGACGTCAAACTGCCTATAGACATTTACGGGCAAAACAATCTATTGTTCGATCTGTCCAAACATCTATAGGTATTAGATTAGGTACTACTTTATATGACTCAGACTATTCAAATCATTACATTACAGCGTGATGGAAATGTTAAAATTGCGTATTTACTGCATTAAGTAGTAGTTGTGTAGGTACGCAAAAGGTATTTACCAGCCAATTTACTGCTTATCCAACCGACCTAACGCCCTCATGAATGAATTACATAAATCCTAGTTGTGTTGTGCATTAAACTAAATAATCCTATAAAATCGAGCGCGTTTCAGTGCCTATCCACGTCATGCTGAGTGTCACAGCACCTTTTCGCGGTACGGTCGCTCGTCCTGATGTTTCCAGTCTTACTTATTACCTACGAAATTGAGAAGTCGTTGTTAGTAGTCACTGACGTCCCTGACTTACCCCTATAGTAGTATCCTCCGACAAGCTCCTGTTGAATCTCGCGCGGCTGAGTGCCCGCACGAGCCTGGTGCGTTCCCGCGCCGTGCCCCCCGGAGGCCCGGCGCCTCCACGCGCCGCTGCCGCTCGCGCTTCCCCGGCCAGCCTCGCCCAGCGCGATATCGCCGGGTCGTTGTCAGTAGGCCGGCCAAACCCAGCTACACGACCGTCTTCCATCACTATAATCTGAAAATACATTTAAACAAAACATAAAAAAATACAAAATGTGTTCCCAAGACTACCTATGTGTTCACTGTTCACTATTTATAACGTAGGTCTGTATTTAATAGTCATCTAATAGGTAATAATTGAGGAGACCCATTGACATCAAATTGAGTTAGGCGCGTAGTGATTTAATAAAACAATGACTGCTTAGAACCAACCATTTCGTCTAGAATATTTATTATAGACCGGGAGATAGTGACACATTTTACTGGGTCATTTGTACCAGTATGGCGGTTCGTCACGGGTTTAAGCATGTAATGAAGGAAAGAAAATGCTATGACCATAGCGCTCGTACCGGCGGCCCAATCGCGTGGGCGTTAGTCGAACGTGTCGGATAAAATACGAGTGTCGAACGATTTGTTCCACAAATATCCTCGTATTTTCCGATAGTCCATAAAAAAGAAGTAGGCGGTAGCGTAATGCCATACTTCTCCGGTGTGACTTACAGCCCGCCATACTGAGGCGAACACGTTAATTAAAAAAAAACAATTCAACCATTTGTGCCAAGCTAATTTTTGCACAGGTGATCATCGTCGAGCAGCCATTCATGGACATCACCATGCCATACTTTTCGGATGGTTCCAAATGCCCGCCATACCGCTGCAAGGGAGTTAATTTTTTTTTATTGCTAAACGATTTGTACCATCTTGAATTTTTTTTTCAACACTTTCTGTGTGATCATAAATAGAAATCTCATAATGCCATACCTGTAGGAGGTGGCAAATGTGCACAATATTTTTTTTTAATTGTAAGATTTTATTCGTATTTTTGACGATTTGTACCAGTATGGCACTAATTTTTCCTGAAAGTTTAAGTTTTACCGAATATAAATCCAAAATTTCAAAGACGTAGGTGGCGGCAATCTTGTCTTATAACTATATATTATGTTGAATAATATTGTACGGCTACCACCGCTCGAACGATTTCTCGAATCATAGAGATCTCGGCTCATCTTGCTGTAAACCTGCTGCATTCCAACGTTGCGAACTTCAGCATCATGGGCTACTTCGAAAAATGGTTTCAATATTGTATTGGTTGTCGACATAGAGCGAGTGTGGAAGCTCCAGCCCACGGTGGGCTGCGCGCCAAGGGAAGGCGGCCATAACTAATATTATATGATTTTTCCTGATTTATTCTACTTTTTCTTTAAATACAATTATTATGTATGTAGTATATTTAAAAAAAAACGTGTTAGGGTATATTGCATGCAAAATATATTCATACATTCTAACAAAAAAGTCATTCTCTTAATAATAAAAAAGTTAATTCTTAAATATCTATGTTAATTAACATTATTTACATTTTAATACTAATACATTAATAAAATATGTTTATGTATAATATTATAATATACCTATTATGCTAACAGACAAGCATAGGTAAATAAAAAATAACCAAAAATGCAGATTAATACATATAGAATTAATCCTTAAATGTGTATGTTACTTATAACTATTTATTAACAGAAAATCAGTAAAAAAACTTTTATTTCGTATAATATATGCTAAAGAACAAATATATGTAAAGGTTAAATAAATCTTGTAAATAAAATAGTAACAAAAACAATATTTTTTTAGCCTAACACAGAAAATGAATAAAGGAAAACGAAAAGTAAAATTGTATAAGTAAAAGTCAAATCTACGCTATTCTGTACAATCTAATAAACGTAATGCTTCTAAGGAGAGTGTTGATTTCTTTTTGCGAGGTAATCTCCTACTGGAACTGATGAATGGGTCGGAGTTCAGAAGTAACCTATGAATAAGGTCTGAGTTGGTGACATCTCGAGACATTTTTCTTGTATGGTTACGCCGAAACAACTTTATATTTTTATTGTTTGATTCTGCAGCTTCTTCGGAAAGTTCACCAATAGGTACCAGAGCATTTTCTATTATAATTGCACCATGCAAAAGTACTTTATGGACGGTAGCAGGCAAAGGATACCATTTGTAGGCATTCAAAAGTTGTTCTGCAGTTTCTACGGCATATTCCTGAAATTTTTGTACATTTATTTTGTATCCAGACGATATACATTCCAAAATGGTTCCGCACCTTTCGATAAGGCTCTGATTTATGCCGGTGATCTTGGCTGACACTTCAGGATTTTAAAAAAAATTCCGGGCGGTGTTACCATGATTGGTTGTGCCACTTCCTCCGCTTCGTGGTTTGTCCACAATTAAACCTAACTTCTGCCGAAACTCGTCCTGAATCCTTTTTTTTGTTAAGGCTACATGTTGTTTGTCTTCTTCTGACGTAGCGTACCATCTTTTTGTCTCTAATTTGTATGACAAGTGAATAAAATATTCGTAAAATCGAATCCACGAATGCAACGGCGAAAGGCCAAACTCCAACTTGCTCCAATCAATCGGCCTTTCCATACAAGTAGGGACATCCTTCATTTGGGTGGGCACAGCTTTACATATAGTACAAGTTGCATTCGCAGTATCACTGAGCGCAGAACATACTTTTCCGTCAACCATTGTTAATTGTAGACAGTGGTTAATTTCTAATTCTTTGTCGCCGCATGTCAGTGTTGTTGGTATTAACTTGTCAATTTTTTCTTGAAAATATGCCTGTTCGTTAACTGTACATTCTTTCGTCTCCTTTATGAACTGGAACCGGATAGGACGGCAGTATCTGGTTGAGGAAGGCGAGGGTTTTTCCATAATATTTCGGCGTCATCTGACGACGAATTTGTTGATATTAATCGCAGCGGTACATATGACGTGACGAACAGGCTCCCATCTGCGGTGACATCTGAACTGGCGAACTTTTGCTTGTACTCACTTTGTCCAGTGCTACCATCGAAGCCCCACTTTCCAATCAAAGTCACCTCACCCATCGAATCTTCAGGTATAGCTGCTATCACTTCTTTTTGAAATTCGATGATACGAGAAGCTGTGTGATCCAACAAGCTTTGCAATTCTACCTCAGCTGTAGATTCGGTAATTATTATATTATCTGGATAACACTTTTTTTTGCATCAATTACTTTACCATACGAAGGCAAAATGGGATTAACCCGAGAATTAATAAAAGTACGAAGGAACAGGTATTGGTGTTTTGTTAACTTAGCTTCAGTGAGGAGAGATAACACATCGTCAGGATTTACTTCATGGGTCTCGAAACTAGTTGTTTTCGTCAGATCACTAACTGCTGATTCATCAAATGAAGCCAGAGCTGCCAATCTTCTACGCTTTGACCGCTTACTACAAGCCGAAAAATCTTTTTTTGGCCGTCCTCCGGCTGCAGTCGAGGCTCGGGCTCCCAAAGGGCTCGATGAAGATGGTTGCTCCAAATCAACAATTAACGCCTTTTTGTTCACTTTTGGCAGATTTACATTTTGCTTCTCACTGAACCAGTCCGCATGTGTCTTGAGAACTGCACACTTTTTTCTCCCAGAAGATTTCCAAAAAACCACGATTCGTTTGCAAATATACTTGATGACGTTATTCAAATTACTTGTATCCACATTTTCTGCATTTGGTACCATTTGTATTAAATATTGCAGCACTTGACGACATCTTTCAATATCTGAACCACTCGTAGGTAGCCATTGTTCGAATATAAATCCTCTTGTAAATGATGCGATGTACATATCATCTGAAAAAAGGAAAAAAAAAGGTGAATTGTCATTCGTAATATTTTCGTAGAGCCGCTACGCGTTCGCTTACCCAAGCGTAGCAGTCTTTTAACTATCAAACCCGCAAGCGTCTGCATATAATCTTTTATGGCCGGTAATTTAGAGATATCAAGCTTCAAAATAATACTACTTTTGATGTTAGAATTCATTGGGAACATAACTAGAAGTTTAAGTAAACAAAATATTCTAATCCTGTTTGTATGACTTTTTGTTACCTCGTAGACCTATTATTATAAATATACTTTTAATGAAAAAGTTATACTTTGTATATAAAATGAAACAACATACCTGATTCTTTAAGCTCCATATTAATAATAATCACTAAAATCACTATCGCCTCAGGAATTCACTACTAATGACGTTCACTTAATGAGCCTTTGATAAGAGAGCGCGTACAAACGGGAGTTGCGTTAACTTTCAAGGATTGTTAGAGAATGAAAGTAATTAGTTATGCGGGATCTATTTATACCTGATAAAAGTAGACTTATTAGCCTATAATATTCAGTCATTGGAAACCAAAAAATACCACATGCGTTTTTTTGAGTTATGGCCTAAGGCCAGCCCACCGTGCAGCCGGTTATGGTATAGGCTAATTTTTCAACACTAAAAAAACCCTGTAGAAAATAATTTTTTCGAGGGTGGCACCACCTTGGCACTTCACCATAAGTACGGTGTAATTTTCCCAAACGTTTTTTTTTCCAACGTTCGTAAATTTAAAATGCCATACTGTAACAATTCGTACCATTTTTTTTTAATTATATCTTGCTTGAGTGTGACAATCTTCCGCCCCATGGTAACAGTATGGGATATTTTTTTTTAGGTAGAATTTTACCCAAACGATCCGGATACAAAGATGCCATACTGTAACAAATGATTTTATGTCTTGTACTTTGAAAACCCGTCGAAATATCAACTTTTCAAGTATGGTGCCCCTTTTTCCCCCTATTAGAAGTATGGCAAATACAATAATGGTCACATCGCATCATCTAATTTCCAAAAATCCAAATGCCATACTGGTACAAATCGTCAAATTTATTTTAATTTTTTAAGTCTTGGCTTAAGTCTCACAGTCGTCCGCCCCGTAGTTATAATCCGGAATAATTTTTTTTAGGTATAATTGTATCCAAACAAACAGAATATGACGATGCCATGCTGTAAAAAATTATTTTACGTATTGTATAGTCGTATTTTTGAAACGTGTCGATTAAATAAGTTTTTCAAGTATGGCAGCACTTTTTCCCCCTACTATAAGTATGGCAATTATAATAACGGTCACATTTTATCAAATACTCTCCAAAAATTTAAATGCAATACTGGTACAAATCGTTTAGCAAAAAAAAAAAAAAATTAACTTCCTTGCGGCGGTATGGCGGGCATTTGGAACCGTCCGAAGAGTATGGCATGGTGATGTCCATGAATGGCTGCTCGACGATGATCACCTGTGCAAAAATTAGCTTGGCACAAATGGTTGAATTGTTTTTTTTTAATTAACGTGTTCGCCTCAGTATGGCGGGCTGTAAGTCACACCGGAGAAGTATGGCATTACGCTACCGCCTACTTCTTTTTTATGGACTATCGGAAAATACGAGGATATTTGTGGAACAAATCGTTCGACACTCGTATGTTATCCGACACGTTCGACTAACGCCCACGCGATTGGGCCGCCGGTACCAGCGCTATGGTCATAGCATTTTCTTTCCTTCATTACATGCTTAGACCCCTGACGAACCGCCATACTGGTACAAATGACCCAGTAAAATGTGTCACTATCTCCCGGTCTAGGCAAAATCGCATGTGAGTCACTTATCCATCTAACGAGAAAAGAATGTACAAACATGCTATATTAACTTATTTAGTATGTATTCACGCTTTGATGTAAAGTATTGTTATGGTACTTCGCATTTAGTAAAATATGCGTTCATTTAGAGTTCGAACTCCGACCTCGTACCATCGGACAATAACCGACACGACATGTAGGACGAACACAAATCGACTAACGCAAGGCGTGGTAAGTGTATACTGTTTCTAAGATACCTATATTTTAGTAACTTTCTTGTGAGGTTACCACGCACGGGTAACCTAACCTCACTATTTAATTACTTATGTATATGTAAAGTAAGCGCCGGTTGATTATTTTTTCTGCAATCATAACGGGCCTAGCTACCGTTAAAACCTATTTTAGTGTAGTTAAATGAAGCAAGTTGTTGTATGGAGACTAACATATAACATATATATATATAACACTCCTAAGTTAGGTATTTATACGTAAAAATACAAATCTGTTTATATATTGAAGTGAGTAATTCCTCCGTCCAAAATTATTTTACCAAATAAGTTATTTGTATCAGTATGTAATACTAGAAAAAAATCTAAAACTTTTGTCAAACATGAGAATATTTTTTTATGATAATTCCTTTTTTTGTCGCTCATTTTCATCGGAAAATTGCTCTGTCATTTTTTTCTTCTTATATGATCTTATCTAGATAGATCTATCTAATATAATTTGGCGTAGTGGGTAAGAAAATAAAAAAAAATGCATACCCAAATTTATGTATTTTAGAACTATTAAAAACTGATAGTGGAGAATTTCTCAGCCTGATTTCTTTTTAAATATGTACTAAGTAGTCACGTATACACTTAAATCCAAAATATCCAAAAGAAATATCATCTCTTGTACACCCCGCTCCCTACACACTGCTCCCGATATGTTTAGTTTTTAATACGCTCGTTATTTTTTGGATGTTTTTATAGTTGAATAGAAAGACAACTGTGAACTTAATTTACTAAATAAAATGGATAGAGAAATTTTCCACAGCGAGTAAAAAGGCAATTTCTGAAAATAGTACAGTTTCATGGTATTTTTTTTATATTTTCATGTTGTAGGTATAAAACTGCAATAGAATGGCATTCCAGTGAAAAAATTAGACGGAGCAATTTTCCGGTCCAAGACACGCCCCAAAAAAATATATTTTATTAGTATTGGTATTTCTGCTGGGATATTTTTTTGATATTTCATATATTGTTGCAATACGTTACTTGAATATGTTCAGTGAAGAAAGTTTGAACGGAGCATTTTTCCGTAAAAAGATATTAACGATTTAAGACTTTAGGTATTTACTTTAATTCTATTATTATTATTCTTTGGAAATTTATACAATACTTTTTATTTATTGATACTTTATCATACTGTAAAGATTTTTCTGGCTGAGGAAATTACTGCGGGGTCCACTACCTTTATTTACTACACTATTTCTATGGGAGGCCTGCCAGATTTGATTACTGTTAGTTGATTGTTGAAGTGTTAAATGACTTACCAGATCAGCATAATGCAGCAGCTCGAGCCGGTTAGTAGCTAGCAGTACAGTGGCCCCTCCTCTCGCGGCGGGAACGAGAGCCCGCGCGACCAAATGTCTCGCCAGCGATGCGTCCAGCGCTCCCAGCGGTTCGTCCAGCGCTAAGAGTCTGGCCCCTGAGTAGAGAGCACGAGCCACGCTCACACGTACGCGTTGTCCCCCGGATAGAGGCGAACCCTGGCTGCCGAGTTGAGTCGCGTCACCTTCTGAAGTTTAAAAGACATTTCGATCATGAATTATTTATTCTCATCTCAAAAGCCCCACAAGTAAGTTTCTCGCGTACCGGGCAAAAGTTGTAAGTCCGGTACCAGGCCGGTGGCGCGCAGGATCCGCGAGTACTTGCTGTGGCACCACGGGCTGTCCATCACGATGTTGTTTCGCACCGACCCTTCCAGCAGCCACGGCGGCTGCCCCGCGAACCACGTTGAACAATTTCTAAAAAATATTACAACACTGAATTTCACGGTAAGTAATTAAAAATATTGCAATTGGTAGTTATAGTTTTCCGCTAATTATAATCGCAACGTAGGTGACCTTCTATCGTCCGTTTTAACGACTATGTTGGGAATAATTTTATAAATGCAATTCTTACTACATTCCGCTAAATCCATTGGCTATTGGCGTATACTTAATTCATTTAGGTACCTAATGGATTTTCTTGTATGTTTCTGATTTGCAACATTAGTGTAGATACACCTGTCAGCGTCCTTATCCATAATTGTTCTCTCTTATAAAAAGTGATAGGTATTTCTACCAAAATGCATATAAAATAGAAATATGACATTAAAACAACCGAATGATGTTAGCCTATACCAGACGCCTTATTAAAAATACATTCCGGCGATCTGGCCTTCACGGAATTGTATTGATCCCGCCAGTGTATTCGCCTTATTCGATTGGTTTGTATATGGATATAATTGTAGGGAAGGCTGTAATTAATTTACATTCAACATTTACCCGCTCCGACAGACTTCACCTCGGTCAAAGTACATCTCTCCTAGAATGCAGGAGAGAAAAGAGGTTTTCCCCGATCCACTGGCGCCAACCACCATTATGAGTTTTCCTGTGAAAAAAAAAGTAATATGTAAAAAAGATATATGTAAGAATTATCAAAGATAAAATAGTAAATTGTGTTACCAGTAGGAATGTCTAAATAGTCAACTTCTAAGGCAATGTCATTCTTTGGTCCCCAGCTGAATCCTGCATTTCTAAATCTAATTAGAATTTCTTGTTTATCCTCTGCAACATTAAACATGTCCTCGTCTGAAAACTGGTCGCTACTCAGATCATCGGCCTCATCCTTAGCAGGGTTTTCAGTTAAACTATCGTCTGGCTTGACATCAACAAAAGCGTCGTTAAATGTATCAGTCGATTTTCTTTGACAAACCGCTTCATTGTCGTCTTCTCTGATGTTCTTTGATTCCGGAAGATCTAAATACCGTTTTATCCTGTTCGTGCTGACCTGAAACCGTTGTGAACACCTTTATTAACTGGTAGTGCTAGTGCATTAAAAGTGGCAACAATAAAATGAGATGAGAAAACATTGATGTCGTCTTACCATCGCCTGAATGACCATGAGCACGGTCACCGGTAAGATAAGTAGCGGAACGGACAGCTGATTGAAAAGTGCTAGGCCAGTGAATATGTTGACTGCTGTGAATGTGTTACTGTCATCTAAATAATAGTACACTGTGAAGGTTATCATTGTTACCAATATCGTAGAAGCTTGGGTTGTAAAAGCTGAAATCAAAACAAGTTTGTTAGGTATACCTACAATATGTGTCGATACATATTACATGTGTCGAATGTCGATGCAAATCAAACCCCATCTAAGAAATCGGCGCAAAATGGCAAGGTAATATATGTGAATAAGTTAAATGTAAGTTTATACGTACTCAGAGAGCTCCAGTAAATTGATTCCTTGTTTAGAAATTTTAGTTCCAGTTCTCTTAGGTTAAGAATTTTCTCGTTAAAGAGATCCTCCCATACGTAAAGTTTAATTACGTGCATCCCTTGCAATATCTCAGTCAACTTTGACATTCTGTGGTCAGTACATCGCCCAATTTCTTTAGAATTATCATATATTCTCTTCCCTAAGTAGAATTGCAAAGGAGTGATAAACAAAATGCTAGCTGCTGAACCAATTATTGCACTTACTCCCAATTTTGTGTACAACAAATATAAAATAACAGCTACCTGAAATGTTGAGGAATGTCAAAATCATACACAAATACTTTAATAATTTAAAGAATGATTAGCTATTTCAGTTTATGTTTACCGCCCTTACTCAAGACAAAAAAAATTATTTAGCTTTGTCAGTAGCTATAATATTGATCATTCATTTGTTTTTAAACGACATGCATAAAGTCACTTGTCAAAATAGGTACCTTTAGCGGTATAGCCCACGTATAATGGCAGATCCAGACACAAGACATGACGTTGTAAGTGTCCTGTGAGACCAGGTTGGTGAGATACCCGGTCTGTGTGTTGGGCTCGGGCGGGGCGAGCAGAGGGGCCTCCTCACCCGTGCCGTCGGGCGACGACCACGGCGCCAGCCGCATGCACTTGTCGTACACCATGCCCTGTTACCGTCAATTCAAAACAATCTAAAACACGTACTTGATTTAAGTTTAGAATCAAAAATAGAAAAAAAACATTGCCAAGACAATCCCTATTGGAAAAGTATTATATTACGTAGGTAGTGTAATATTTTAGTACATCCATTCGATGATGAAGATGATGGTATAATAACCTACGCATAACGGACGTTCCAGCCTAAATGGTCGTTAATATAATAATAATTAGGGTATCTTTATTTTTTCAGTAATGAATGATCTAGTTAATGGACATAGGTACATACTTGTAAAGCCGTTTTTAACCGGGTCCCTTCCACTGTCACTAAATGCGTCGAGTTTTGAGATAGAAAGCCTTGGCTTATCAGCGCCAACGTCACTATAAGGAGCATTATATATCCATTACTTAAAAATTCTTCCACGGTCACCGGAGCGTCCAAATTGTATTCTAGTCTCGCGTCTTGTATGTATTTAATGACCACAGCCAGTCCCAAAGGCGGCACTACGCCTATTAAATCGCTAAACAATTTCAGAACTCCGGCTATATAAAAGTTTGGCCACACCATACGAATGTAGCACGTCCATATACTAGAAGGGTTGCTTTCAATTTTAGGGTTCTGAAATAAAAGTAAAAGAAAAATAAAGTAATATCTATGAGTGAAATCTCGAGAGCAGTTGAGACGCAAATTATGTAATGTATGTTAGCTAACCTTATGACTGTCATGAATCTTCTTAAGCTTATCGTAATGTCTCACTGATCGTTCGTCCTCCGGGAGTTCTCCTAAGTCCTCTTGCTCCAAAGGTGATTCATATCCTTTGTACAATAGTGAATTAAGCCAATAAAACGATATTTTCGAATAAAAGTGGCTGTCGTTATGCAAGTAACTGATGTCGGTTAAAATATCTGATGAAGATTTTTGAGTATTCTGAAATCGTTTTGTAACCTGCAACAAAATATAATTTTCAAAACAAATAGAATACTTATTTCTTTAAAACATTACACCAGTGAAGGGTTCTAGAGCAAATCGCATAATATGCTAGAGCGCATTTTACTAAGTTTTAAACCGTCCTGTTTTTGCGAGTATCAAATGTTTCCTTGGGATAGACCAAAGGCATTCAAGTAATACGTACGTTTAAAAAATACGAGTACAATACGACATTCCTAATACACAGCCCTGCATACGATACGATACGTCTAACAATAAACTCAAATGCTGGGAACAAAGTGTCCTCAAGGGCTTTAAACTTAAAATCTTTCTTACAAAATCCGATGTGCGAACTGCCGAAATTTTACCAAAAAATATTAAGTACGAAAGGAATATGTGGCTGGGCCCATAACCTGATACAATTAAATAAAGAAAACAGTTTATATCGAAAATGTGAGTTTTATTTTATATGAGAATCACCATTACCTACATATTAGTAAAGACATATGTAACTTTGATATTAGCAAGAATTAGATACGAATGACATAAGAGTAGAATGCCGGAAGCCAATAGTAAGTTTTGAAAACTACATGTCAACGACACATAATATAATAAACCAGCACAAAGGTGCAAATACATTGCTTTATTTCTAACAGAGATTCTCGAAAATTTTTGGAAAATTTTACAGGAGGTAATGGAAGTTCAGGAAATTTTAATTTTTGATAAAGCAACAAACATTGCCCATATCATGAAATCATGTAATTTTTTACGAGATCTTTGTCGGTGTTTTTTTAAGGTGTTTGTTGATATTTCAATAGTCTCTACTCTCGAATTTATGATTGTATATGAAATGAAACAAAGTACGAGTATACCTACAGATATTACATTCAATTTATCATGTAGGTATTGGTATGTAAGTAAATGTAATCCTAGTTTGCTGATATTATGTAGGTATATATACATAGCTATTATGCATTTAATCGACTTAGTTTAGGATAGGCAAATTAAGTTTTTAAGCAATATTTTTGTCAAGGTAGAGTTCCGATAATGGGTTCCACAAGGAATTGAGGGAACCCCTCAAATCTTATATCGACTTCGGTATTTTATTATAAGATTCAATATCAGTCAACATCCCTGTAAATCGCGTTAGAAAACAGAGACAAGAGAAAGCCATTAAGTCATGTGCAAAATGCATCAATAAGACGAAGGCTAATAATGGAAGTAGGTTCAAAAGGATTTGCTAGCAAAGATGCTGGCGCCAGCCGAGTGTGTCGCAGACGGCGGCGGCGGCTGCCTGGCTGGTGCCCGTTTGACTCTCGGAGCGTTCACTTTCCATGATAGATACAATAAATGTAGCAAATATAGGTACTTAAGTATCTGGTTAATCATTTGTCTGTTGAGTTGAGGGTGTCAAGCGTTGACTTATTAATAGTTTTATTTTTCAACGATGCAATACGTAGTTTTATCGCTCACATCGTTTAAGATAATTTGTGCTACGCGTTGATTTTATAAATCATAAAAATATGAAGCAGCATTAGTTTTCTTACAATATTTGGCAAACCTCTTCAAAGTTTATTGTTGCCAAGAAATTATATGTATAAGTAGGTATATTTAAATCGTCGGGTGACAAGCAAAAGTCACTAACTAACATCATTGAAATTATTGGACAATAAACCGTGTTACAAGTGTAATAAAGTGCATTGTTACTTTAATTTTTTGATAGTACTTAGTGAGTTTTGTTTGTCACCCGACGAAATAGTTTCCCTCTACATTTTCGAATTTAGTAAAGTTGCGTTATTTTTCTGAAATCAAAATTGTAACAAACATTCCTACACTTATCGGTTAAATAGGTAGTTCAAATTACAAGTATGATGTTGATTTATTGTATTTAGTGCCTTTGTAATTCGATTAAGGGATCGCCAAATAAAATATATACATTTAATGCTATTTAACCTACCTTGCCTACTAACTACCACCTACCATATCACATATAAGACAGATCGAATACCTATCTAGGTTTGTTTAATGATGCAAAAAGTTAATTAAGCGCGTCAGCTACCTCGTTCAGCTTAGCGTGACTCGGGCACTATCCTAACTAGATAAGCGACATAATTCCACTTAATGGGATGAGTGAGTCCCTGTACAAGTACGTGGCAGGCATTATATATTAAGTGCATAGAATGGTCTAAGCTTGGCTAATCGCCCTAGGACGCTGACTTGACGGCTAGGATACCGTTGCGCGTAGATGAAACAAATTAATAACATTAATGTTGGTTGAACATTCTCCCGAGACATTAAATACATTTCTCACAATTATATATACACACACAAGCACAACCCTTCTTGAGCTTACCGTGGGCTTAGTCAATTTGTTTAAAATTAACCTATAATATTTATTTATTTATTTATTTATTTATTTATATATAGGTATGCCTTTAGGTTAGGCCTACATATAATGAAATTTATGCATCACACAATATTTATTAGAAGTAGGTACCTAGTTTAATTAAATATTTTCTACGTCAAGTAACCCTAACCAATTACCTCGACGTTATATTCATGTAGTATGCAACGATAGTGTTTGTCTCTGTAATTAAAACTCGGAAAGAGATGGAGCATAATTATACGATTTTGATCTTGAGCGAGCACGCATAAAGCGTAACGTAGTGTAGTGTTTGTTTTAATCACAGCATTCATCGGACACAATACCAGACTAGGCTGTAGATATAAAGAAACTGCCAATGTATTTAATTTCATTCCTAATATTTAAGTATAAAATTGACTGGAGTTCTCGCTCGCACTCATATGTTTTTGATGCCATTGACGTATATCTCAGGACTGGTCTTACGGGCAATAAGAATGGGGCATGAATGGGGCCAGTACCTACAGCAGTGTGACACCTCAACGCGATTGGTTGTAGAGTTCGCATCACGCGCGCGTTTAAAATAACACTTGCACAGTCTGTGCTATTAAAATCGCTGCCAACTTAGCTTGGTCTAACTAAAGAGTAAAATTAGTAAGTAAGTATATAAATAGGTACATTTATAGCTACATAACTGCCCCATAGCAACCGTATGTGACATTATTAAGAAACTTATTAAATTGTTTACCGTACCTATTGCGCAAAAAAAAATCAAGTTCAAACTAATTGTCTAATGTCACTTTGGTTTATCACGCGATAGAGTTGGAACAAGCTTCTGTGTAACAATCACAAAGTATTATGACAAAGTCGTTAAATCAATTTATGACAAATTTCTATGAAAATATGACGTTTACAATGACACGACCTCACTTTGTTTTATTCAAATTGGTGCAAAGTTAGACGGACTCTACGACTTCGACGAGAATCATATCTTCTTCTTCCTCGCGTTATCCCGGCATTTTGCCACGGCTCATGAGAGCCTGGGGTCCGCTTGACAACTAATCCCATGATTTGACGTAGGCACTAGTTTTTACGGAAGCGACTGCCATCTGACCTTCCAACCCAGAGGGGAAACTAGGCCTTATTGGGATTAGTCCGGTGTCCTCACGATGTTTTCCTTCACCGAAAAGCGACTGGCAAATATGAAATAATATTTCATACATAAGTTCCGAAAAACTCATTGGTACGAGCCGGGGTTTGAACCCGCGACCTCCGGATTGAAAGTCGCACGCTCTTACCGCTAGGCCACCAGCGCTCCCGCGCGCTTCGACGAGAATCATATACCTACCTACAATTCCCAATTTAAAGTACAAAGTTATTTTTCTTAATTTTTAATATTTCCATTATTATTATTGTGTATTGGTAACGCAAAAATTACTTTAGGCAGTTTTATAACATTAAAACAGCACCCAAAGTATTAAAACATCCTAATATATGCGAAAAAAATATAAATTTCAGAGAACATACAAATCAACCTTCTTAATTGTCTTTCTACGAGATGATGAAATGAAACGAAGGTTGAATTTACAGTTTTATTAAAGAAAATTATAAGTAATTTACTTTTAAAATGTTCTATTATCATTTTACTATATTATATTTCTTTTTAATAAATAAATACATTATTTATGTAAAAATTACAGTTTTATTGTTATGTAAGTTTGTTTCCATACTTTTGGCCTGGAGTGTATGATGATATACGTAAGGGTGAATTGCAAATATGACAATTATACAATTTAAGTAATATATCAAGTTATATGCATGTGAATTTATCAATTAATTTAATACCTACAATAAATACAATACAATTTCTTAATTGTCGTAGCACAATGGAATCAATTAACTTAAAGATTAATTACTTCTTTAAATATAACTACGCTACTACCCATTATAAATGTGCATTCAACTTGCTTCTTTAGCGGTCAGCCCTTTCTCCCTCTAAATATTAGTGTTTTAAATATTCATATTAATAGTACGTATATCAATAAAACGCCTATAAAATCATATACAAGCAGGAGTAACAAGTGGCAGGCAAATGTACTTTTCATGTGCAAATTAATTGTGGTAGGGTGTTTTTAGGTCAATGGCGATGGGTCCCGCTGTAAATGTGTGTCGCCGCGTTTCAAAAGCCGCATAGACATTCCTCTGCGCTACAGCTAAAATGATATGCCAACACTCATTAATTCTCATCAAGCTATTATAATGCCGTTCCACTTTCCGTTTACATATATCGCATACTTGTTGATAGGAATCTTAAAAGCGGGGTAATGAGTATTGGAATTGGGTACGTTTGTTTATTTTTGACAGAACATTTGCCTACTTGAGTTGATTTGATCATCGACATTTTGAAAAGACATCTACTTAAACTCAAGCATCATGGTTATGTACAGTCAACAAAACCATTAGCTTCGCACACCTTCCTACAAATCTGTATGCTAATTATGTATTTTGCTGACTGTACCTAAAATATATCAGTCATAAAAGGCCTATATAGAGTATCTCAATGACAATCAATTTAACTTGTAGGTATTGGATTAAATTTGTATTGCAGATTTACTGCATGCAGCATGCTATCAGCAAGCAGCGAATTTATTCGCTTGTAAGTAGGTACCTTCTTTAGAGATTGAGAATAGACGCCAAGGTAAAAATCTTGTAACACATACCTCGTCATAAAAACAAACGCAGTCAACTCCCGCCATTATTATCGCCATGAGCAAGGTGACTGCATGGATATAGATTTCTATTTGGTTTGGCGCGAGTCCCGTCTCGAGTTGTTGCCATATGACAGCTGCCGTGGAAACTGCTGTGAGGAGCCAGTATATGGCGAGGTAGAGTAAGGAGGCTGCCGATCGCCGTGTCCAGAGCGCCACGTGGAGTGCTATGATGCAATGAAAGTGTCATTTATTTTACAATGTAACAGTTTCAATATAATAGAAATAAAGGATACGTGGAAAAATTAATTGTGTCGGGCGAGACTTGAAATCGCGACTAAGGACGCGAAATAAGTCGAACTATAACAAGTTCCACTGTGGCCCACGGTTCCTTTTGGTATCCGTACCCACTTTTATTTCATATTAGACAACATCAGGTAAACGCACTCTTAATTATTGTAATCCTGAACATTCTGATGGCCACAAACTACTTATTTATAATCGATCAAAAACTTCAAAGTCTGTAATGTAACAGCGAGAGTTTAATGACTTCCACGTAGGTGAGTAAATATTGTAATAAATTTATATGTCATTTACCCGCAGCGGAGAGCCAGGCTAGAGGGGCGAGGAGGGCAGCAGTAAGCGGGACCACGAGGCCCGGCCTCAGCCCCGCGGCCGCTGCTCCAAGGATCATCGCAACACCCAGCACCAAACTTGCGGCACCTCGCACGTTCTGGCCTCGCCATCGTTTGGGGCTCCTGTAAGTAAGTCAACTTTATTGGAAAGTTATAAAACAACGCCGTTGCCAAGAACAAGGCTAACCTGACAAGTAAGTACTGTTGGCGTTGGCACGCACAACAGTATGAGCAACTAGTATAAGGTATAAAGTAAAGCGACAGGGTGGCCGTCGTAGGCTCTATCTCTTATTGGTCAGCGACCAATAAGAACTAGAGGGGGGCAGGGAGCACTCAGTTGTCGGAACAAGTATGACCGGATACTAACTCGTGTATCCAGGGGTGTATTGTTATGAGTTTGTGCAGCAGCATTTGGTAAGTATACCGTTATACCCGCAGAACAGAACTGCCGTCCTAGTCTAAAAGGCAGTTTTTCGACAAAAGCTAGTTTCGAGATAATCGCAAAAAACCAACCCAAACATCTTTCTTGAATTTCTACGAAACGGAAAAACTTTTTCCGTTTTTTCTTTTTGTATGTGGTAGGTATATATATGTACTTATTTTAGGTATTTATAGTATGTTTCTAAACAGCTCAGTTTTTTTTAATTTTATAAAAAACACTTTAGATTAGTATTAAGCTTAAAAATGTGTAGGTCGTACTAGTCAAGAAGGCGGTAAACATGCGTTATGCGGCGTTCTAACTTAGTTACGAAGTAGAAACTAGGTAAAAACGCCGTATATGTCACATGCTGCCTTTTTGCTTAGTAACAATGAATAATTCCCACTTGAAATCCTAAGTTCAAAGACCTTATAGCAGCTATTCGGCCTTTTTGGTTAGTATACTAGGAAAAATTAAGATTTTGTCCAGATTTTCGACTAGCGTGCTAGTATAAAAAAACGTATACCACCAAAAACACCGAATATACGGTTTTATAGATTAGTATTTATGGAAGAAATGGGAATAAAAAATAGACACGTAGTTTAAATGTTTATTTATATACGAACAAAAAACGCCATACTACTAGGCTATTATTAAAAAAACGAGATCCAGCGATTACTTTTTGGATTATAATCTTAATTACCATACAAAATTAACACATAAATTGGGTTATTCCCGCTAGTTACCATCAAGTTGTTACCAGTGGTAACTAATGGGATTTGTTTCCCAGTAGTTACCACTGGTAAAAGGTTGGATTTTTTCCCCAGTAGTTACTACAATTTTGTTAGGGTTCAATAAAGCCTCTATTTTTATAGTATTCTACTTATACTGTTTTTATTACTATTTAACTATAACAACTTGATGGTAACTAGTGGGAATAACCCGATTTATATGTTAATTTTGTATGGTAATTAAGATTATAATCCAAAAATAATCGCTGGACCTCGTTTTTTTCATAAAAGCTTAGTAGTATAGTGTTTTTTGTTCATATAATAACAGACATTTAAATTGTACTGTAAAAAAAATGTTGATGGTAACTACTAGGGAAAAAATCCCACCATTTACCAGTGGTAACTACTGGAAAAAAACTTCCCAGTAATAACCACAAAACTGAGTTGGTGGTAGCTACTGGGAAGAAAGGTGGGAAATAAATTCCCAGTAGTTACCACTGGTAACAACTTGGTGGTAGATACCTAACTGGTGGGAATAACCCATAATATGTACAAATTTTTAATGTGTACAGTCTTTCTGATTTTATTTGTATCATAGGCTAGATTTACTCGACTCTACTAATGACATTACATGTACTTCTAATGAGCATGAGCAACGAAACTTAAAAGAGTCCGCAATAAGCTCAGCCGAATTATTACTTCCCATAAAAACGGAGATTCGTACTCATTTTAAAACAACGTGTTGTATTGTAATAAATTGCACATACAATAACATAAGGTATATCTATACCAGTACCTAATTAGTTTATATTCCAACAAAACTAATGAAATAGAGGAAAAATAAGTTTTGTATGAAAAACTTATATTCGCTGTATTTTTTTTATTATGGTATCTGAAGCTGCACATTAATTACAGGCATAGATATACCTTATCCTTTAGTGAGTACAAAGTTTTAGAGCAATCTACCTAATCGTTTTAAAATGAGAGCGTAACTACGTTTGTATGGAGATCCCAGCTTGCTGCTGACTTAAATCTTAGCAACCATCTATCTTTGTAGGTGAGCAGTTTTCGCATACACGTAACTCACAATAATACATAATGTTTTACCGAATTCGTGGCATCTCTAATAGTTATTTTAGTTTGTTATCAATAGGCATCGAATCATCGAGAGTTTCATCGCACGGTAAGACGTTAGCGAGTTGTGTAGTCTACATTAGCAATAAAATTAAACTCGTATTAATTCCTGCACATACTCTGTCATTTATTTAATTCTAAAACGCATTTTAGCGGTTGTACCTAATTAAAAATCAGATTCAAATTTTAATAAAATTATTTTTCTATTAGATTACAAACTCATAGCTTTTACTATTTTAACATACAACTATTACCTAATACACAAACATACCAACTTATTTTAAGATACATATTGTTTTTTTATAAAACCCACTTAGGTATTTAATGGCCTAATATATATATAACTCTCAGTTGGTTTTTGGATGGACCCAGGTTCCATACAAAGATGCCCATGGTCCTTTGTCCTGGTTATCTAAATACTTAGGCGGAAAATGTTATTCTGTCCATAAGAATTCTCATTAAATTTCCCTTTAAAACATTTTTGAATAAGATTTAAACTCATCGTAATGTCAAATACCTACTTGGCTTATAGGGAATTAAACCCGATACAATTAGCTCTAATATAAATTTGATTTTATTTAAATAAAAGCAGTCAAACCGTCGAATGAAAAAATAAAACTTAAACAACGTTTGCTGTAGAAAAGTACGTATGAACAATTTCATCATCACAAACTACGCTAGAAAGACGTATTTGCTGTCGAGCGTAAGTATTTGCGAGGCAATTTTAAAGTATATACCATGATAAAAATGATAATACTCGAAGGTACTGATTGTAAACACTACATATTATTGATAACATATGATGGTAATGTAATAATAAAGTATTTTTCTTACTTTGGCGTTCGGTCAATATTTCGCGCGCAAAATGCCACCTCCGCTCGCATACCGGCAGCCACAAGCCTGCGCTTGCGGCTGACGGCTTTTACTTAGCATAAGGGTGTCTTTCGGCGCGCGGGGAGCATGACGAAGGTTGGAGCATATACTGCGTTATAGACTAGTTAGACGCACTTTCAACCATTATAAAAGTTTGTTTGCGTTTAATACGACGTCCATACAAAAAAAGAAGAACGTATAACATTTATACGTTTCTAAAGACTATTATGGTGACGTAAAAAAGTTAAGTGATACTAGGCTTAAATGACGTATGAGACATTTAAACAAAAAAAAATACTATACGATTTTTTAGACTAGTATCAGATCTAAAATTTTGCTAAACATCCTAATCTTAAAGCGCGTATAGCGTCTTTTACGTATTTTTAGCCTAGTTTTTGGCTTATACGTTATTTTAGGCTAGACATGGTGGATAAGATTTTACGCAAACCAGAGCGTAAAAAAACGTATAGCTGCATATACGTTGTTTTAGCCTGGCTTTGTCAAATAGTCGCTTTTTAGACTAGGAACGCTTAGAAAATTAGTGCAAATACGGTCTTTTTACGATATTTTTCTCGAAAACTAAGCCACTTATCGGAAAACGGGCCAAAGTGGTCGATGCATCTCGATCTCTACATTACGAATATCACAAAAAGTCAATTTTGGCAAAATGTCGAAAAACTGCCTTTTAGCTTAGGAGGGCAGAGAAGAACTAAGGTGCCCGTTTCGATGGATCCAAGCCTATAGTATCTAACCTGTGTAGTGATGCCTTCGCGCAGCAGCATATGAGCGCAGCGGAGATGGTCGCGCAGTAGAGGTGTAGCGCGTGCAGCGCAGCGGAGAGAGCGCGCGCGGCGCACGCGCCGTCGCCGCGCTCGCAGACTGCCTCCATGCCGCCAGCCTGCAGGTACAACTTGGTTTAGTTTATTTACAGCTTACCTATTATCAAAAAGAATAGAATACGGAGTTATATATATATCTGCTATTATTTATGATAATAAATGTCAACTCTAGTCAGTTTTTCTAAAACACGAAGACAATGTCGTCTTCGAAACGTCGGAGTTGATTTTAAAGCTTAATTATACACGACTAGTTTTCGTTTATTTTGTAGGTTAATATAGAAACTTAGAAAGATTAATTTCCTAAATCCTAGGCATCCTTTCTCTATCTTCTAATGGTAGTGTGAATATCGAAGTGGTCTGTTTGTAGCAGTATTTATGACAAAGAGCACTCTCTATTGCAACGACATGTCCCGTTGATAGGAATAGGTAATTGAACTCGAAACTACCTGTTATAAACATAACAATTAAGCACGCGGCGGTACTTAACCGCATTAATACTATATATGTAGGTACTTAACTCATAACGTTTTCTTAATTACTTTTACCCTGGAATTAAGTTTCATTGCCTAATACCCGCTCCGTCTTGTAACTGCTTTGATATATGTATTTTTATGATGGAGATAATTCCATGTCTGCCGTTTATACAAGGGGTCTTATAAATTTTGGCATAGTAACACCACAGGTAGGCCACCCCAAGAGGCACGGGAACAACTTAACATGACCTCAGTAAAAGTTGCACGGCTCTCTAGTTAAATTCATTAAATCACACACACACTTCGACAAGCACTGAAGCGCTGGTGGCCTAGCAGTAAGAGCGTGCGACTTGCAATCCGGAGGTCGCGGGTTCAAACCCCGGCTCGTACCAATGAGTTTTTCGGAAATTACGTACGAAATATCATTTGATACTTACCAGTCGCTTTTCGGTGAAGGAAAACATCGTGAGGAAACCGGACTAATCCCAATAAGGCCTAGTTTCCCCTCTGGGTTGGAAGGTCAGATGGCAGTCGCTTTCGTAAAAACTAGTGCCTACGTCAAAAAAGTGGCAAAATGCCGGAATAACGCGAGGAAAAAGAGACACTTCGACAAGCATTTATGAAAAAAAAACTTTGAAATTTAAATAAAACAAGATTCGTTGCAGCTTAACTAACGAAACTAATAGTATGAAACATAAAATATATCGAAGACGCGAGACGTCCATTGTATTTGTTTTATAATAGATTGAATATGAAAGGCAGTTGCGGTTTATAACGAAGACAAACGTCCACATTAGTCAAGCTTCTTCCTTATTATTGTCAAGAATTAGTTGGTAATTCTCATGTAATTTATTTAAAATATTATAGTAATTTGTAATCTCTCTCGACGCTCTTCCTGGGGAACTGGAGGTACTTTATATCGAATAGATATATAGGTATATGTTTAAACAAGTAATTTCGTATAAAGGCTTTAATTATTATTATATTATAATGAACAAGTAAAGTGGGTAAAGTCAGACCAAGTTTATGGGAGCCGCAAACATATACTATGTCACACATCGGTAATAACTCGTGGCATTTAGGTAGCACTTAAAAGATTAGTGATGAGCACACATCGGTAACTCGTGGCACCTGACAGTTAATAACAGACTAGTGATGTGACAATGTTCTTCCTATACGAGTCGAGAAAAAGAAACCACTAAAAAAAGGAATTAATTAAACTAATATTTTAAGTGCTACCTAAATGCCACGAGTTACCGATGTGTAAGTCTATGTGTAAATTATTCTGAAAACTACCTACTATGTAATAGGTTCCAAATATGCACTCTATACGTATCCATTACGCATGTTTGGTTTTTGCTATCCCGTCACACAGGTTAATTGATGCGAACCGAAATAATAAATCGGCCGACGATCTTGCCAAATGTCTATTGTGCTTAGGGGTCATCCATTAATTACTTCATACGAATTTCTAGGCTTTGTGACCCCTCCCCCCATTGTCACACATGGTCACATTCGGCAAACCTCTCTCCCCCCCTGGTGTGACGTCACATTTTTTCAACGAAATCGGCAAATCGCCTATTTTAAATATTTTATCAAAATATTTTACAAAAAAGAAATATTAGTAATTTTATAACCCAAAACTGATTAGGAAAGAAAAGTAAACGAATAAAAATGATTATCGTATAAACTTGTTATTTAACTATACACCGAATTAAATAATTTAAATAAGTTAGAGTGTCGTCACAATGTTTGTGACTCCCCCTCCCCTCCTGTCACAACATGTCACATTTTCTTGATTCCCTCCCTCCCTAAACGTGTGATGTAATTAATGGATGACCCCTTATTTATGATAACGATTAGTTCTGAACGTAGGTAAGTCACTGGATATGGGGGACTGTACTGGACTGTAAAGGTATTCGGATGGCAACTTCAGTTTGATTACTGTTACGACATTACTGCTGCGGCCTTGATGCCTAGATAAACAGAGTGACGGATTGAATGTTCTAATCGTGACAGTTATGCGGTAGGTAGCGAACGTCGCTAATTTAATGCAGCTGCAGTTGCCATCCGAAAGTCGCTAGTTACTCCCTTCCGCACTTTGGAATTCCATGCATAGTCAATCCTTACACCGTAGCGGTTACTATTCCGAGAAAGTCGAGTGAGACACAGTGTAGCTAAGACTTTATTTAAAAAATCGCAACATTCTTACTTTGTATGACTTAACCGCAATTTCATAACTTTTTTCGTAACTAAGAGGCATCAATATTTCATGGCCCGAACATTTGTTTGTCGAGTAGGGCGAATGCTGACCCACGGGATAAACCCGTGACGTGACGCGATGAGAGCGAGCGCTTCTCAGAAAACTAAAAGGTGACTTATCGTTACGTTACGCTTGAGGCAATCTTCATCTGTACAACTGAAGACTCCATGACTGACTAAGGCTCTATCCAATCGGCTCGAGAAACTAATGTAAGTACTAATTGTATAATATGTACCTATTTAATTAATTTGTAAAGATTTTTAGCCCAGTCAATTCAGAGTCGACGTTAAGCGGAAGAGGTGGCTTACCCAGACGTTTTATTTCTAACGTTGCATTCTTGCGAAGACAGTCAAGTTTTACGTAGGTAACAAATGTCTGGTTATGTGACCTCTGGCTGCTCCCGGTTAACGGACGAAAGCCCACGCAGTGCTGGGACCAAAAGGGTTACAAAAGGGGACGCTGAAAACCACGCGAAATATAGGAGATATGTCGAAAAACCATGAGCCATAAATATAGGAAATAAGGACGTAGCCCTACGCATGAATGGACGCATGTCGAATTGTCGAATCATATGTGTCGTCTGACAGGAATGGACCCGCTTTGTGCATATCAGAAGATTTGTTTGATTTCGATAATTCCTGTTCGGTAAATGCGGTTTAACACGGGCGTAGCCAGGTTTTAGTATCGGGGGGGGGGGGGGGGGGGGTTCAAGAAAATAAAACGACTAAAAGTACATAAAATAACCCTTACACAAGAAAAATATTAGAGACTAGCTGTGCCCGCGGTTCCGCCTGTAACATCTCCCATCTCTCTCCTCAACTAACCCTAACTTACCCCTACTTAGCTAAACCTAGACCTACCTAAAATACTAAAAATTCCAATAAGAAAATCCAAAATTTTAAATAACCTTTAAAATACCGCAAACCGTACCTTGACTAATTATTATAAAATAATGCAAATAACCTGAATAAATTTTAATCTTGAATTGGATCAGTAGATTGGCCAAATGATCGTTTAGTGTTTATGTAGGACCCTTCGTCGTAACCGCTAATAGTAACCGAAATCCTTTTCGCATAATAGGAAAGAGTTATGAATAATACACCTAAAAATCCTAATAATGTCAGATAATTATTAAACCATGAATTATGTCAGAGTATTAAGAAATATCATTGCGGTTATAGTAATGTTTGACTTAATCAGATTAAGTCTATAATAAGATGTAATCAATAAGTCAATAGTAAGTATGTCAAAATCAAATAAGTCTGTAAAATGTCATAGTTAAATTGTCAGTATAGTATGTCAATGTAAGTAAAGTCTGTCAAATGTAATAGTCAGTTGGTCAATGTACAAATACTAATAAATGTCACAATATTTTGTTTTTGGGGTATAGATATCGCCCCGCCTCCGCGACACCCGTGATCATCATCCAGTTGCAGGTCAGAATCCCCGCCCCAGTTCTGAAGGAACTATATTGTGGTCCAGAAGGGACATCTTTTAATAATGACAGGCCTATTCCATCATTCGACCATGTCATTATTTTGTGACATTTTTCGTCAACAATGAGAGGACATTCAAAGGGACAATTTAACATAACAAAATACTGGTAGTAGAGCAGCTGTATTTGATCCACTCTAATTCTCCAGAACTCTGCAATTTTGTAATACATTTTAGTAATCAATGAAGTAATATTAACCAAACTATAATTGTAGTCATTTTGAATCACACTTTCGGACCAAAATAAACCACGGATCTTGCTTCTGCCTCGATCTAGCCTGGATAAATCACTCATTGATATAATTTCAATAATATATGACTCCGTATTTTTAAAGTCAAGTGTGAAAATCACAGATAATCTGCAGAAAACAGAATGTAATCGTCATACAAACTGCCAAGGGACAGGCAAAACAAATATTTATTTGTAAGCAAATTGATTCTACAATACTACATTATATTGTGGTTATTTACTTTAATTTTTCCCACAATATATTTCTACCAGTAGCGTTGCAAGGGACCAAATATTTACAGTCATGTCATAAGTAAGTCAAGTTTGTCAATAAGTCATAAATAAATATATGTAAAAACTCCTAACAAACCCTAACCCCAAACTACATCCTAGCTAACGCTAAACTGAAGTTAATCCATAAACCCATAATAATGAACAACAAATGCAATAAAATAGCCATAAATGTATCGAAAAGGAACCTAGCTACCTACTGTAAATATCTAATGGCTTTGATATATTAAAATTATAAATCTAGATCAATCCTACAAAAGCCTTAGACCTGATAAATAAAAACCCTAACCTAACAGCTAATCTATCCAACTATTCTACCGATATATTTGAAAACTAGCATCCCGGGATGCACATTTAATTTACTCGCGTAATTACTCGATGTGAAATGAGTAATTTCTATGCTATAGCTAACTAAGACGAGTGAGGAAGCTCGATTTAGTCTAGACCCTATTCCTCGTGTGCTAGCCATACTTCCACACAGTGGATTGGGACAGCAGAAGTAAGGCCGGAAAGGGGTAATATAAAAGTGAATATATAAGTATATAGATACGGGATAATTGGACTAGAATCTGGCTTTTTTAAGAAGTCTAGATGACAACCCAAATCTTCCAGATCCTAGGGGGTGACCCTGTCTTAATAAATGCAGGAACTGCCAGGTCCCCACCTGGGTTTTATCAAAAACACCGCAAGTTAGTAATCTGCGCTGTAGTTGCCACCGTTAGGTTACCTGCACAACTTACTAACCCCCCAACACTATGTTGGATCGGAACTAGTTCTCTCTAACCCATAAGTATGAACGAAACAACTCACTAAACTAAATTTAAATTAATATATAGAGTATTCCAACCAAGTTCATTTCAGTGCTTAATATCACTAAAATAAACCAGGCCAAACACTACACATATTAAACACAATTAAAACACAAACTAATTAATATTCACTGGAAACAACTCAAGACTTTACAATCTTTAAGACTCTATTGATTTATAACTTAAACTTCACTTAGTATGTTCTCACACACTAGCGCTTGTCTGAGCACAAATCAATAAATAATTAAAATTCACTAAAAATTACAAAACCACTATGAACAATACTAACTTTACAATATTAATAAGTCTATTGATTTATAATTTAAACTTTACCAGTACAATATTAAATACTAGCACTTGACTGAACCACAAATCAATAAACAGCACTAAAATGATTAAACCCACTAAAATTAACACATTTAAATGTACTTCTCTAAAATTATTCAAGTAAAACCCCACAACAAATTACACAACATTATGCTCCAATCCAAACTCTACTAGCATCATGAGAAACTAGCAAAGTCCAGGTCAGGACACAATATAGGTAGCCTAGATAGACCTAGCTAGAGAACCGACGTCCGACGGTTTGCGGAAGGCAACGAAGAGTGATCTCGTAAGGAACTCTATCGATCCCTACCTTAGATCCCGTCATCCCTGCTATTTCCCACTTCCTTGTACGTCATTGGTTTCCCCATAACCAATACTGAATTTCATAATTTCGTACAATCCTCTCACTAATTACACCTTATTTCCTAATTAAAATAAGGTCCAAATTGACCTACTTTAGGGTGTGGTTTAAACTATTTTTTTACGCCTATGGGATTGACACTACAGTTTTTTATTCTAACCGCCTTTGTTTTTCTATATGACACATAATGTAGAGCCCCGCCCTTTGTTATTTCTTTATAATATGGTTCAATTTTGCATAGAATATTTTAACCAAAACAAACATTATTCATCCATTTTACGACGACGTGTGAAATACAAGTCGATGCCACTTGAACTTAAGAAACCAAACTGATTTTTAACAGAATTTTTATACTATAAAAGCTTTATGACATTGAAATAAAGTTCAAATCATTTTATGAATAAGTATCTTAATATATTGGTTTACTATTAATCACCTGGCTCTCTAAAACTATTTCTAGAATTTCAGACGAAATGGCCCACTTGAGATATGAGAAGAAATATAAATACTTAAATTACCGTGGGACACAATATTGGAAATTTAACCGACTTAAAAATAGAACAATACTATGTTCACATATAATGTTAACATGGAAGGAGCCTCTGACATGTTACACGCCCGCGTGGAATTCTGTCTGTGTCAGTAAGCGGCTAATTTCTAATCCTAATTTCTCTCCCTCTCCCCTGGAGGCGGAACTTGAAGTAAAGTTGACAGATGGATATGCTAGAGGACAGTAGACCAGATAAAATATTTTAGGTAACTACACTCCAAAATCAATAGTTTTTTGCCCTTATTATAATTTTACACGTGATTTTAACGACAGAGTACGTGTATATCGGACGATACAGTAAGGTATACGCACGCGAGCGAAAGCGAAGCGGCCTGCCTGGTTAGAGCGCCACTCACCGTGGTCTTCTTCAGACTCCAGAGGAAGAGCGCGTGCCGTTTGTAACCTCAATGCGTTGCGAGACTTTCGCGATTGATTCGATTTTTTTCGGGAAGGCATGGAAATGTGTATAAAATGCGAGTCCCAAATCGTTTGACTCCGCAAACGACCAGTGCCGGATTAAGATATTTTGATGCCCTAAGCATTTGTAGACCATGGTGCCCCCTCTCCCTAGGGTCATCAAGATTACATTGAATTTTTTTGGTAAATTGAGTGACGTTAATTGCCGCATTACAGCTGAGAATGGAAATCAGTCATATCATTTTATCACGAAAATTGACAGTGCCGTAGCAGTAACTTTGCAACAGAGTACCTAATGCTGCTGTAGTCGCCATATCTTAGAATGTAATTGAAAACGCGAGCGGAGCGAGCGCGAAAATTTTTCGATATACTTAGGTAAAAACGCAATTTGATAGACAGTTGTACATTTTTACTTTTTAGTATGGAAATCAGTCACATAATTTTATCACGAAAATTGACAGTGCTGCAGCAGTAACGTAGCAACAGAGTAATGCTGCTGCAGTCGCCACCCGAAGGTCACCTTTGTCATAACTTAGAAAGTAATTGAAAACGCGAGCGAAGCGAGCGCGAAAATTGTTCGATATAAAAAACGCAATTTGATAGACAGTTGTACATTTTTACTTTTAGTATGGAAATCAGTCACATAATTTTATCACGAAAATTGACAGTGCTGCATCAGTAGCGTAGCAACAGAGTAATGCTGCTGCAGTCGCCACCCGAAAGTCACCTTTGTCATATCTAAAAAGTAATTGAAAACGCGAGCGAAGCGAGCGCGAAAATATTTCGATATAAAAAACGCAATTTGATAGATAGTTGTACATAGTAGATGACAAATTTACTAAGGTATACAAAGTATATCTTTTTTTGTTAAATTTATGGCTAGTAAAAGTGATATATGGATTTTAACAAAAAATGGGATTTGTTCAATTGTGCCCCACCTGCAGGGCACTTTGATACATTACATGGGACACTTTGATACATCATTTTGGGGTACTTTGACACGTGAATCAAAGTGCCCCGTAAGTGTTTCAAACTGCCCCGCAGAGCACACGTTACAAATCAACTCAGTTAGCTGACCAGTAGTAAACTTTTAAAAATTATAAAATGTCTATTAAGTGCGGTGCTATTAGAACATACTACAGTTATTAAGCAGGTGCACTAAAACTACAAAAAAAAAGCTTTTAATGAAATCAGTGTCAGTTTTTGACAAAAAGCTACTTGAGTTGTTTTAACTTTTCTTTGTCAATTTTCTTTCTCATTGTACACTATTCACAATTTTATTTTTATATATATTTTTCTTAACATAAAAACTGGCAGGGGCACTTAGATACACTAGAGGGGCACTTTGATATGTTCAAAACTGCCCCAATCTTTATTGTACCAAAGTACCCCAATGGTCAAATAAAATAAAAATCATTTATTAAAAATATACTATTAAGTATTACTTTAAAATAATAAGCTAACTTTATTACTGAATAAACGTACTTAGCGCTCATTATGATGTTCATCCAATAAAGTCTAAAATTTCGCACCACAACTCGATAAAAAAATCATAACTTATTTACTATGCGACCCCGGAAACACGTTTACACGCCCCTAGTGACAACAGCTGGCAGGAGAGATGTGCTGAAGCTGGTACCTCACTCACACATACAAAGCCACGTTTTTGCATTGTAGAAGTTGAACATAAGTTTTTAGTTAAGGAATTAGTGTGGGTGTTCAAAACTGCCCCTTGTGCCTATCTACCCCGCTTCCCCCTACATATGTTTGAAATCATATGAGTCAGTTTCTGGCGTAGGTATGCTTAGGGATAAGCGGAATAGGGATAGCTTCTGCCTCCTTTGGCAAACAATAATTAACATTAAGGGCAAAGATATTATCCCACGAATAGCATTATGGCCAGGAAGTAACTATGGCATTAACAATTTTTTTTACCTTCCTTAAAATGGCCTATCATGAATAGGAATTATTTCTGTGATGCTGTGAAATAAATATAAATTAAATTAATTTGAGAGGAAAACCTTTGCTTCGTAAACAAGGTGACGACAAAGTAGTCACAGCTATTGATAGAAACACAAACAATGTCAATCTATTTATGTTTTTGAATATCGAAAAAACTTTTTGTTTCAAAGAACTTCATTGCAAATATGAGAGAATCTCATCTCGTTATAAGAAAATCCTGACTAGTAATATTATGATCTTTGTCAAGAGGGCGATGTTATTCTGCGCGTGATCATTTATTGGTCTATTTTATTGAAGAAGGTAAGTTCTCGCTTTAAAGTTTATTTAAATAAACTATTTCAGCTGAGTAGGTATACCTAGTCAATAGTCATACCTATAGATTGATGAGTTTGATGACTGGCTGTGTGAACTACGTTACCGCGCCTACTTACGACGAGTGAGTTACGATTACGAGTAACAGACGTAACAGTACGGTTACCATCAGTTTGTCACTGGCATAAACGCCGTCGAGAACGTAATTTACTTTCTATACATCCCGTTTGCACTAATATGCGAGTGCGAGCGAGATGTATAGAAAGTAAATTACGTTCTCGACGGCGTTTATGTCAGTGACAAACTGATGGTAACCGTACAGGAAGGCATGCATGCATCGCATACTTACTCGTAAGTCCGTTTTCAATGACTTTGCATGCTTTGCATACATTTTAGGGATCTATGAATAGGTAGGTATGTTGTATACCATACAACATCTACAACGCCAGTCGTGCTTAGCGAAATAAATAAACAATCTGCTTTAACGTCAGTTTGACGAGATTGCAAGATTTTCCTTGTTTCTCAATACGACAATATACTACCTGAACCTACCGTGCTTAATTAACTCAGGAAGTGATTCAGTCTTTTATCCTTAAATGTACGGATTTTTAAAAAGCCATTGCCGTGAACATTTTTGTAAACCGGTCTAAGTGATGAAGCATACCCTAAAATTTTAATTAGGTAGGTACCTCTTGCTGGGTACATCCCGACAAACCAATAAGAAGGGTATATGATATGATTGTGCCCGTGGAGTAAGATTCAAAGGCATCTGTTCGGTAAGGTGGTTCATCTTGGACCTTGTCTTGACCGTCAAAGAGGTTTAATTAAAATCTAACGTGAGCTTATTCTAAACAAAAAATCTGTAAATACGTAACTATTACGTACCTATGTAGGTACTTGTATATTTTGCACATGAAAAACATCCCGAGTGCTGAGTATGTAAGTATCTAATATGTTTTCAGGCCTATTCGGATTTCAGGTTAATCACAAGATCTTGAGACGATTTAGAGATCAACTAGATCTGCATTAGATATCGACTAGATGTGACTTGGATATCTAAGTCATAACTTGTCGAAATCGTGCAAGAGGACCTCCAGAATCGCGGAATCGTCAAATTTGACATATCTATCTTACAAATATATTTAAATTATCCGTATCGTAACTTGTTGAAGTCTAGTAGAAATCTAATTCATTTTCCGAATCGAGCCGGGCATACAGATGCTTTTAACCAATAATTCTGCACCAAAATTGCTGGAAAATTAACGTTCACTGGTAATAAGTATTAAACAAGATATTAACGCAAGCATACTTAATCGGCCCCTCATCTTAGGCATGTACAAATTACAAAAAAAAAACAAATAAAAACCTTTTATCTAAAACGATGATTTGATTAATTTGTATAATATCGGTCGTGAAATATAAGGTAGGTATATTTATACAAAATTATAGTGACAATAGGTGTAGTTAGTGACGACTGATGAGAATCCGACCTTCCTGTGATTAAAGTGACAGGTCTCTCCCCGTGTCATGGTTTAATGGTTCAATGGTGGGAAAGTCAGGTGAGTTCAGAGCTCTCTCCGGAAACGGGTCTAACTGTAAACCATCGCCATATTATGAATATTGAATATAGCGAATGAATGGCCAAATTACAACCCCTTTTGGTTAATTGATGATTTATGATTATCAGACATCGTACATTTTCCAGCATTTTTGGTGGAGCGGAGTGCTGTTAACGGAATTGGTATAGTTAAATAATTTTAACCCTAATGATTAATTAGCGTTAATCACGTTAATATTAACCTTAATTTACCATTTCAGTTGAAATTATCTATACCAATTCCGTTAACACCACTCTGCTGCACCAAAAATGCTGGAAAATGTACGATAATATGTCTGATGATTATGCACAAATACACCACAAGTCTCAAAACTATTATTATTACGCTGCACAAACTTCTTCAATGATATACTTGTAGTAGGCGTATAATCATACAGCCTCTGGCCATGTTAAGTATTCAGAGTAAAAAGTTAAAATTTCTCAACGAGAATTCAAAATTTTGTATCAGATTTCTGAACGCATAGTCGCGCCCCCGCGCGCGCGCCGCTTCTGTCGCCCTCATTGACGTTTTTCATCAGCCGCGGCCATTACGTCCTATTAAAATAAAAAAGTGTTTTTATTAAAATAAAGGACGAAATATGTAAAGAAGAAAATAAAATAGTATTACCTTATCTATATATATTGCGGAATAGAAGAAAAAATAAGAAGATTGGAGAAGATTCAAGAGCATACGCGTTCAAATCCAAATGCGGCGTCCTTTCGTTGATAAAGACCCAGACGCGTTACATACCGATCGATGGATCGTGGTGTTGAACCTATTCTAGGTCTGTAATTCTGCATCATCTAGATCCCTATCTCCACCAGCGGCGTCGAGAAGTAGATATAGCTCGGTATCCAGATGTAAGCCTCGCTCTCCAATAGTGCCAGCATTCGGTTAATTATTTAATACACATAATATTCCGAAAAGGAACATTAATTATAATCAGGTAACAAATATGATTTGTTTATGTTATTTCTATCTGGTGTTAGTGCTGTGTGTTGGAGTGTTATAACTAGCCAACTGGTTGCTGACTGTACTTGGTTATGATTAGACATGTGCGCCGATGGCAAAATCATCGGCGGCGGCGTCCGATGATTTTTTGACCGGCGGCGGCGGCGTGAACGGCGTGAAATCGGCGTGGCATAATTTTTGATACTACATGAGAACGTGGCTGTAGAAACTCTACTTTACAGCCTTCTGAGTATTTACTAGGCTATCCAAAACACATTATGGGTGTTTTATAAATTATTGCCGAAAGCAGGCGTGGCTCACTCCGCGATTTCGTCGCTTTGCTACAGGTAGCTAAAAGTACATCCGTTCCGCCCCAATTTTGGGGAAAGCCATAAGCCGCGTTTGACGCTGTCGCCACCTAGCGGCCATATCTGTGCTGAACGTAACAGACGCGTTTTGTTAGAGAGTGAGTCTTCTGTAGCTAGTACTATTATTTATTCTGTGCCGAAAGTGATATCCCATCATCACTTGGCAATCATTTCTTACCAACTAACGGTATGTTTAAATATTAACAAATTTAGCAATTCAGAGGCCGGAATTCTCGTGGCAGTTTGAATTGTGATTAGGGACTTCTCATTTATCGACTTTCGATATACCTATATCGATACAATGTAGAATACAACATATCAAAAAATATTAAAAGTAAAAGCGGTTTAATCGCTAAAGAGCGATCTATTCCAGATAACTTTGAGTAATTGAAAATGCGAAATAGATATGTGCATTAAAAACAATGAAAATTTAATAGTTAATAGTTGATGGTGCTCAGAGCATAAAAAGGTCAACCACGGCGTTGCATGAACAAGAGATTTCCTTTGGCAGGATTGGTCCTTAGGACCCAAGGATGGATTTAAGAAGTGGAGCCACCCAGATTTTCGAAGCAGGTGGGGGGTGGGGGGGTTTTTAAGCGTCTGCGACGTCTGCGGTTATAATTCTTTAAGTTTAGGTTCTATGTCAAGTTTAGTATCATTTTCGACTAAATCAAAGATGTAGACCTAGATTTCATCCAAATCGGTTCAGCGTTTATTTATTTCCCATACAATCCTACACCTTACCTTTCATTTTTAAGGGATTATTTTTGGAATAAAAACTATCCCATGTTCTTCCCCGGGACTTCAACTATCTGTATACCAAATTTTATCTAAATCGGTTCAGCGGTTATTGAATCCCCATACAAATTTCCACCTCTCTTTTTACACCCTTTAGGGATTATTTTTGAGATTAAAAGTATCCTATGTTCTTTCCTGGGACTCAAACCATCTCTATACCCAATTTCAACTAAATTGGTTCAGCAGTTTGAGCGTGAAAAGGAATAAAAAAAATGTATTTATTTCATATTTTATGTGTTTTTACTTCGGAATGGTGCCGGAATGATATCATAAATGAATTTGGCATCCCCGATTTATACAAAAACGATACCAAACTTGGCCTAGTAACTAAAATGATATAGATATCAAGATAAAGTTGAGAGCCCCCCCCCCTAAAAATTAACATCAAAAATCTCGGTGGCTCCACTTCTTAAATCCATCCTTGGGTCCTAAGGACCAATCCTGCCAAGGGAAATCTTTTGTTCATGCAACGCCGTCGTTTAGGGTTTCCACTAGAGATTGCAATCCGGTCTGGTTTGGAATCCGGCCGGATCCGGCCGGATTTTGGCCTCAATCCGGCGGATCCGGCCGGATTGGTATTGCCGATAAAAAAATCATCAAGTCACGTATTTTATTATGTTTTTTAGCGTTATATGCTAAGTTAAGGATATTTTTTACTGGATTAATAAAACGGCTGTTTTAAGATTCAAAAATCAACGTTTTTGTTACTTAACCACTAAGTCTTATTACAATAATCAGTCTCACAAATGAAATCTTCTTTTTCTCTTAAAATATCTATAGTCCAACCATAGATGTAAGTAACTTGAGGTAGATATGGTACCAGGCGCACGATTGTGAGCCATTAAATATAGGTTCCGGAACCTATATTTAGTTAGGCGTATGGGTGACGCCAACCTGTCAAGCTGTCAAAATCGTTGGATCAATTTTTAATTTTGTCAACTATGAACGTCACACGTCTACATAAATAAAAGGTCATTGAGTCCAACCCACATTTCCCACAAAAAGGTGCTTTCAATTCAACCATTTTAGTTTGAGCAAACAAAATCAATGAATGTGCAGACTTGTATAGGTATACAAGTCTTTTTCTTTCCCCTGCCCTTATCCCACTTACAAGTATAGGTACATTAAAACATTTATTCACACAAAACATTTTTTCGCTTTATTTAGTAGCATAATAATAACAAAATAACATATAAATAATAATAATAAATAAATATTATAACACATTTTTACACAAATGGACTAAGCCCCACGGTAAGCTCAAGAAAGCTTGTGTTGTTGGTACTCAGACAACGATATATATAATATACAAATAATTAAAATCATAGAAAACAACCATGACTCAGGAACAAATATCTGTGCTCATCACACAAATAAATGTCCTTACCGGGATTCGAATCGAACCCAGGATCGCGGCTTCACAGGCAGGGTCACTACACTACCCACTAGGTCAGACCGGTCGTCAAAAATCAACATATATTCCTCTAATTACTTTTAATTCGACAAAACATTTAACTTAACTGCTGAAGTGCTGAATCAAGTTTTATAAATATTCATTCATTATATTTTAAATGCAGGTAACACTTATTATATGTAAGTGGGCTATAATAATGGTTTGTATAAAATAAAACGAAAGAACATGTACATTAAATTACAATGTAACAACACAATAAATTGAATAGGTATAAACCAATCCAGTACTTACGGTGCACGGAAATCTCAACGCTACGACGACACATATTTCGTCGGCTAGAAGACTGGCGTCAACTAACAAACAAGTTGTTGTGTTGCTGTTTGCGAGCGAGAAAATTCGAATATTGGCGAGAACTTTTAAATTTTAGCAGTGTTTTAAGCTTTTATTTTATATTTTAGTACTTTGATTCACTTTACCGGATCCGGTGAATTTTGCCGGATCCGGTATCTCGAAAAATGTGCCGGATCCGGCCGGATTACCGGATCCGCCGGACCGGATTGCAATCCCTAGTTTCCACCCTCGACTATAATAGTTTTTCACATTTAATAATGTACTTCAGTTTTGTGTTTTTTTTTTTCAATTTCAAATTCAGTCTCAGTCCATTAGTTTCTTTTTAAGAGAATTAAGTAGTAATCTTTTTTACATGTTATCTGCTTAAACTAAGTACTTCTTTTACAGTCGAATATCCATTAAGTAACTATTATAACTTTTAAATATTTTGAGTTCTACATTGTATCGATATAATTATGTATGTGTATCGGAAGTGGATAAAAGAGAACTCCCTATGACAGTTCAAAATCAAGAGAATAGTTTCTTGAGTGTCAATCGTATATTTGTAATCGTATTTTGATGTAGTCTATAGTCTATTGTTTTACATGAATAGTAAGTAATGTATGTAAAACAATTCTATAAAAAAGCTGGGCGATAAAATATCAAATAATAACCTGTTATCCAGAAACTAGATCTTATTTAAATTAACGCTAAATCGTTATCACAGCTAACACCGCAACGACAAAAATGATGCTAATTTGTTTCGATGGCAAATAATAAGCGAAAAAGCATAAGGATCTTTAAATTATACCTCTGACACTATCTATTCACTACGCAACATGCAATAAGACACGATAGGTATCAAAATTTTCCACGCCGATTATACGCCGGTCAAATTTATCGGCGGCGGCGGCGTGGAAAAATCGTCGGCGGCGGCGGCGCGGCGGCGCGGCGCACATGTCTAGTTATGATGTGCATATGCATTCTGGAGTGCTATTCTCTGTTTCTAACTGCATAAAATGGCTGTGCTAATCATTTTGGAGTGTTAATCTAGACATCTCTGTTTGATATTCGCGCTTGGCAACCTTGGCGTACTACACTAGGTGCGTTCACTGCCAGCAGCCAGGGGATATTGTCACATATTCCTTGCCAACAGCACTGAGACATTGCTCATGTCCTACCTGATAATAGGGTGCATTATAAGCCACCTACAAGTCTTGCTAGATAAACTTACCTACTGGGTTTTGTGGCGTGTTCGACTAGACACCGCTCTTAACCAAATGAGTTAATCATGTGGTATGCCGGATTGGGCCGTCTCTTGATATATACTCATCTTCAAGTAGGTGAAATTAAGTAGATACTTATTCTAATGTCAGCAAGCGAAGAATTAAGCGAGCAAACCTTGACATTGTCGGAGGGAGGCACCAGAATTTTGGATATTATAGGAAAAATCCTTATAGGATAGTGTTGTTGTTTGATTACAGATAAATAATTAAGAACATTATAAAAGAAGTATGACCCAGACAAGATTACAAAAGACTACTCTGCGCTGTAACAAATTATTGGTCCTCCGAAGATGTCCAGAGACTTAAGCTGCAGCTGGCGAGATTCTTGCCAGTGGGGAACGAGGCTAAGTATTGAAATGATACAAAATAAAGTTTCCTGTTCTCTAACTGTGATGATTTAGCTCTCAAAAATTGTGTACTGTACCAGCTATAAGAAGGTATTGTCACTTTTAAGTGATTCTGTTCATTTTTTGAAATTAAATACTGAATAATAATAAATGGCATAAGAGGTTTATTAAATCTTTTAAACATGCTGTTGACAAGTGATTTTTTAGGAAAATCTAGCAGAAAAACTTTAATCTCCAGCAGCCCAGCCCGTAAGCCTGGCACTTTAAACTTCAAAGGCTCAACTACCAATCATATTTTCTAACGTATGATTTGCTGTTGTATTTGTTTCATACAAAAAAGTATTTATTAAACATAATAATTTACAAAAACCCCTGGTCAAAAGCAAGGAAGAGGAAGCGGAGCAAGACTTTCCTCTCTGCATTCACAATGTGGTCGCACACAGCGCCACCACAACAGCCTGTGTTCATTTAGAACAAATTCTTAAAAGCTGTGGTTTACTTTTTTCACATACAAGGATTTTGTCCGGGCTATCTCATACAAAGTTCCTTTTTTATCTGTGCCAACACCTACAAGTATTCCGAAATATGATCACTTCTGTGAAATTGATAGTCGAATACTAGAAAAATATGTGACTGTGGTATATACTGTATGTACAAATATATGCCTATGATGACCTTATAAAATAATGTTCACTTTATATGTACAGCAAGGCAAGATCCATATATTAACATAAGCACATTTAGGTAGTGCAACTGAGCGGTTTTAAGTTAACAAGACATTAGAATTGCCAGAAACTAAGAACACAAAATTGTTAAATGAGCACTAGCACCAAGATGTTTTTACTTGATTTCTTGAATGTAAAAAACATATCTGTTTCATGTGGAAAGATGAGATTTCAGTTTTTAGTCCTAACATACCTAGACTATTAAACTAGATATCTCTCTAGCTAGATATATGTGCCAGACCTTTCATGAAGTGTTTAAGATCACATACACACACACTGTTTAGATGATAGATATATCTATTGTTGATACTCCTTATAACAACTTATAAACATTAAAACATTATAACAAATGTTATACTATGTATGTACTTATACGGGATATACTTAATTATAGTCTTGGTACCATTACCTATGTGGAGTTATAATCAAATGGAACTAGCTCCTTAGTACCTCAGAAAGCTGGCTACTATATATATTTATTTCTTACGTTAATCAAAAGATAAAGCCCTTTATAAAGTGGTACATTGCTAATACAAATTGGTTGTTTGTATAGTTATAGTATAAGTTTGGCTAATGAATATGGCTATGTGTATGTTTACACAAAAGCTTTAAGGGTTAAAGAGCTGAAAAGACAAAAATACATACTTATACTAAATTCAATATATTTTAAGGAAACCTAGTGTGACATTTTTTGGTGGCTCATTAAAATAAAGATTTATAAATATACTTTCTGCAGATATTTACTTACTTACAGTAACAGTTTATTGACACGCTGGGGCGGCCGATTAGAAATGAGTTAGCTGTTGGATTATGGAAGGAGTCAAAAAGAATATATATATTACATTAAATTTGTTCAGCTTATGTCTTTTATGTTTAAAGACTTTCTTTCCGGTTTACCAAATTATGGGATGCTTCTGAGAGAAGACAACACAGCTATCGCAATTATTTATATACCGAATAGTTGAAATTAAATCCTGTATTTTTGATGTCTAGGAACATTTTGCAGTGGTGCGAAAAAAGACATTACAATATTCTACTTAAATGATATAATTGTGCTATAAATGTTATAAGTTGATTAAGTGATAACTTGGGATTTTAGAGTTTTAATACAAATTAAATTTGAAATGTCTTGCAACATTTTGGAAGTTCATATACCTACCGAGTTATTGGTAGCCGTTCAGATGAAATATGTGAACGTTATACATATAGCCTGGTGAAGTAACCCAGATGTTTTTTCTACATAAGTAGATGCTTTCACATTTTCATGAATATAAAAAATATTCTATCTATGCTTTCCTTTCATTTGAAATGAATTATACTTCCTATCCAAATCCAAGACAACAATATAATTTACTGAGCAGCAGTACATGGAATCATGCCGTCCTTGTCACACATTTTAGAGATATAATATTTAAAAAAAAAAAAAAACAAGTTCGCACTGTCCCTCTCACTCGCTACGCTATCATCCCCCGCCATCCCACTCCGACACCGCTCCTCAGATACCCGTCATTACATGTTTTTGTGTTAGTCCGAGTCACACGTATTTTCGCCAAAATAGTGTTCCTCTAAATATCTGTGTGTGTGTTTCGATTGATGAAGTTAGGGTGAGTAATTTTAATATGTCTATTGAGCGCTGAATGATAATAATTATAGAATTAAAACATTATTTGTAATGCCGGCCGCCGCCGTACCCCCGAGCGAAAATTGAATGTTTTTTCGGCACGGCAAGTCTAGTCTCGTTTACAATTCTTGACATGGCTGGTATACTTTAATTTGTAATCGTATTTTCATTTAGCGTAATAAACTCATTACCTACGAAATCAACTAAGTAAGTAATCTTTGCGTTCGTACGAAATCACTTGTTACAACTACCTTCTTTTTAGAATAAAATGGTACATTACTACTATGTAATGTTCGCTCAGTAAATTGTTTACGAATGCGAACACTATATTATTATATTATATTGACATGCTTTCGCCTACAGATTTTATATACTGTATACTAGTATACAAACCATATCTGAATTGAATAAACTTTATATAGGTATTTATACGTACTACGTAATCGTTTCAAGAAAACGGCCCTTACCATGTCCGATCTACCCTACCGTGTAATAAAAAAGATAGGTAACAATATTAATCCTTGCCGATTGGTAATAAGTGTTTATGAACGGTAGCGAATGTGTCTTTGTGCAAATATACATATTCTGTAACCAACAAGTTTAATTACCATCTTATGAAGATACCTACAGGTACCTACATTTATATGTAAAATGAAAAATTTCATTAAATACACAATCTACAAGATACTTGAAGAATAGTTTGACCGACTGTTTAAAGTGTTTAATGCCAGTAACCGATGTATACAACCAGCACGCGCTATGCGTGCTCTGATACCGACATAGTGAATGGATCGTAAGGATTAAAACGGATTAGGTACTTCCTTTAATCGCACATCGCGGTATCGTCGAGTCTTGGGTCCAGTCGGTGTGGTCGCCTCCCTTTGCTCATCAGTTAATCTCCTGCTTTGTGATAACTAGACATTCTTGATTGACAGTATTAAGTACCAATGCTATAATAAGCTAAACATCACATAGCCAGTTATTAGTTACTTTCTACAATAGTACCTACTCTGTACGTGTAAACCTCATGAATGTGCTTACATAATTTTTTTTAGACACTTGCACATTATCAACTCAATGTAATTTTAGAATGAAATAAATCATGGACAGAGTATAGGTACTTGATTAGTGTAATATTATGGACTACGTCCAATAATAATACTGCGCTAGTACAATAGCGTCGACGATCGTTAACCCATGCGTAAATCGTATCGGAAATATAAGTAAAACCTTCTAATGACAACTGGGATTCAGAATTTGGTAGTTTAAGTAGAGTGAGTACTTTACAAGCTTAGGTAAACTATGCAACAAGATGATCATCAAACAGGTAGGTACTCGGTATTAAACGTGTTACCAAATATTGCACATTAATTAACACGTATTAATTAAAATTCATATCACATAAATATTTAGTTAAAAACGAGATTAAAAGCAAAATTTCTCCCACTTTAATAGTGAAAAGGCTATCATTACTCCACAATCATTGTGTTGAGAGCTCCGCCTTCACAGCGTTGAGGTTATATTTGCCCCACTTTAACAGTGCAGAGGCTATCTTTACTCCACATTAATTGTGTCGAGAACTCCGCTTCAAGAGCGTTGAGGGTAAATTTGCCCCACTTTAATAGTGAAGAGGCCATCATTACTCCATAATAATTGTGTCGAGAGCTCCGCTTTAACAGCGTTGAGCCTAAATTTGCCCCACTTTAATAGTGACGTGGCTATCTTTACTCCACATTAATTGTGTCGAGAACTCCGCTTTAACAGCGTTGAGGGTAACTTTGCCCCACTTTAATAGTGAAGAGGCCATCATTACTCCACAATAATTGTGTCGAGAGCTCCGCTTTAACAGCGTTGAGGCTAAATTTGCCCCACTTTAATAGTGACGTGGCTATCTTTACTCCACATTAATTGTGTCGAGAACTCCGCTTTAACAGCGTTGAGGGTAACTTTGCCCCACTTTAATAGTGAGGAGAATATATTTACTCCACAGTAATTGTGTCGAGAGCTCCGCTTTCACAGCGTCGAGGTTAAATTTGCCCCGCATTAATAGTGACGAGGCTATCTTTACTCCACATTTATTGTGTTGAAGATTTATGATGATTATTGCGTAATATCTAAAACTACATAATAATGATTGACTCGCTCTTCGATTGCTTCGGTCATTTGGCTCATCGGTCGCTTCGCTCTTCGGTCGCTTCGCTCTTCGGATGCTACGCTCTTCGGTCGCTTCGCTCTTCGGATGCTACGCTCTTCAGCCGCTTCGCTCTTCGATCACTTCGTTCTTCAGTCACTTCGTTCTTCGGTCTTTACGCTCATCGGTATGTTTGGTCTGCAGACGCTTTGCTCGTTGTAAACTGAGTCAAAGATATATAACGTTGCTCCACTGCAACAGTGTTGATGCCAATGTAATGTACTTGTCATAGTCTGTATCCAGATCTTTATGTTGACTCCACTTTAATAGTGATGTGACTGTGGCTTTACGTATGTGAAATACAGAGGAGATTTTAGTTATGTTGAAGTAATTTAATTGGTATTAATGCAGGCTAAAATCCTGGTAACAAAATGTACACAAACAGTGCTGTATGACGAGTGAACAATATATGGAAAGTGATATATGTAACCCTTTAAACGATTTTGCATTCAATATTTGACCTGCAGTCAAATATATACCATCTCAACAAGCCCAATTTACCTACTCGTAACAAATCCAGTACGATTTGCTTACTGGTTATCTCGGCTCTAAACTTCAGGGGACCGTCGTCGCCGCAACTAACAAGGGCTGCGCCGTGGTTGACGCATACATCCCACGACGCGAAATCAACGCTGGAAACCTCAGCTGAAAACCAATTTGCACAATTGTACAACCTTGCAACCAGAGTTAAATGCTGTAACCTGTTACATGAATCGCTTTCGCTAAATAGCTAGATTGACAATCGCAATAAAGGATTGATATCCTTAAACAATAATAAAATTTAATATTGTCATTAATTTAAATGCTCTAGGTTGTCATATTGTCTTGCTGTACAGTTATAATAGGGTATTTTCCTACTTTTTTTGAACTGTCAAAACGGTTTGCTAATAATATGGAATTTACATAAATCGTGACGTCACGGTCAACTCACCTAATTTTTATATTTCTATCTGATTTATTAAATAGAACTTGTGTTTAAAAATAACTGCTATCTGTGTTTTTCTAATTATTGTTGGTTGTGTAGGTATCACAAGAATACTGTGCACGCTGCACAGTCTTATTGTAACGTTAAAAAAATGTTACTATAAGTTACTCCTTGAAAGTTAAATTTCAAGTAAATGCCTTATATTTCGTTCACAAATATAATATCATAATTTAACACCTACCTACACTACAATCTACCAAAGTTTACTTACCACTTGTATCACGTGTAGTCGTCATCGGTCAGATACGTAAGATACGTAAAGAAAGACGACTTATTTATTAATAAAGGTAGTCTATCTATATATATTATTTAGCTATTTACATATTGTTTGAGAATGTGACTGTCTCATTTCAATCAAAGACAGAGAGAATCGTACTATCTTTGTCTTACACTAGTACTAGTACCCAAAAGAAAAGGATGAGTATAGTTTTCCTGGTTGTTACTGACTGACAAATTGGTTTGACCAACTATATAAATCTATATTTTAAAGCTGAATTATAATTGAAAATTTGAAAAATGATAAGTTTCAAAACAATACCTACAGGATTTTCTACTAGTCGTTGTCCGGACTTAGTCTAAAAGTATAGAAACTTGATTTCAATGACAACCTGGCAATGAAGAAAAATCTCCTTTACCCACATTTATAAGCTGTGTATAAAAGAGGGTATTTATTGTTGTATTGAATATTCATTGCAAAATGTCATAAAGTTATATGTTAGTGTCAATACTTAAAAAGACACGCATTCATAGTTAAATCATAACGCATAAAATAATTACATCCAGTGAGTGGTTGGAAAAATCTAAATGATACAAAACGGCTTATTTATAAGTATAGTGTCTGACAGAAAACACACATCCTCAACCGTTGAAGTTATTATAATCTTGAAAATTAAAACATTGTATACTCGTATTTTAATGAAATTGAAATATCAATAATATAATGGGTCCAATATTGATTGAGAGCTAACTAAAGATTGAACACACCTTTCAATGGCGTAATGGTTTAACTACATAAGCAATGGCAAAATTACATTTAAACAACTTACCAATAGGTATTACAATGTAACCAAAGAAAGTTTTATACCTACTTTTTTGTTTTTTACTTTCACCACAAAGGAATATTGATTCAAGTAATTTAAGAATAATAATTTAAGTTAGTTAATGACGCCCATCATTATAATATAATATTATTATGATATATATATCTACATAAAATTACATTTGTAGGTAGATACATAATTACAAATTTTTGGTATAAATTAATATGTACCTCTTATGAGACACCGTTGTTCTCTTCAGCTGAAATCAGTAATATCAGTAACGGTATACGTAACTTACTGATTTGATATCGATATTTCATTTTATTTTCGCATCTGTATTTAGATACAAGGCTCTGAACATCTGCTCAGTAAATTATATTGTTGTCTTGGATTTGGATAGGAAGTATAATTAATAATCAAACGAACTTACCTGTGAAGTTTGATTACAATTATACGAGTATCCAAATCCAAGACAACAAAGTCCCGCCCCCCATCCCCGAAAATAAAAATAAAATAGTCTCCGTGCATAACACAAAAAGATTCACTCTGAAATAATGACGGGTATCTGAGGAGCGGTGTCGGAGTGGGATGGCGGGGGATGATAGCGTAGCGAGTGAGAGGGACAGTGCGAACTTGTTTTTTTTTTTTTTTAAATATTATATCTCTAAAATGTGTGACAAGGACGGCATGATTCCATGTACTGCTGCTCAGTAAATTATATTGTTGTCTTGGATTTGGATACTCGTATAATTGTAATCAAACTTCACAGGTAAGTTCGTTTGATTATTAAATCTAAGGTATTAAAGTTATAGGAAAACCAGAAGGCACGGTCACTGAAACTACTCAGTTTTACAAAATATTTATGAGTATATGTTACATATAATTGTATAGATTAGAGCCCCAGCTCTCAATTAAATAAACTTTCTATTAACCAGTTTCAAGTTTCAACAGCGTCTTATTCTGGTTACCCCAGTGTTATCCGGGGAGTGCACTGGGGTTCAGCCATCTCTGAACGAGCAGGGAAGAGGACCAGGAGACAGGAGGAACTTCTGATTGGTGAGGCCAACAGTATGGTGCAATCCCTTGCGCCCAACACCGTCAAGCAGCATGATGCCTAAACACTTGAAATACTGGTGTATGTTTTGTGAAAATAATTACATTAATTATTTTATGGTATCTGTTCCAGAAGTGCTTGCCGTTTTTATAGCATTACTTATGCTAGGTATAGAAGTGTAATTTTCTGTAAATCTGTTCTTGGGTTTTTATTGGGGAATAGGCTCTCCTCAAATGATACAATTGAACATTTTAGGAAGAACGTTTTTTAGATTACACCCACCTCAACATTAAAGTGTGAGCTGATACCTTAATCAGTCTTAAATTACTTATCAACAATGTCACCAACTAATGAAAATCTTTCATTAGGTACAGACAGAAAAAGTAAAAAATTACTTTATTTCTTTTATTAGCCATTGTGATTGTACACAACGTGCAACTGCAAACCCTGTAATTGATAAAATATGAAACTTTATTCTGATTTTTGATAAAGACCTTTATGGCTTTATAAATTACAGTAACCTTTGCTACCTTCAAAATTAATTTTTCAGGATAAAACTAAATTGAAATTGAGTAAGGTTGCTTAGGCCAAACATTGGTTAGCTATATATAAATGAATGATAATATTCGTGATGGTAGATTGTTAAATTGTTAGTGATTACATTTTATTGCCTTCAAAAACCTCATGCAAAATTGCATGTTAACTCCTAAATTATATACATCTCAAGCAGTAAATTCCATGTCTATTTCATAGAAAAAATCTCTTCCCAAACGATTTGTAAATGGACTAAGTCCTACTCTTAAAAAGTAGTGGTGTTGATATTTTTTAATCTCACCACTCATTTAACCCATTGTGCGCAGCCTGACAAGGCTGCTCAGGCTGACAAAGCAAAATCCTTTAGCAGTTAATATTGATGGAAGAAAAACATTACACTTCTAATAATTTTGCTTAATTTCATAATCATAGTTCCATCTAATTCTAATACTTATATAAAGATATATCCTTACTATCTAGTTAATGAGAAAATAAGTGTTACTAAAGGTTGTAAGCAGCAACACACTGTCAAGAGTTGCTTATAGTTGTTGAATTCGTTAAAAATTGCATCTCATGCTAACATTTGATTTCTTTGATAGTCCTATAATAATTGAGTTTTAAGTGGTACTTGGTGGTACTAATGAAATACCTATTAATAAGAAACAAATTCATTTTGTTTCAATTATCATATGACAGGCAGTTTGATGAAATGATGATCTCTATATCTATAATGATCACTAGATCTCTAAATAATGTTGTTAACTAAATATACATATTGAAAATAGTTGATGATAACTAAATACCTATTATAAAAATGAAATCATAAATCATTGTTAATCATTGATTTCATTATTGTAATACAAAGCCAAAACAAACTTTGAATACTTATCTCTAAACATCTACAAGTATATCATTGAAGAAGTTTGTGCAGCGTAATAATAATTGGAAATTAAACGAACTTACCTGTAAGTGAAGTTCTATTTCAATTATATTAGCTGCACAAACTTCGAAATGATAATCCCTCCCGCCCAGTACCCGCGTTGTCCTGAGACAACCAGGGATTTTAATAGTGAAAAATCTCTGTCAAAGTTTAAGATAATATTGGCTTTGCTGAATTGCGGGCCAAGCTGTTATATCAGTTGGCACATTCACTGCCAGCGCGAGCTACGAGCGAAGCTGATAATATGCGTTTTTCCGCTTTGTAGCGACAAGCGCCTATAAGACGAGAACCTGCCTAGGTAGCGGGTCACTGGCAGTGAAAGTATTATGTCTTGGCTTGTTACTCTAAACTAAATGAGGGCGACAGAAGCGGCGCGCGCGCGGGGGCGCGACTATGCGTTCAGAAATCTGATACAAAATTTTGAATTCTCGTTGAGAAATTTTAACTTTTTACTCTGAATACTTAACATGGCCAGAGGCTGTATGATTATACGCCTACTACAAGTATATCATTTCGAAGTTTGTGCAGCTAATATAATTGAAATAGAACTTCACTTACAGGTAAGTTCGTTTAATTTCCAATAAGAACGGACACATGAAATTTCTTTAAAAAGCACGTTTCACCGGTTTTGTAGTTTTAACAAATACCTACCGAATAAATAGGTGCCTAATTTCAAATTAGTAATTTGCTGCTTGATTATAATTTTTTGCCAATTAATGTGATGTGACATAGTTATTATAATTAATTACTGCTCATACATAATGTAGGTAATTATTTTGTTCTGCTGTTACGGTTACTTGCTATGGTAAAAATGTATTCTGTTTTCAGCATTTAGAGGAGTTTGAGGTAATTTTATATCTCATGTAATATCATGTCATGTGTGATAATACTCATAAAATAAAACTTGTAGTACCTATGTAGGTATTGATAACCATACGTTTGTCAGTTGGGTTTAGCATTTTTAATGGGCCGAGATGTTGTTATCATTAACCAAAACAAACTCACCTAAAAACTAAACAACTTTTAACAACACTGCCGAATCGATCCAACTCACTGCACTCTCATTATTGTTAAACGTTCCATTGCATACGGATGCCGATGTTCATTCATTTGGCATTGTGCGGTTTGTTTTTATTTCGTCGGTAGATTAAACGCGGCGGAGGAACATCGGTACTCACGGCGCCGGTTGCTGCGTGACTGAGTAGTGAGTTGAGTAGCCGCCAGTTTGCATGCGTGTGAGGGACCGACGCGTCACGGCGACTCCGCGTCGCCGCCGCCGCAGCCGCTAGCGTGGAAGCAGTGACCGACCTACCAGCGCAGCCAACGATTTAGTTCACTATAACAGGTTGTTTTTCTAGTGCACTTTCATGCATAATGCAGCCGGCGCAGGTAGATGCGAGGAGTTGCGTGCTCTTCTCATGTATAATAATTTTTGCAACCGCACTTCTCTCGCATACTTTGTTAATAACTCTGCATGTAGCTACCTATAGATTTGTTGAAGATCACAATTTGTTTTCCTTTATTTGTCATGAAATTGGAACTGGTCGGAATTTAATAACGCAGGAAGGGAGAACAAACGCCGGTTTGTTTGCCAATGACGCAATCATGTGAGTAAACTGAAACAGATGCGTGCCATTGATACAAATTCTTGACCCAAAACTCGATAGATAGATTCGTTTCAAAGGTTTATCACAAAGTCGGTAGCTTCTGTTACGGGTAGGTACATACAATGTGTGTTATGTTGGTCAGCTGAGTCGCATTAAGCCAATGTCATGGTGCGACAAGTTTTTGTCCGTGGTTGGTGAAGGGCATGCGGTGCGGTGTTAGCACAGGTTTTCCGCCTATTGACCTGCATTCTTGCGATACACCGGCTTTCCTTCGACTCTCGCTTCGTTTTCAAAGCTGCCGGGAGCATTTTGTACCTATCTTGGTGAACGTATTATAGGACTGGGTTTGAACTAACAGTTTGCAATAATTGTGCGTAACACAAAATCCAGAAACAAGCGCAGTGTGGCTTCAAGAAGGTATTTTTTGTCACATTTTAGCGGTTTTACTTTGATGAAATTCAAAACAAACTTGGGTTAGGTTAGGTATGTAAATATGGATATTGTTTGGTTTGGAATCAGTCAAAAACTACGTACTTATACAAAATTCCTCCTGTATACGTCGGTTTACTTTGGGAGAAATGAAACAACTTGGAACTAAATTAAAAATAAACATCTGTAATAACCACAATTTTAAAACGTTAATAATTAAATTAAAAATGCATAAGTACGCCATATTCATTGTTTGTTGGATGAGTTTCGTTCTACCTTAATTGCCGGCCCTATACCAGACTCTACCTACTTAAACCCTTTATTTCCGTAGAAACATAGAAACCCCTAGCCCAATTCACGATGTCGTCTGTATTCACATCTTATTTCAAGATTTCATTCCTACATGTTTATTTCATACTTGGTAAAAAAAAATCTAGATGGTATCTATAAAGAATTGAACCGCTTCAGCAAAGGGCCTAATAATGTTTTTATTCACACATTAGAAACAATTTGTTCTAGAACTCAAGGTCCCAGCCGGAAGTTTCGTCCGGAGGTAGTTTCTCTTTAGGGTACTTCTCGAAGTTGGAGAGGTCGGTGGGACTGGCGACGCGCTGCACCAGCGGCGCCTTCAGCTTGCGCTCGCGCAGCGCCTCCCAGTCGAACCCGAGGAACCATCTGTGGGAAAACAGTCGTCGTCACACCCTGATTTAGTTCACGAATAACTAAGCTTGAAAATTACTCCGACGTTTCGAATACGACATTGTCTTCGTCTCGAAGATAGACAGTTGACATCAACATCAGCTGCGCGAGTTTTTCGAACTACCCGCACTCGATCTTGATTTACTTAAAAATTTTGCATACTAGGATTGTCACTCGGTCGGCACACAACACTCAAGATTACTGGTTTTTCAATGTAGCTAAGCGTAAACGAATTTCGCCGGTTAAAAAACCATACATCGTCGTTATCAACCGACGTTGATGATAATGATAAGTCCTTAGGGTAAAAAAAATCATACTTGTGATTCTTAACGTCCATCATCTTCTTCAGGTACCCAAGCCGCTCGGCGGGCACGGCGCGGCACAGCTTGCGCACCAGCATCTGCGCGGACTTGGGCACGCGGGGGTGGAAGGGCACGGCGTCGATGCCGCGCAGGATCAGCGTGTACGTCTTCATGTGGTCGCTGCCGGCGGCGCGGAACGGCGGCTTGCCCACCAGCAGCTCGTAAATGAACACGCCGAGGGCCCAACAGTCCACGGCGCGGTCGTGGCCCTGATACATCAACCAAGCTGTAGGTACCTATCTATTACCTATATGAGCTCTTGGTACTGGAGCTGAATCAGATGATATTAGATTATAAGGTAAGTTATTAAGTTGATTTACGCAAGGACGAAGGACGGAAATACAGTGCAACCTCATCGAGTTTGGGTTGATTAAGAATCCTCGATGAGTTGGCGGTTGATACTGTGTGTGAAAATCGTAATCGTAAACAAGGTTTTTTAATCAACATTTTTGATCACGACTGTTTTGCTGCATTTTTGGAGCGCTGAGAGGGATCATTATTTTGTTTCAAGTAGGTAGGTACATATTAGGTCGAATCACTGGAAATGGTATAAAACCATCTCGAAAGGTTTGATTTGAAACCAACTGCAGATAAATAATTAAATATACTCGATTAAGGTAATAAGTAATAAAATGCTTGTAAAAATAAATATACCTCGCGGCAGTCAACAGACACGATTGACGCATTTGTAGTGTTTAGGTTTACTGCCGTTTGTAAGTACAAGTAGGTACCTAGGTGTGTCAATCGCCATCAGATATACCTAGGTATCGGAGCGGCCAAGGTGTTCACAATATCTGAACATGCACTCTAACGCCTTGACATAGAGGCTCCGATATATCTGACTGTATGCTATATGCGACTGTAGATATGTATGTAGGTATGTATCTTACCTTATTTAGCACTATCTCTGGAGCAACGTATTCGGGCGTGCCGGCAAAAGTGTACGTCTTGACATTTGGGTCAAGTTGCTTCGCAAATCCGAAGTCGACCTACAAAATAAATAAAAACAGTAAGTTTTTAACGAAAACGATAACGTTAATGTGATATAGTCATATGTCTACTAAACGGAGACCGTAATAGGTCATTTCATTCCTCGTGTAATTGACATATGTTTCCAAGACAGAAACCTTGCCTAGGTTTATTTCGCATTAAGTAGGTACCTATTGGATTGCCTCCGTCATATTTTAAATCTTAATCCAGACTTTTACACAATGGGTTAACGTAGGAGGTGTGGGTGAGGCGCCGGAAGTAACGGAGGGTGAACTGCCCAAGTAGCATGGAAGTGTCGGCAACATCAATATAGCAGCCAATTAAGAACTTAGAGTGATTTAAGGGACGTATAAGAGTGTCAGAAAAGATTTAAGCTGTATAAAAGGTACTTTACAGACATTATACAGCTCAAGCTGTATAAAATCATTATAAAGGATTCTGCGGAAGCATGGGGTGCTTTATCAGAATATAAAAAATCTACTATAAAACTAAAAGTGTTGTGAGAGACTACAAGCTAATTCTATCGTAAAAGCTGTATACAGGCTGTATTGTAGTAACACTTGGCACTTTTAGCTGTACAAAAGTATCTGTCAACTCCGTTTTAAAACATTAAGTGTTATGAAACACTACAAGCTAATTTTATCGTAAAAGCTGTATACAGGCTGTATTGTAGTATCACTTGGCACTTGTAGCTGTACAAATGTATCTGTCAACCCCGTTTTAAAGCTATTTCTTATGGCGTAATCTTACTCTCCTATAAGAATAGTAGTTGTATAACTTCTGTCTGTAAGGGTATTATAAAACCAAATGAATAAATAGCAGCTATAGTACAGCTTTTATCTGTATTACTGATAGAGTCGCTTATAACAATCTTTTGGCGTAATTTTACACTCGTATAAGTATAGTAGTGTAATGATTTCTGAAAATAAGTGTATTATAAAACTAAAGGAATATATGACAGTTACAGTCTTCTTCTTCCTCGCGTTATCCCGGCATTTCGCCACGGCTCATGAGAGCCTGGGGTCCGCTTGACAACTAATCCCATGATTTGACGTAGGCACTAGTTTTAGTTTTTTAGTTTTTACGAATGTTTTTAATGAATGACAGTTACAGTACAGGGTTTTTATTTGTTATACGGATCTCTAAAGAGAATTATAACTTATGTACGGAGAACCGAAATACAGCCAAACGAATACAAATATTCTATTATAAAGCTGTTTTAATTACAAAAGCTGTAAAAGACACTCCATTTATTACACAGCACAGCTACTAAGATTATAATGCTCTCCAACTATCCTGTAGGCTGTTTAAAAATTGTCGCCATTTTACAAGAAAAAGAAAACGTATTTGTAAATATAATTAAAGAAATACTTGCAAATATTTAGCAGACTAACGCCGTGTTATGATTACCAGCTAAAATAAATTGTTTAGCCTTAGAATTAATATTTATAAATATTTTTGATACTCTAACCTTAAAAACAAACAGTAACTTTACCGATTTTTGATATTTTCCTTATGGTTTCTCTTTGTTATTTTGCAGGCGCGTAAATATTTTGCCAGAAAAGATACACAGGTTCACAATAAATAATAATCCGCACTTACCAATAATGTAAAATTCCATTCAAGTCCTGTATAATATTTACTTTTACTTTTACCATCCACTATACCACTTTATTGTCGCCATTACTATATTACGAATGAACAAGATTAAGACATTTTAGTTTCTTAAATGATTATTATTCTCTTGTAATTCTTTCTTATAACTCATTTAAAACTTATATTCTTATATCGTACTTATAAGAGATTATCTGTAGTGTTAAGGTTTCCTGTTACACCGAAATATAGCTGTAATGCAGCTATTATGCAGCTTATGTATTGCTTATACAGCTACTCTACAGCTCTAATAACGCCAAAGGCTGTATAATTTGGGCCCTTTTTTTACTTATAAGGGCTGTATAAGCGCTTATACAGCCTTTGTACAGCCTAACTGTACAGCTTATAGTATACAAATAAACTTTAATACAGCTTATATACAGCTTGCAATGCTACTTGGGTGGGGGCAGCGGTGCTCCGGCTCCGAGCCAAAAACACTGCCCCCGGCCCCGACGGAGTCCCCGGCCGGGCCTGGGTTCTGGCGTTGGGCCCACTCGAGCCGCGCTTGAGAGCGCTTTTCAGCGGCTGTTTGGCGCAGGGGCGGTTTCCTCGTGTGTGGAAGTCGGGAAAACATGTCCTTCTGCGGAAAGAGGGGCGACCGCCGGACTCGCCCTCGGCTTACAGGCCGATAGTGTTGCTGGACGAGGCCAGTAAGCTGTTGGAGCGCGTGGTGGCTGCTCGTCTCGTGCGGCACCTCGAGGGGCTGGGACCGAACCTCAGTGTCCATCAGTTCGGTTTCCGTCGGGGCAGGTCCACGATCGACGCAATTGCGAGGGTGAAGGCTCTAGCGGATGAAGCAGTGTCCAGGGGTGAGGTGGTTTTGGTGGTTTGGTTCGCCAACGCATTCAACTCCCTGCCCTGGGCTTGTATCAAGGCGGCACTGAAGCGCCATGCCGTGCCTGAGTACCTGCGGAAGACGGTGGAGGATTACCTCACCGATAGAACCGTTAGGTACCCTGCGCGCGGTGCTTGGGAGGAGAAGGGGCTGTCGTGCGGCGTTCCACAGGGGTCTGTCCTAGGACCACTCCTGTGGAACATCGGGTACGACTGGGTGCTGAGGGGGGCCAACTTGCCGGAGGTGAGCGTGACCTGTTACGCCGACGATACACTGGTAACGGCTCGCGGCAACAACTTCAGGGAGGCGTCAATTCGGGCCACAGCGGGAGTAGCGTCGGTCGTGACTCGGATCAGGAGGCTGGGGCTGGAGGTGGCCCTTAACAAATCAGAGGCCTTGTGTTTCCATGGGCCTCGGAAGGCCCCTCCGGCGGGTTCCAGCTTAATGGTGGGGGGAACGTCCATTGGTGTCAAGTCGACAATGCGGTACCTAGGCATAGTCCTTGACAGCCGTTGGACGTTCAAGAAACATTTTGAGGGCCTTGCTCCCAAACTAATTGGAGCGGCGTCGGCACTCAGCCGGCTTCTACCCAACGTCGGTGGGCCGAATGTGGGCTGCAGGAAACTGTACGCGGGTGTTGTGCGGTCGATGGCCCTATATGGGGCGCCCATTTGGGCATTCACCCTGACCGCCGAAAATCAAGCCCAGTTGCGGAGGCCGCAGCGGGTTATGGCGGTCAGGATAGTGAGGGCATACCGCTCCGTATCCCACGAGGCAGCGTGCGTGTTGGCGGGGACTCCGCCCTGGGACCTCGATGCAGCAGCGCTCGCTGATTTTTATTGGCGTGTCTCTGAGGCGCGGGCCAGGGGGGTTCAACCACCTCTGGAGGAGGTAAGACGCTGGAGACTTGATTCCCGTCGAGTGCTCCTCCAGAAGTGGAAAGAGAGATTGGAGGCGCCAAGTGCCGGTCACTGGACCGTCGAAGCCATCCGACCCGTTCTGGAGCGATGGATCAGAAGAAAGGGGGGGTTCCTCTCCTTCCACCTTACTCAGGTCCTCTCGGGGCATGGTTGCTTCGGGAGATACCTGTGTAGGAGGGCGGGACGGGAACCAACTATGCAATGCCACGACTGCGGCAATGCCGAAGACACGGCGCTACACACGCTGGCCATTTGCCCAGCGTGGGCTGATGAGAGGGCCGCACTCGTGGCCGTAGTGGGGAGAGATTTGTCCTTGCCAGCGGTGGTAAAAGCCATGCTTGGTGGGGAGAGTCGATGGAAGGCGGTGGCCTCCTTCTGCGAGGACGTGATGGTGCAGAAGGAGGCAGCGGAGCGTAGCAGAGAGGAAGATCCGGCCTCTCAGCCAATGCGCCGCAAGCGCGTGGGGCGGCGGCAGTTGGCATACGACCGCCGGTTACCCCCATAAGGGCACTTGTGGGCGGCAGGCTCGGGGACGTCTGTCGCCCACACAAAGGTCCCTGCGTGGGCGGGCGCGATGTGTAATCAACGCGCCCACTGAGGTGAAGGGGTGATTTCCCCTAGAGTCGGGTCCGACTCCGGACGGCCGCTGGCGAGGTTGCGGAAGAGTACTTCGGCGTCCCTGGGACCTCGCCATATAGCAGCGAGGCGGCAACAGAGGGGTTTTAGTGGGTAAACCTGGGGTCTCATTAGCCCACAACAGGGAGTCCCACATAACCATCCCGGCCCGTCCCCGCGCCGGGTGGTATACGTAAAGCATTTCCCCTCAAAAAAAAAAAAAAAAAAAAAAAAAAAAAAAAAAAAAAAAAAAAAAAAAGGCGGTCATTCTATAAATAAGTTTGCGGTCTAATTGCCGCGATCCATACAAAAATCATGAAAAGAGTCGTGGCAATATTTTAGATGCAACCGCCAGACATATTCTCAGAGAATGACCCAGGACAACTATTAAGGGACGCAGCTATGTGGCGGAATGAGAACACCACTTCGTTTGCTCCTTTTAGTTCATACAGCTCTTAAATTGTCCTTCAACAATGTGGATCATGCATGTGGATCGGGCTTAATTAATTGTGCTTGCGCATAGGTATTTGACTTCGCTTTAGCGGAAACTACAAAATAAATTTTAATCCTAGAATAAAACTATAACCCTTACCAATTTAATATACCCAAGTCTATCAAGCATAAGGTTCTCGGGCTTCAGGTCCCGATAGACGATATCCTTGGAGTGCAGGTACTGGAAGGCCTCGACGACGCAAGCCGCCATGAACCGCGCGGTGGCCTCCGGGAAGAACCGCTGCTTCTGAAGGATGGTCCAAACCTCGCCGCCGAGGACCGGCTCCATGAGGAAGTAGATGTACTTGTTGTCTTTGAATGTGCGGTATAGTCTAAAAGACGGTGTTTTTTCAAATATACAAATTAAAACTAAACTAAACCTATCTTAATCTAAGCGTCACTTGTACCATTCCAAAGTTACCATGGTTACCAGTACAATTTGACACTAGGTTAACGGTTTAACCGCTTAACCCCGGGTTAGTGGGATGGTGCAAGTGGGCCTAAGGGGTCTAAATTATAGCTGCAAATATCTCCTATTCCGCTGGCAATTGGTAGTGTGCCCACAAGACTGGCCGCGTTTCCTCGCTGGACGGCAATGCCAATGCGCTAAGCGAGGAACGAGGAAAGACAGTGTTAATATTTATGCCATAATATTCTGTACCTAATACGCTTAGCACGTGTGTGTCGTTCGAGATAAAGTCGCCCTATTGTTAGGGTTGCCATACGTCCCGTATATACGGGACTGTCACCGTATCACGTCCCGTATTTTTTCTGGTCCCGTTTTTGTCCCGTATTTTGTCGACGGGTCTGGCCTAGTGGGTGGTGACCTGCCATCTGGTGATCCTAGCAGCAACCAGATACACCACCCCCCCTCGGTGGCCCGCTCGAAAGTTTCTTCAGGTAAAAAAAAGTATGGAGACCCCTGCTCTAGAATACCACTGTCCCTTATCAGTTCCGACTAATTATCGCAACCCTAACTATTGTGTATTGCTTATTCAGAAAGTTACTAAAAACTTTGTAATAGGTAGTGGCGAAGCTGCATTGAGTCATAAAATTTTACAATCCTTGGCTCTCTGAAAAATGTCGCACGCATTGCAATTTCTCTAGACTTTTGGCGATGAGCCAGATCATAAACAAAGTCTGGAAATTTTCAAGGCAATGCGTCGTCTGGGGAAATGTAGAGTCTAAGTGATTCAGTTGCAAACATACTGTAGCCGAGATAAATTGAGAGCAACTTACATAAATCCAGCAGCACCTTGGCGTACCACGTGGTGGTCTATGTATGATGATTGGGAAATCCTCTGCTTTATCGACAGCTGCATATATCCATAAGGGGCACTGGGTCACTAATTAGTCTCTGGTTGATTTTCACTTAAATCGCAGCGACGGGAACCGATATATGAATTATTTTAATCGGAGCGCGGATCGAACGCGGCCATTTAGTTTTAACGGCGGGCGAAGAGTTTTTTTATCCTCGCTAGGTGGCGCGGTTGTGTCGCGCCGGAAGGGCTTTTGAGATAAATGCAGTTGCCAGTTCAAATATCTAGCTACTACACGAAAATATATTCTTTCCTAATTGTGTTGCTTTGTATGTAAGAAAAATACCTATTTACATATGCATAGAAAGTAATTAATACTAATCTGTTCCTCTACGGAATATGCCGCTCACCTTAAAAACACGTAGTGTCTTTTAAAAGAACATGCGAAAGTTCAACAAGATAAAGAAACTTATACCTAACTTAAATGCTTACATTAAAAGTCGTAACGATTGTAGAAATTATTCTAAGGGTAAGGGACAGACCTTAACTACGGGTCGTTTGAACAATGTGTTCCCACTTTTTAAAGTTACGACGCGACTAACTTGATCAGTGCCCGGATGGACAGCATGAACGCGCGCGAGTTTCCACTGTAACGGCGGCAAGTGGTCATCGCATACCACAACAACAGTGCCTTCACGGATGGCGGGACCGCGATCTTGAAGCCACTTTGTACTCTGCTGCAGTTGATGGAGATATTCACGACTCCATCTACGCCAGAAATGCTGGACAGCTTGTTGTACCCAGCGCCAGCGCGTAAGACGACTAGGGTTTTCGTCGATCAAAGAAACGTCCGGTAGGGCCGTTAAGGGCTCGCCGATTAAGAAATGAGCCGGCGTAAGAGGTAACGGATCGGAAGAGTCTGAACTTAACACGCAGAGAGGACGACTGTTAAGTACCGCTTCGATTTGACAGGTCAGCGTGTGCATAGAATCATATGTTTGCGTCTGTGTACCTATTACGCGATATAAATGGGTTTTGAAACTCTTAACAGCCGCTTCGAATAGTCCACCGAAATGGCTAGCATACGGTGGCTGAAAATGCCAAGTTAATCCTTGTTTTAAAGTTTGTTGGTTGAGAGCGCTCATGACCGAATCGTTACGTAAGAACGCGTATAATTCTTTAAGGTAATTATTACAACCAACAAAGTTACGTCCGCAATCGGTATATATATCTGTACAATATCCTCGGCGGGACGTGAAACGTCGCAACGCAGCTAAAAAACCTTCTGTGGAAAGTTCGGAAACTAATTCAAGATGTACAGCCTTAACGCTCATACATACGAAAACCGCAACATAACATTTTATTATTTTTGCATTACGAACTTTATTAGCGCGAACGTAAAATGGCCCGCAAAAATCGCACGAAGTTTTACTAAATACGCGCGCGGGGCGCAAGCGAACTGAGGGAAGCATGCCCATGCGAGGTTGCACGCGGGTAGGGCGTGCGCGGAAACATGGAATACAACGATGCACGCGTAGACGCACAATATCGCGACCTGAAATAATCCAATATCGCTGTAAGAGCGAGTTTTGCACGCACTGCGGACCGGCATGCAATTCGTGTATATGAGTATCGTCAATAATAAGATTTGTAAGAGGATGTCTTTTAGGTAAAATTAATTGATGTTTTGATTCATAAGGTAAAAATGATTTATGAATACGTCCGCCGACGCGTAATAATCCCTCACTATCTAGAATAGGCGCGAGACGCCGCAAACGTAAGGAAGGGGATTTATTTGACGAGATATTTTTTATGTCGTCTTCGAACACTTGTTGTTGCGTAATCAATATAAGTCGCTTTAATGCAAAGTGGTACTCTGGTACGGTGATGTACTCCGGGAGCGTTTGTTTATGTTTTCTACATTTGTGGTAAAAACGAAATATTAATGCCGTGACGCGAACTAATTTACCTAGCGACGAAAATCGCGTAATAAGAGTATCATCGTCCGGGAAAGTAGGCAATGTGGAAACACATGCGCAATTAATATTTGTTGATTTTATTTTATTACGTTTTTCTTCCGTTGTGTTTACTACCGGTTTTTGTATAGGCCAGGAGTCGTGACTTTGTTGGAGCCATGTAGGACCATGGAACCACAAGTCATTTTGTACGAGCGCGGCGGGCAGCAGACCGCGCGACGCCGGGTCAGCGCTGTTGTCAGCTGACGGGACGTGACGCCAGCAGCTCGCCGGGACACGGGACAAAATCTCACTGGTGCGGTTAGAGACAAACGTTTTCCATTCGTGCGGGGGTGACTTAAGCCACGCGAGCGCGACGGAACTATCTGACCACGCGTACACTTGATCGGGGCGAATGCGATCACCGTAAATGCGCATTACTCTTTCTATCAATTTTGACAGGATCACGCATCCCATTAATTCCATTTTCGGAATAGTAAGGCAAATCCGAAGTGGAGCTACGCGGGTTCGAGCTATGACTAAATAAGTTTGAACCTTACCGGTATTGTCCGTAAGACGTATATAAACACAGGCGGCATACGCAATTTGACTTGCGTCTGCAAATCCATGAATTTCGATTGAATCGAAGTCGTCAGTATTAAAAATATGACGAGGAAATGAAATTTGAGATAAGAGCGGGAGCTCGCTAACAAAACTCGTCCATGAGTTAACTATATCGATAGAGGCTTCGGAGTCCCAAGGAACCTTTGCTAACCATAGCAATTGAATTAAATGTTTGGCAAACAATGTCACCGGAGATAATAACCCGAGTGGGTCGTAAATTTTTGCAATTTCCGAGAGAATAGCCCGCTTCGTACAGGCCCGAGAAGTACTTTGTACTTTGAAACTAAATGAGTCTGATCCCGGATTCCATTGAAGTCCAAGGACTTTGACCCCTTTGTCATTTTCCATTTCGGCAAAATGAACATTTTCGCGCCGCTCACCATGAGAATCTGGGGATCGCGTAACAGCGAGAATAGCTGGCGAGTTACTTTGCCATTTACGTAATTCGAACCCGGCCGTGGCACAAATACCTATCAGCTCCTGCTGCAGAGCGAGAGCCTCGGCTGTGGTATCTGCACCGGTTACCACATCGTCAACAAAGACGTCATTGAGTAAGACTGGGGAGGCGCGCGGGAAACGCTCACCTTCGTCGTGAGCTAGCTGTTTAATTGTGCGCAAGGCGAGATAAGGGGAACTACTTATACCGAAGGTAACGGTACGAAGCCTATAATCGCGCAGAGGCTCCTCGGGCGATTGGCGCCAAAGGATGCGCTGAAAATCCCTATCACTTTCACGCACAAGAATATTGCGATACATCTGTTTGATGTCGGAACAAAATGCAATGTTATGCACTCTGAATTTTAGAAGAACGTCAACAATGTCTAAGTGTAACTTAGGACCTGTTAACAAAGTGTCATTTAACGCGTGTCCACTTGTCGTGCGACACCCAGCGTCGTAAACTACGCGTGTGCGTGTAGTTTCGGAAATTTTTGACACACAATGGTGGGGTATGTAATAACTCGCGCCAGCGGGGGGGTTATCGTCCGCGAGCTCCATGTGGTTGAGATCCACGTACTCCTGGAGGCAAGCGTGATAATCCGCCTTCAACTGGGGGTTACGTTCTAGACGGTATTCCAATTTATGGAATCGTGCTAGGGCAATTTGCCGAGACTCGCCGAGCGGCGGTGCATCGGGCTTGAATGGCAGAGCGACCACGTATCGCCCTGTTTCATCACGCGTATGCGTCTTTTGAAAAAAGGATTCGCATAGCTTTTCTTCGGGAGTGTAACTCCGCAACTCTGGTACTGACTCCAGCTCCCAAAACTTCTGAAGATTGTCGTTGTCAAACGACGTAAAGCAAGTATGGCGTGGAGTCGAAACATTGGAAGTAAAGTTCACTTTACCTCCTAGCAAATAACCAAACACACTATTAATTGCGGTGGGCGTGCCAGGTTTACCTCTGACAATGCCATCGCGAACAATATCCATGAAAATGTCCTCGCCGAGTATCATGTCGACCGGCTGAGGTTTGTGAAATTCAGGGTCGGCTAAAGCGAGTCCCTGCAAATGAGGCCAATCAGCGAGAGGTGCTAGTGGTACACTAGGCATTTGACGGGTTAACTTCGCCAGAATAGACGCCTCTAACGGAATGATTGGATTTTGTTTGCCCTTAGGCGAAATTGAGCACACGAAGGTACCCCTAGGTTCCAGCGGCAAGTCGCCGACACCGACCAGCGGCTCGCTAACATGTTGTGGCGGTAAATTGAGTCGTTGCATACACGATTCTGTAATCAGAGCTGCTTGTAAACCCCCATCTACCATACATCGAATCGTCGCAACTTTGTTGCCTTCGTAATAAAGGTCAACCAACGCCGTTGATAATAAAACCGTGCTAGGTTGTTTCCCTAAACTACCTAAACTCTGTTCATTCACGCCGTGAACTGCTGACGGGCTGCTAGGGCCGGGCTGCTCCGTAAGAGCGAGCGAGACGGCAACTGATTCCGTAGCTTCATTGATAATCGGCTGTGGAATGTTTGATTCTAAATGAATTAAAGTATGATGTCGTTTATTACACTTACGACATTTAAAACTTGATTTACAATTCCTTAAGTCGTGCCCGGGGCATAAACAATTGTAACATACATTATTTGTTTTAACAAATGCAAATCTATCTTTCACCGATAGGTCTAAAAATTCTAAACATTTATTGAGGGAATGCATTCCTTTACACTTCAAGCAAGCTCGAACCTTATTTGTATCGACATAAGGTCGACTTTGAGCTGACGCCGTACTTGTTGCAAAAACACGCTTGGGTGTTATTTGATTTGAATTTATATTTGTATTATTTTTACTACTTAAGGAATTGTTTCGAGTGGACTGTGTATGGGAAACTGAGATCATCTGTTCCGCTGAAAGTTCGCGTTCGAGGAAAGTAATTAGGCCCTGAACTTTAGGTATTTCGCCCGGGTTGGTTAAGGAACGTTCATATTCTTTTCGCGTATTCACGGGAATCTTACGTAATAATAAATTTAACAGAACGAAATCCCATTCCTTAACCGGAAAATCCATGACTTCGAGCGCCTTTATATTTTCGTGATAAACATTAAGTAAATTTCTCATGGCAACAGCTGATCGCGCGGAACAAATATCTATATCGAACAACTTATCTAGATGTTGTGATGCAATAATGCGTTTATTGTCATAACGGGATTTTAGAATATCGAGCGCAATTGCATAATTACTTTCCGTTATGGGAATTGACTTAATTAAATTATGTGGCTCGTTTTTGACAGAAAGGAGCAAATACCTAAACTTCTCCGCATCCGTGTAAGCATTGTTATTGTGTACCAGCGATTGAAATAAATCGAAAAAGGCAGGCCAACCAGTCGGTTCGCCGTGAAATTCGGGAAGCGATAATTTTGGTAAATTTCGACGATCGTTGCTAAGCGTTTCGTTGGGGGAAAGCGCGCGGCTCGCGCGACGCCTTTCTACGTCTACCTCCTTTAGGTTATTTAAATGTGTAACTATCGCGTAATACAAGTCATTAAAATCGTTACGAATCTTAATATTGGCTTCTTTGTTGAAGCTTTGCAATTTAATTAACGCTTTTTCGATTTTAGTTTGAATCTTAGTAAACTTTCGCTGATGCACTGATAAATCTGTCGTTCTTGAACGAAATTGATCTGTATTTGTCGCTGCGAACTGTAACGTTCTCTTTAATTCGTCGAGAATTAGATCTCGTTCGAATATGTCTTGTGTAATACACGATGTGTCGGCTTCAGTATTGCCGTCTGTAGGGTTAGGAACCATTTTGCGAGACAAAGATGGCGACAATGACAATACTAAATTGAACTACAAACGTGTCTAAACGCAAAAACTGGGTACGAAATACCGCAAAAATCGCAAAATACAAGAGCAACACAACCAGAGAAAGAAAAATCCGGATCGAACGGATCAAAAAACTATGTAGCCGAGATAAATTGAGAGCAACTTACATAAATCCAGCAGCACCTTGGCGTACCACGTGGTGGTCTATGTATGATGATTGGGAAATCCTCTGCTTTATCGACAGCTGCATATATCCATAAGGGGCACTGGGTCACTAATTAGTCTCTGGTTGATTTTCACTTAAATCGCAGCGACGGGAACCGATATATGAATTATTTTAATCGGAGCGCGGATCGAACGCGGCCATTTAGTTTTAACGGCGGGCGAAGAGTTTTTTTATCCTCGCTAGGTGGCGCGGTTGTGTCGCGCCGGAAGGGCTTTTGAGATAAATGCAGTTGCCAGTTCAAATATCTAGTACACGAAAATATATTCTTTCCTAATTGTGTTGCTTTGTATGTAAGAAAAATACCTATTTACATATGCATAGAAAGTAATTAATACTAATCTGTTCCTCTACGGAACACATACATAATTTGTACTTATCATTAAATTTATGCTTCTAATTTCATTGAATTTTAAACCAATGTTTGTTCGGTGCCGGTCTTTTAAGTGCCAAAAAATTACCATTTTAAACCTAACTTGAGAAAAACTGTATTAAGAATGAGTCACGTTAGACCGGGGCGGGCCCGGGCCGGAGCTTCCGGCAGTTACTTTTCTATGACAGATGACCGGTGATCACGTGATGATTTTCATAGAAAACGAAGCGCCGGAAGCTCCGACCCGGTCTAACGTAAGTCATACTTTATGATTATCCCGGTCGATTTTATTATTATTATGTCTAATTTATATTTAACCTTTTCGACGCCGTGTCAAATACAAAAGCTGTCACTCGGACGCCATATGCCACCGTAGTGTCAAAACTGAAATCTGAAATTTAACTTTATAGCATATGCACATAGGTCTACCTATGTTGCTCTGTGGTCTGTGACTGATTAATCCGTCTTTGGCGTTGGACCTGTGGTGCGGATATATCGGTCATTGGCGTCCAAAAGGTTAATCTGAGGATTACCTGCAAATGAAGGGGCTGTTGCAGACCATCATGATGTTCTTCTCGTTGTAGGCATGCACTTGCTGCTGCTGCTGCACCATGTCCACCTTCTTCAGGCACTTGAGCGCGAACGTCAGCCGCGGGTCGCGCTTGTACTGCACCAGCTCCACGCGCCCGAACCCGCCCACGCCCATCGTGCCCACGATCTCAAGCTCTTTTAGCTCCACGTATTCAAATTCTGATAAAAGAAAGCATGTGATACTTGTAGAGACCCCTGCCATTACAATAGACTCAAACACAGGTGTAGGTATATTACCTACTTACCCCTACATTTTTAGGGTTCCGTACCCAAAGGGTAAAACGGGACCCTATTACAAAGACTCCGCTGTCCGTCCGTCCGTCCGTCCGTCCGTCTGTCACCAGGCTGTATCTCACGAACCGTGATAGCTAGACAGTTGAAATTTTCACAGATGATGTATTTCTGTTGCCGCTAAGTGGGGCTCCCATACAACAAACGTGATTTTTGACCAAAGTTAAGCAACGTCGGGCGGGGTCAGTACTTGGATGGGTGACCGTGTTTTTTTGCCGTTTTTTGCATTATGGTACGGATTACGGAACCCTTCGTGCGCGAGTCCGACTCGCACTTGTTAAATGAATCAACTATTTAGGTATTATGTACCTAATTAACATATGTAGATTTCTTAAAGTAGAGGTATCCACGTAGTGGTTATATTCTCTTTAAAGGCATCATCAATCCATTTTATTATAATCCAGAAGGCACCTAATAACCTACCTATTTGATTACATTCAATTAATCTGCTAATTAATAGACATTTACAGTCATTTGGCATGCAGGTCTCTACCGAGAGAAATTGTATGGATCTTGAATGTTAATAATACAATCGGCAACAACAATTGCAGCGGAAACGCCTTCTAAGAATAGTAATTATCTACGTGGGATTAAAGCAGCTTCCTTAATTAAAAATATTGGAATTTATGTTTTGTATGCTTGTAAAACATACGTTGCATTGTGTTAGTATTAATTTCACAAACATAAATGGGCTAGGTATAGAGTGATTACCGCTCTTAACTTGAGATGATTTTCTTTGCTCCAGTGGCGGAGGGATGGAATGCCTGATATTCTTTAATTCGTCTAAGTTGCCGAGGAATTCCGTGAATGGTCTGAGAAATAAAATAAAGCAATTTGTTATTTAAAATTTAAAAGTACGGCAAAGAAGATCGATTATGGTAAGTTGTACATTTGGCGTTAATACGGCGTGAATTAGGTACCCACACGCCGATGCTTGCCTGTAGACTCGGTTAGTGTTGTAGGTACTCGATAGGCCCGGTTGAAACTTGGCAGAGCGACAGTCCTCGCACAGCAAGGTCTAATTGCCGAAGCAGATAGGTACCACACTAGAGCTTGCCTACGCACTTACAAGCACTCTCCCTCGCATTGTTTAAGTAAACCTTACCCTCGCTCTAGTGTGAGGCACTCTACTCCGGGCGGCTCGGCGGTGACAGTGGCGAGCCGACGGTCCTCATGCAGCAGCGCCTGCTCGCCGAAGTAGTCGCCGCGGCGCAACGTGCCCACGCGCCGGTCGGGCCCCTCGCCCTCGCGCTTCGTCACCGCCACGGTGCCGCCGCGTATGATGTAGAACTTGTCACCCCGTTCGCCTTGCCGCACGACCGCCGTGCCCGCTGAGAAGAACTCCTGAAATCGAAGATTGCAACCGCACCGTAATAAGGTAAGAGGCATGTTGCAAAATAAAACTGTTGTCCCTGGTTTCGAAATTTTATAGTACTGCTGAAGGAATTTAGTGTGCACCTGAATTGTGGTTCCTAATCCTTAATTTCGCAGAGTAACAAATTTTGCTTAGGTAACATACGATTAGGTATGTATATTACCTGACAAAGGCGGAATATCAAGAATTACTTGAGAATTGAGATTCTTATTTGAGGAATAATTGAATTACCTACCTAATCATGTTTTCTTACCCTTTTGAGGAAGTCTGAGATCTTGGCGAGTTCGATGGGGTGTATGCCCTGCAGCAGCGGCACGGAGGCCAGGAATCGCATGTTGTATTCCTGCTCGCGCCGCCCGCTGCCCACCATGATCTTTTGAAATACCCGCCGCTCTAGCGTCCATACTTTGGCCTCTGTTATACCTGGATACCAAAATAGCTGGCTAGGAATATTGATAATTCTTGAATTAGACAGTTGTTTCGTTATTTAGGATTTTAATTTATTGGTAACCTGTCTCGGAAACCTTATCATTATACATTTTTAAAAGGTGGATTATGTTTGTTTTTATAATCAATGCAAAAAGTTTACGGTATCTGAGGAAAAAATCGTCTGGGGATTGTCATATCTTACAAATCCTCGTTATTGCACCTCTTTCAGTTGAAGCATAATCATATAATCAGATTAACGTGGATTTTATTGTTACACATAAGACTGCGAGTTAGTCATAAAGTATTCATAACAAACTTATCACTTACATCGTATCGATGCAAATCGTTTAGCTTTATACAAGATAGCGAGTTCTCCGAACGCTTCTCCAGGCCCGAAGTTCTTCACAACCTGCCCGCCTTTTAGGACCTCGAACTGTCCTTCGGCAGACACGTATAGATGACTCCCGGACTCGCCCTCACGGATTATAAGACTTACGGCCTGGAACACCTGTGGGCTCATAGCTTCAACTACCATCGTTAATAGTTCTTCGTCCATCAAATTCTTTAGGAAGTCATTGGCCATTATTGCTTTTTTTATTTGTTCCGCAGATCTGTAAAACAGAAATTGCACTTTGAATCCAAGCTAGCGCGCTAGATGTCTCTACCAACGGAGAAGTATTTAAATAGGACTCGATTCCCGCCTAATTCTACATATTCTTGAAGAAATATATAGTAGTAATAGTGGCCATAATGCTAATGTATCACGAATCCTACTTGGGTACTTAATCAAACAAATTTAACTTTTGTGCAAAGGATTATCTTGCTCGCGAAAGTAGGCTAGTCTAAGCAAGGTGTTTTAAGCCTCTTCGTAATCGGTATTAGAGCTGTATTTTACATAATTGTATTTTCTTACTTTTCATCCTTTTCATATTTCATGTATTGCAGGTCCACACTGGCGCGCGACGTGTCAAGCGGCGCGTGTGGCGCGATGATGCCCCTCTTGCGCTCACTGCGCTGCGGTTCAGCATGTGCTGGTCTGGTTATAAAATCCGATACAGTTTTCATATCTGTGCTGCTATTACTTCTACTATTCATTTCGAAATCGGAATCCCTGCTATAGGTGGTCCTCCCGCTCTGTATGCTCATGTAACTGGTGGTGGACTTCTTGGGGGACGTCCCTGGCTCCTGCTGTTGGACTTCATCTTGTTGTGGTGGATGCTCCGTAGTGCCATTGGGGACATTACCATTAACAGTTGGCATTGGCACCTCGACATTGTCAGTTAATTTCTGAAAAATAGTTTGTATAAATTGGACTAGGTACCTATTACTTTTTCTGCTTATAGATATATCGGTAGGATACTTGGTCGGTAGGTAGCTATATACATATAGATTATAGAATCAACGAACCGTTGGGACCTAAAATCATAAAACGCCTGCCCTATTGTACTTTGTGTAATCAAACGTTAAGCGACAGTATGCAGACTACAATATAAACATATAAATCCTACGTGTAAACATGTTACCTACCTAGAGTACCTACCTCGTAATTGTTTTATACTTATCTCATATCTTGCTCTGCAATCGACTCAATTATATCTGGATCTTAGATATTTTGTTTTTCTTTTCATTACATACAAATAAATGAGGAATGTTGAAATATTAACGAGTTGATACGAGCATGCACAACGTGAGCCATTGGAGAATCTTAGCTATTTCCAACAAAGAACAGTGTTTACCTTCGCTTTGGCAGTGGTCAAAACAATCACAATCTCGTACTGAACGGAAGCATTAAATGGATTTGGTATGAATTGCTTCTTATTGCTGTGATTTTTAACATTCTTATCTAAGTTTAAGATAAGTAATTGTATCGTTAATAATAGATTTCATATAAAGAATTTAGATTAGACAAACATTTTTACTCGTAGTGATTTCCTAAAAGGATTCAGAGTAATTCATAAAGCTGACCTAAGTAATTTATGATAGGAGATAGATAAAATTTAAGTATTCAAACTCAAAGATATCAAAAGTAAAGATATTCATATAACGTCGAGCGAACGTGCGCACCAACGAAATGTGCATGTACTTAAAAAACGCCATTTTCGCACCAACCCATTTTCTGTCCCCACTTCGTAGTGCCCATCTTTACGAAGTAATAATTACATAAATCAATGTTCACACTTGCCATGTTGCTATTTTTTTAGAAATAATTTTTGTTACCAATGTTTATTGTTTGTGAGAAGAGGATTAATGTCAAAGAAAACATCGCGCCTCCGAGTTCAACAGCCGAACTTGATGGCGCTATATGTACAGTCAGCAGCAGAAGTTGCTAAGCGGGCCAGGTGTTCAAAATGATCTTGACGCGACTTAGTATTTTCGAAATCTGCGCCCCCCAAAACCTATAAAACGACATCCATGACGACTTTTATGACATAGTGCATGGTCGCCATTTTGGAATCCAAAATGGTCATCATTTTCGAAATATGCGCCCCCTAAAACCTATAAAACCACACTCATGACGACTTTTATGACATAGTGTATGGCCGCCATTTTGGAATCCAAAATGGTCATCATTTTCGAAATCTGCACCCCCCAAAACCTATAAAACGATATCCATGACGACTCTTATGATATAGTGCATGGCCGCCATTTTGGAATCCAAAATGGTCATCATTTTCGAAATCTGCGCCCCCCAAAACCTATAAAACGACATCCATGACGACTTCTATGACATACTGCATGATTCCAAAATCGTCATCATTTTCGAAATCGGGGCCCCCTAAAATCTATAAAACGACAATAAATTATGCTGCCTTGTTGATAACTGCCAACAATAAACGTGAGAAGTCGTAGCTACTTATTTAGCGATCTCTTCCAGACAACCTATTCTATTTAATTACACAAACAGGTCTACCGCGATATAATTTCATCATTGTTTTTAGGTAGGTACCTTACATTCCGACGTTTCAGCTGAGTTGCACCAGCACAAACAACAATTTTAATTAATTATTTATTAATTTTTATTATTTTTATAGCGCCTACCACACCCACACACTAGCGCCACAGCTAAATAATCGTGATTATTTAAATTTAACGAATGATATTGAAAAAGGGGGCCGCCAGTGCCGCCACGTACTGTATTGTGTATTTAAGTACCTTTTGAATACATCAAACTAGTTTTTACGTTGCTGGTTTCATCGATCTTGGAACTCAAAACAAAAACGGCCGTTTTAACTTTGGACGCATAGATTGACGAATCCATCAACATAAAAACTAGTTTGATGTATTCAAAAGGTACTTAAATACACAATACAGTACGTAGCGGTCTCCTTTTTTTTTTCAATATCTTTCGTTAAATTTAAATAATCACGATTATTTAGCTGTGGCGCTAGTGTGCACGTCGATGGCCTTTTAATTTATTATTATGATGATGGAGCCTGTATCTAAAAGCACTGTTGAACATATACGTTGTAGCTACGTACCTAACGTGCAGCTAAATGTTACGATGGCATAGACACGTAGTACCATCGCCCACACTGTTAACTGTACATCGGTGGACCTTATGCCTTTTGTAATAAGGTGCACCGATGTACAGTTAGGAGTGTTGCTGTTTGTACCAAGTCGGGGATTACTCCTTTACAAACTTTTCAACAATTTTCTCAATGAAATGATAATTCTAACTCGTATTTATTGTACGTTTTTTGTAGGATTTGTTTCTTTTAGATATACCATTTAAGATCATATTTTACTACCTATTTTTCATACATTATTTAGGTAATTTTCCTTTAGGGATTTGAAGTCGGGGCTTTCTTTACCTCTCTTATCAATCCCATATTTTAAACAAGTAGCTATTGAATACGACTCTTATGACAAACAGATAAAGAATAAAAAATCATGCCATATGAATCCTCTGTTTAAGCCGAAATACCTACCTAAGTATACTATCTAAATTATTCATAAAGAAAATGACATAGGTTTCTTCACTGATGAAGGCACCCCAATGTGTTGGCAGGTCCCTAATACCTAAACCTGCTTCATGTTTCAAAGATTTATGAAATTAAAATACATGAAAACTCAAATGTTGCCGTTTGAATTTGCCACAGTTATGTTTCACTACTTAGTTCTAGAGATGTGCGCCGATGGCAAAATCATCGGCGGCGGCGACCGATGATATTTTCATCGGCGGCGGCGGCGTGATCGGCGTGAAATCGGCGTGGCATAATTTTTGATACTGCATGAGAACGTGGCTGTAGAAACTCTACATTAAAGCTTTCTGAGTATTTACTAGGCTATCCAAAACATATTATGTGTGTTTTCTAAATTATTGCCGAAAATTATATCCCATCGGCAGCCATTGGGCAGCGTTCGGGAAACTACGTAATGTCTTTTCGTCCGACATACCTCAGTGCCTCAAGACGAAAGTCTTTAATCAATGTGTGTTACCAGTGATGACTTACGGCTCCGAAACGTGGTCTTTCACTATCGGCCTCATCTCAAAACTTAAAGTCGCTCAACGAGCTATGGAGAGGGCTATGCTCGGAGTTTCTCTACGTGATCGAATCAGAAATGAGGAGATCCGTAGACGAACTAAAGTCACCGACATAGCCCACCGGATTAGCAAGCTGAAGTGGCAATGGGCAGGCCACATTGCACGCAGAGAAGATGGCCGATGGGGTCGAAAAGTGCTCGAGTGGAGACCACGGACTAGCAAGCGCAGCGTAGGACGTCCACCCACAAGATGGACAGACGATCTTGTTAAGGTCGCCGGAAGACGCTGGATGCGGGTCGCTTCCAACCGGCACGTATGGAGGTCCAAGGGGGAGGCCTATGTTCAGCAGTGGACGTCTTATGGCTGAGATGATGATGATGATGATGATGATATCCCATCATGTCACTTGGCAACCATTTATTACCAATACTAACCTAACGGTTACCAACAGTATGTTTATATATGAAAATAAAAAGGATACATTAAAATGCTACATTTTAGGCAGCTTTTAGGCAGTATTTTTACTTACTTTGTAAGAGGAATACAAATAAAACACAAAAAAAATCTTTATACGTTAAGTCTTAAATCTATATTGACTTTTCCTAGCCGCTGTCGCCTCACCTAGGATTTGTTACGAAATAATGAAATAATGATGAACTACATCTACATCTACTACATGTCTGAACTGAAGTTTAACAGAAATGTATGTTAGAATAAAAATGTCATCGTTTTCGAAAGTAAACGTCTCTGGCAGGTTGATTCGCTCAACAGAATGTCTTTGAAGTGTCCCGTTTTATGGAATATTAAGGTCTACTTTGTTTTCTTTACTGCTAGCTTAGTGATGATACTTGGTGATTTAAGTTCCTATAAGTAGGTATAATTGTTTAGGTATAGCTTATTACGAAGCTTTATCCTGACTTTTATAATTTTGATTGAAATATAATATATTGTTAAGTAAAAGAAGCTGATAATCACCATAAAATTACTATGAATTGATCGTGTGTAATTTTAAATGAAATTGTATATTATGTGCTAAATAAATCAAATAAAGTATTAAAATAAATCAAATCATATCTATCATAAATGATGACCCTTATGCGTGTCACCAGCATCATACGCAATTATAATCGTGGTGACAGCTTGCTGGAGATTCTAAGAAGAAAATAGCATGTATATGAACCTGCTATTTTCTTGACTTTAGTTCACTGATTCTTCTTCTTCACTGATTAAATTAACAATCAAGAGACTATTGATGTAAAACAAAATGCGTTCTACAAAAAAGCTGTGCGAAAATATCAAATATAAAATATCAAATAATAACCTGAGATCCAGAAACTAGATCTTGTTTTAATTAACGCTAAATCGTTATCACACAGCTAACACCGCAACGACAAAAATGATGCTAATTTGGTTCACTGGCAAATAATAAGCGAAAAAGCATAAGAATCTTTAAATTATATCTCTGACACTATCTACTCACTACGCAACATGGAATGAGATACGATAGGTATTAAAATTTCCCACGCCGATTATACGCCGGTCAAATTTATCGGCGGCGGCGGCGTGGAAAAATCGTCGGCGGCGGCGGCGCGGCGGCGCGGCGCACATGTCTACTTAGTTCCACAGAACAATGAACACATCTCTCGTCATGAAACTAAATTACCTATTTTAATAAATATTCACTTCATACGAGGCACCTGTGTAAAGTTTGTAAAAGATAGCATATTAAACCTGTGTGTAAAGTAGGTAAGTATGTAATGTAAGCAACAGCACGTAAGTAAAGAAGTGATAGACTTACGATAGTCCCACGTCGCTCGTCTGGTTCCGCCGGTGCAGCGTTGCTCAGGTTAAAGCCGCCTTTGGACGACCACCTGAACGGGGGACACAGCACCATGTTCGCAATATCAACACTCAACAGTCGGTTCAAGGTGAGCACGACAGCATTACATCGTGGATTGTGGCAAACCACGCACTGTGCGATCGGCGCACGAGCAAACCCTTATCGCGACTAGATTATCTTGGCGAACCGATTGTTTTAATTATTATATATTATACTGAAGAATGATTAGGTACCATTATCAAAGAGCCTTGCAATGTTATCAGCCCTAATAATATTAATGAGTATCAGTCACAGGGAATTACAATTTGCTAGTATTTTTTTAAATACTAGCCCTTTTCGGAAATAGTTATCCTCCACTTTATTGGTGTTATTTCCTTTCGGGATTACCCGAATACACCTTACCTACCGTAAACTCTGGTCACTTTAGGCTACATCACACGACTATGGCACAGAATAAGTAATAGTATTCTCATACTATGTTCCAAATTAACATGTAGGGGAAACTGTTGTACCTTGGACATGGTTTTACCCAGGGGCGTATTTTGAAATTTGGCGCCCCGGGCCAATAAGTTTCGACGCCCTAGAAGTTAATGAAATAAAAAAAACAACGGGTTGCACTCCGGGAGTGCCGGCAGAAGTAAAAACTCAATGACATTGTAACAGTTTTTCGATCAGGTCACGTGTCCGTCTTACGAATCTTACGGTCACGTGACCTGTCGCGAGTTTAACATTTTTTCCCCATCACAAAAAGTGCACAGCGCCGCTAAAGAAGTTTTCACTTCAAAAAAAAATAAAAAATACAGAATGTTTAATTATGTATTTTTGACGTGAAACGTTAGGTAAACGTCTATGAAAACCCGTAGAAGGGGGGTCGGACCATAAACAAGATGTAACGAAGTGCTATGGCGTGGCGGCATAATTATACCGATCTCTGTAAAGGCGTATCCAGACTAGTAAATTTTTCGCCCATCTGATTAAATTGCCCGATCGAATCAGGACGTGCGGACGCAAACGCCAATTTGGATCGCCGAATTCAACCGCCGATGATGACCGATATTACCGTCCGCACCTCATTTTATAATGAGGTGCGGACGCAAGAATACCAATTTGTGACGCCAGTATTTTCGTTCTGGGGCATTTTATTCAATTTAGAGGGCTTTAATATCATCATAAATATAAAATTGGTGATTAAATTGGATATTGGCGCCAATTTCATTTCTGATCAAATCGGTTGATTTGATCGTCCCGTCTGGATACCGCTTAACTTTGTAATGCAACTATAAGATATACCTTAATCATTAAGGTATATTACTTATAGTTATACATTACGGCTTAATGTATAGTTTTGATGTATAGAAAAAAGTAGCCATTACTCAGAACTGCATGTGCTGCGAACATTATATTAGATGGCGCTGATTCTGCGCTAGAAAACGGCGCATTTGGAGCTAAAATGACCCCTATTTGTTTATTTAGTAAGTAATTACTCATGAGTCCATTAACCGATTCTGGTGAAATTTGTGTCATTTGATAGATCTTATTCAATGTTAATGCTGTAAAAAACTAAAAATGTGGCATTTTTTATAGAAATTTTACGACTGCTCTTGCTTGAGGCTACCGTGTTCGAAAATTAATGCACAAAACTGACGCAAAATACCTATAGAACGATGAAGCAAAAACAGTTCTTTACGATCCTTTATAACCCTAGTAGGCCGCGGCGGCGCTATAGCGGGTACGAGCGCCTGAGACTGTAGTTTCTAGAACGGTCTTGCATAGAGGGCGCATGCGGCGCCCTACACTGTAATGTCAGGCGTCTTATATGCAGGGCGCCTGCGACGCGCTTTACACTGTAATGTCGGGCAAAGCTCTGACATACCTACAGGTCGTCTGCGGAGTCTTTACACTGTAAAGTCAGGCTTCTTACATTCAGGGCGCCTGTTTACACTTTAAGCTTTGCACGCTCTGATTTACAGGGCGCCTGTGGCGCACCCGACACTGTAAGGTCGCGCGAAGCGCATTCTTTCATACAGGACGCCTGCGGTGCCCTTTACCTACACTATGGGGTCCCGGGACCCTATAAGCGGCATTTGCAATAACTTTCCATGCAACGTTTCACGTAAACCACTGCGGCTGTGTCCCTGATATAGCCTATCCCTATTTTTTTATGTGAATTTTAAATTGAGATTGTCAAGACAAAAAAATAAACATTATGAAGTAAAAGTTAGTTGAATGACGCAAAAACCGGCAATGCCGCCCCTGCCGGATTGGCGCCCCGGGCCATGGCCCGGATGACCCTAGGGTAAATACGCCCCTGGTTTTACCTCGAACAAATGGCAATATTTCCACATTGCCACGGTTATTGAAATATTTCATTTATATTATTTGAAACGTTATTATTAAGTATAAAAAACAAGCTATCAACCAAACTTAAGAGCGGCCGGTAACTGAAGAAAAAAATTAAAATATAAATTGTGTTATGAAAAGTCAGTATTTCGAACTTTACGTCAAGGATGATTATTTCATATTTTGCTAATAGATAATAAAACTTAATACAATAAGTTAAAGTTAAGTTAATTAGCTACTCGGTGGTAGGATCATTTCAGCCTAATCTCAATTGAAAGTGCTATTACGAAGCTTACATGTCCAAAAAGTTGCTTTGTTGTACCTCGGACACCGAAAATATGTTGTACCTTGGTCCGTACTTGCTACTACTGTAAATATATTTTTTAAACTTAATGTTTCATATTTGCCGTATTTCTAATTATAAGTTATCTGCGTTATAAGTTAGCAAGCAATCGATCTTAGAAGTAATGCCTAAAATGTTTTAGGCAAAAATAAAAAATGACCATTGCAAAGTATATTTTTCTAAGGAAATTGTACTAGAAAAATCTATTCAATGGCGTAAATATGCTAAAAATATGTGTGATTTCATATATAAATATTATTTCTATGATTATATTATAAATTTATTGATTAAAATTATCATGTCCGAGGTACAACGGGAAATGACCAAGGTACATCAGGAGTGTTGTTCCTTGGACACTTTTCCCTTTTTTTTTCGTCAACGTATCTCATCAAAATAAATAAACTAATCTTTAAATTTTATTTCGTATTAGATAGTTTATTAATGTATCTTATAATATTCGGATAAACAATAATTCTGCAGCCTTTAGTTTTTTTTCTAAAATTCACAAAAGAAAAAACTGTCCGAGGTAGAACAGCTTCCCCTACCTATAATGTGCACACCTACATACATACATTAAATGTTTTAAAACATAAAAATGGTTCGATATTGAATCCTATATATGAACGTTAATAAGAATTGGGCCGTAGTTTTTGTACCTTTGTATATTTTCTATTATAGCGGGCGTGGGTATAGTAATAGTCGGCACTGAAGTTAAAAGCAGTTTATTAAACTTAAAGTACACGGATTACGATACAACAGTCCACTACACATTGAAATACTAAAACTGTTACAATTGAACAAAGCTATGATCGGTCGTAGGGTCGGATACGCGCATACGTTTATACACAAAGCTGTCGGCTACCGAACTGACTCGCGCGCAGCGCCCTCAGCGATCACGCGATACAACATGGCGGCACACGCGCCTATCATAAGTTGACTCACGGCTTAATCTGTCAAGAAGCGAGCCGGGAGTCGACCGCGATTGGTTCTCTTGGGAAGACGCTCACAAGGCGTGATATCCCTTTCTAACGCACGCGTGGGCGTGCTGTCCCTGTCACACGCTATAGACTCCCCCTCGAGTTCATGAAGACGCCCACGTCCATGGACTCGCACAACACTCTGGTCTCGGTTACGTGGACGACCTCTATTTCGTTTTGGCACTACGGGAGAAGGAAGCACATCATCTCTACTATTAAATCGAACGAGCTGAGAGGAGTGATACTTGCCCAGAATCTCACCGGGTGAGCCAGGATCAGCGACCAGGTAAGTTGTCGGACTAACCTTCTTAACGACCAGGTAAGGGCCATCTCTTTTTGGTACAAACTTGGCAGAGACGTTCTTTGACGCATTGCTAAGAACGTGCGACTTAATGAGGACATTGTCCCCGACGTCAAATACATCACCTGGCTGACGAGACTTGTCAGCATGTTCCTTACGCCTATCCTGCTGAGCTTCAACCCGATCTCGTACTGCTGACAGAGAACTAATAAACGAGCGAAGATATGGCGTAATCTGAGGAACAAAGTTTTCTTTATCAAGGACGGCTCTTAAGTCATAACTAACCTCTATAGGAGACCTCATCTGCCGTGCAAACATGAGGTACGCCGGAGTAGCACCAGTCGCTTGACACACAGCACTATTCATGGCAAACCGGATTACACCCAGCTTCGTTGGCCACGATGTGTGATCGTTTCCAACCAGCTGCCCAAGCTGAGTCTTCATATCGCGATTTTTACGCTCGGCGGGATTCGCTTCAGGATGGTACAGCGGGAGGAGGCTCTGTTTGACTCCGAGGATATACATGCATTGTTGCATAACGGCTCCTACAAACTGTACACCATTGTCTGAGACTATCCTGCGAGGAAAACCGTACCTGAGAAAGTACTCTTCTACAAGAGTACGCGCGCAAGCTTCGGACGTAGCTTCTTTCAGCGCATACAGTTCCACCCACCTTGTGGCGGTATCTTCTACTAAGAAAATCCAACGCTCTCCTTTCTCCCCTTCTGGTAAAGGACCAAAAAGATCGATAGCTACGACCTCGTTGCGTTGACTAAGAACGGGAGTTTGGAGAAGACCAGAAGGCTTCTCATTAGACGCTTTGTATCGCTGACAAGATACACAACTTTTTATGTATTCAGCGATGATACGACGCATACCTGGGAAGAAAAAGCGTTGCGAGATCTTGTGAAAGGTCCTCTCAACCCCTTGGTGCCCCGACAACGGAGAATCGTGGCATTCCTTCAAGATGTCAAGATGAAGCGAAATAGGAACCACTAGCTGCGGTTCTTCGCTATCAACATCGGGATTGTACCTGTACAAGACGCCTTGCTGCATAAAATATCCTCTTTCAGACCAACGCTTTGCTCCAACGGCAGTATCGTCTGACGTACTCTCTAATTCTACTATTATCTTTTCCAGATCCGGGTCATCGAGCTGAGCACGACGCAGGTCTGTAGGGCTGCGAGCAGGTAAGTCCACGACGACGGCACATATGCCACACTGATCCTTACTTTCCTCTCCACACGCAGGACGACTGAGAGTATCGGCGACCACATTTGCCTTACCTGGAGTGTACTCAAACCGGATGTTGAAGGCCTGTAGTTTTAACGCCCACCGAACTAACCTACCTGAAGGCGACTTTAAGGTCAGAAGCCACTTCAATGGCTGGTGGTCGCTCCCAATCACGACAGGATGCCCTTCAATGTATCCTCTGAACCGCTCTACGGCCCACACGACCGCAAGTGCCTCGCGTTCTGTAGTGCTGTAGTTTCTTTCAGCTGGTGTGAGCAGACGACTGGCGTACTCGATGGGGCGTTCATCTTTACCTTGTCCTTGAAGCAAAACGCCACCGAGCGCGTAGTTGCTCGAGTCTGTTCTCAAAATGAACGGCCTCTGATAATCAGCCTGGATAAGAACAGGAGCTGAAGTCAATCGCTTTTTTAACTCCTCAAAAGCTTCCACCTGTTCCGGACCCCACATCCATACCTGGTTCTTCTTTGTCAGACGGGTCAAAGGCTCGGCAACAGCAGAGAAACTAGGGATAAACTTACGGAACCAAGAGCAGGTCTGCAAGAATGTCCGCAAGTGGCGCAGCGTCGAAGGGGCCTTCATGTCCAAGACAGCACGGACTTTGTCATCATCTGGCGAAATACCGTCTTGTGAAATGATATGACCAAGGTATTTTACCTTTTCACGTGCAAAGACACACTTCTCACGATTAGCGCGCAGACCGAACATACGCAATCTTTCAAAGACTGCTCGAAGATCCGCAAGATGCTGGTTGAAACCTTCAGAAATGACCAGCAAGTCATCTTGATACGCGAGCAAAGTCACTTGTTGGAGAGAAGAGCCTGAGCGGAGCCTGTCTATAAGCCGCTGAAAAGTGGACGGCGAATTTTTTAGTCCGAACGGCATACGCTTAAAGCGGTACGTACCAAAAGGAGAGACAAAGGCTGTCTTATCGCGGTCTTCCGGCCTAACAGACACCTGCCAAAACCCACTGCGCATATCGAGCGTGCTCATGTAACAGTTCCTCTTCGTTGACTGTACGAGCTCGTCGATCAAAGGCATTGGATAAAAATCCGTTTTGGTAATAGCATTAAGCTTGCGATAGTCCACACAAAAACGTACCTTGCCATTAGCCTTGGGGACCAAGAGTGCTGGGGAGCCCCATGGGGACTCGCATTCCTCTATTATATCGTCTGCCAGCATCTTCTCTATTTCCGCTCGCATTACCTCCTTCTTAGCAGGCGTGACACGATAAGGCGGCACCGCGATAGGCGCATGGTCGCCCGTGTCGATCCTGTGCTCAGCAAAAGGAGTTGGCCCTCCCCCTGGCTCAAACAGGTCCCTGTTCTCCGTGAGCAACTGGGAAAGCAACTCGCGTTGTTGCGCGTCGAGCAACGTGGCTTCGTCCTCCCGAAGCACCTCTAAAGCAGCAACACACAGAGCGGGAGGTGACACGCTTTCAAACTGTAACTCATACTTTTGTTTACTATTTTCAGCGAAATACCAGAGATCGTCGCGAAAATCCACAATTAAATCAAAATCCTTAAGGAAGTCTATTCCTAAGAGAGATTCGTTACCGACGGCATCAGGAAAAATCACAAAACTAGTTTTTCTTGTCTTGTGTTTCAGTGTCACCTCCACCTCTGCGATGAGTACAGTCATATTCCTACTAACACCGTCTGCCAACCTAACACTCATTGTTGACGACACTAACGGGTGTCCTTTACTTCGCAGGAAAGCATATAACGTGTGACCGGCGACACTAGCCTTAGCCGCAGGATCAACAAGTGCAGAACCACTCGCCCCGAGAACATTTATAATCATAATAGGGCGGGGAGAAGCCTTGACATTTACCTGACAAACATTGATTTTATCAACACAAACTTGACTTTCATGGACACAAAATAAAGTTTGATTATCATTATTACAAGACAGAGCTTGATTTTCATTATTACAAAACAATGTTTGTACATAACTAAAATCACCCACGGCAGGCGTAGGGTTACCTCCTCCACAGTGCGCGGGCGAAGGGTTAGCGCTCGGCGCGGCGCCGGCGCTTGTCCCTGGCACCGGCGCATCGCTTAACGTGCGCGCGGTGCGCGCCGCTGCTCCGCGACGGGCGGCGTAAGTATCGCGCTCTCGCGAACACTCGTGAGCGCGCGCAGGACTTTCGCCGAGCCGTACGGCGGGAGTTTCACCGTGCCGAGCACGCGCCTTCGCGGCGTCGGGCGGCGGTGGTGATGCATGTTGCAACGAGTCGTGTCCGTTCAACCCGCCCTCGCGCGGGCTAGCGGCGTCGTCGACGTGACAGGATACTACGTCGAGCGAATAAAACGACAGCCCCGATTTAGAGTTACAGTTAGGACACTTGGACCGAATAACATTAGGGGCACCGCAACCGTAACACTTCACTTTTTCAACGACCTTATTTTCTACGCACTTATCAGTCTTATCACTATCTTCACTTTTATTTAACCTTTCACAATTGTCTTTACTGTGCCCGCCGCGACGACAGTAAACGCAATACAAACGGCGAGGTTTGACGTCAGCCTGATCGGAAGACGACGGCGCACGCGACGTTGAAGCGTAGGTACCTTCGGCGGCCGCAACGCGTTGCTTAGCAACGCCGCCCGTACCGGTGGCGCGCGACCTTGCGCGATTCGGCGAAACGCTCGCTGCTGTAGAATTTTCACGGTCGTTCGACTTCTTTGCCGCAACGGGTACATGATTCTCTTTGCGTGAATCTTCAATACTTTGACAATGTTTCAACAATGTATCAAACGTATCTATGTTTTCTCTTTTTAATCTTTTTCTTATGCGGCGATCTAAGAGCCCGAATACCATATCTATTTGGACTCGCTCGCTAAGGTCTTCTGGTGGCAGTTTAGCTAACAATGCTCTGGCTTTCGAAACAAAAATCTCCGTATTTTGTTCACCTTGAACCAAAGAGAAAAGCTCTGTGTATATTACAAAAGGAGGGCGTCGCTCGCCGAAAGCACTTCGCAGCTTGTCGAGCGCATCTTCCCACGTCCTTACTTGTGATTTTACACCTTGCCACCAAACTCCTGCATCCTTGGTAAGCAGTAGCGACAGACCGCGAACAGCATTTTCGTCCGTAATATGCATGCACGACTTGTAACTTTCTACGGCATCCACGAAGCTTTCCAGGTGCTCCTCTTTGTTGCCGCTGTAACGCGCCGTACATTGTGCAAAGTTACCATTAGCTGCAGCGAACGTAGCAGCCGCAGCGATGGCAGCAGCCGTGGCGTCGGCCTGTGATGGAGTCGAGGACCTCACCTCGCGAAGCAATTGCTGACAAAACTCGTTCTGAGTCTGTTGCAAGGTGGTCAACACCGCCGTTAGGGCGTCCTGGTTCATTGTGATACTGTTCTCGTTGATTGATTCGGTGCTCCCTTGTGAACCCAACGAGAGTCTTCCATTACGACGCCGACGTGGAGGCATTTTTTTAAACAAGTAGCGGCCGGTAGGTACACTTTGTGAACGCGTGATCGAACCCAAAAACGTTGGGCGGCCAGAATATAGCGGGCGTGGGTATAGTAATAGTCGGCACTGAAGTTAAAAGCAGTTTATTAAACTTAAAGTACACGGATTACGATACAACAGTCCACTACACATTGAAATACTAAAACTGTTACAATTGAACAAAGCTATGATCGGTCGTAGGGTCGGATACGCGCATACGTTTATACACAAAGCTGTCGGCTACCGAACTGACTCGCGCGCAGCGCCCTCAGCGATCACGCGATACAACATGGCGGCACACGCGCCTATCATAAGTTGACTCACGGCTTAATCTGTCAAGAAGCGAGCCGGGAGTCGACCGCGATTGGTTCTCTTGGGAAGACGCTCACAAGGCGTGATATCCCTTTCTAACGCACGCGTGGGCGTGCTGTCCCTGTCACACGCTATACTATCTAATATTGACACTAATGCTTTGATTTAGAACAAAGAAAAATTAACTTTTATTTTTTTTCTATATTGTAATTAAAGTTTCTGAAAAAAAAAGTATCGATCGTCAATAAGGTGAACAAGACACTAGGTACCTATTGGCATAGGTAGGTACCGTACCTAATAACCAGCCGTCAACGATCTAGTTTTTCTTGAGTAGATTTACGTGGTGGGTTGTGTGGATTCATAAATAAAAATCGAAATTCATACTATAATTTATTAATAACGTAAATGAGTATACAATGCCAAAGACTTAAAATTATTCACTTCATTCAATATTTCACAATTGAAAAAAATATTTACAATAAAAGAGAAAAATCAGCTTGCAATCTATTTTAAATTGCCACACGGGAAACGAAAATCTAATTATTTTATCACAAATCTTATTAAGGAGCTCGCTGTGCACTCGGCTCGAGTATAATCAAAATCACTTGTCAATAGTACTGTGCAGCAATAAAACGTGCGATGAATCTATAAAATGTGCCAAACGGAAGACATTTATTATGTAACAAATCTATTGTAGGTTAGTTAATTTTAAAACATTTACGTTTAACATTAGGTATACGTACAACATACAGATACGGAAATTGAGCACGTTACTAGTATCTCAAATACTGGTCGTCCGGCGCTCGGGCGCGCACCGCGCAGGCGCGGCCGTTGCGCCGGCGGCGGCTCTCGGCAGCGCACACTTCGCCACTGCCTTTAGGCAACTACTTACGAAAAATATAATCCGCGGCGAGCTTGCTTTCGTGTGGGGTGCGAAGGCAATTAATATTTACCGCTCATATGACACGTCGCGCCTGTGTCGCAAGCCACACGCTAACATAGCTCACGCATCCTCTCTAACTTAATGATTGACGATTAATATGCGCTGCGTCCACCTGTTCCCTCGTTTAATAATCGAATTTATTGAACTCATAGACGTGCCGACCATTAGTACCTACGGAGTGTCCGGGAGCTTCGGGCAGATCTACGAGTTCAATCTTAAATGTACATCAGCCATTTGGATACGTAGGCGTAATTACTAACCCTGCTAATAGAAATCTGAGTACGCTACTACTTAACTGATCAGCGTCGACGTGTGCAATTGACGAACAAGTGATACTTATAACTCTGGCTACGTTAACAATATTGGCCCGAAGGCAGAAATCAATCGCACAACATGCAGCGGTCGCCCGCCGATAACATTATTTACAAAGCACGTTAGAGATGCGTCCGCGCCCGGTGCCAAAAAACTCGAAAAGTTGGAAAGATTTACAGGATATTTTACGTTACTATTTCTCATCGGATACAAACAAGCATGCTACGAGTTACGTATAGGGTTATTCAAAGAGCATGTAGTTTTGAGAAAAGTTGTCTAGGTGGTGTAGGGGCGGAGGGGGGGCGCAGGCGCAACTGTGTGCGCGCTCACAGTAACAGTAGTCATACTCGCCGCGTGCGATGCTGTTAGCAATCACCGACACTCGCTAACAACACTACTGATATGACCGTATTATGCACAATATAACAATTCGTTTTAGATCTATTAACTACGGAATCGAAGCCATCGATATAATTTTGTGCACAGCATACGGAAACGAGAACAGTTTGAAATTCAACATCTCATAAAAACTGAGAAACAAATCGCGTTACAAAATACATATCATCCTTATTATAATGATCATACTTTATATTTATACATTGTTCATGATGCTTTTTTTTCTTTTCTTATTGTAGCACACTAACCATTTTGTCAGATATGTTATTTAAATTCAGATTTTCTCCACGTAATAACAATTTGGCTTAGATTACGAAACTTTCATATAAAACTAAGGACTTCTGTGATTTTTTAATAAGATCTCAAAAAATCATCTACAAATCTGAGAAAAAAATAAAGATAACGAGGCGAGTTATGAACGCGTGTAGTTAATAGGGTAAGATTAAAAAAAACTGTCATGTACCAATATTTGTTCATGATAGACGGTAAAGTAAAGCGAGAGTGCGCTCGCCCAGAACACGCCCCGTTAGCTCCAGACACTAGATCAACATGTTTGTGACATCACTACGTCTATATCAAAAAAATATAAAAATCATCCTGACGAATCACATGTACTTGTTCCTGTACTTTACATAAAAAATTGCATTAAACAATCAGTTACATTCAAAATCTAAGACGCTCCTAAAATTATATATACGTATACACGCATGAGTATTCAGCAGTAAAGCACAAAAAATTGTTCGAAGCTGCAACATGACTACAGTAATGATACATCCTAATGATTAATAATTAACTAATAATTGTAAATAGCCAGTGGCGCTAAAAGAGAGAATGTAAAATAACCGGCACTCGGAAAATATGACACAATATCGCTTAATTAATAGAATAGTAGAACCAATAAAATAATATATTTAATTAAAACGCGGTTTAGAAGGTAGGTACACAAAACTGGATTCTTAATTATCACATGAAACCTTTACAAAAGCACCTTCAAATATAATAATTACAACGTAGATTGTGCGCGAAGGACTAGACCTCTAAGACCGAACCTGTCATGGTTGTTGCCGGCTAACTACGCTCGCTAACGTGAATCGTGACAACTCACTACGGAGGGCGAGTGTGGACGCCCTATACTTAATGTGGATAATAATTAAAGCTATCTTCGCAGACCCTACTGCGCTCTTACATGGCTCTCCAAGGTAGGTACCTATCCCTTCTTTTCCTATATTATTTGATATGTTACTAATTCAATATGTAGTTAAAATGTGAAACTGCGAAATAAACATCATCGAGTTTGCTTAGAAAAAGTTAACTAAAATTGTTCATGGCAGTAGCTATTCGATTAAATATTCAAATTGAGAAAAGTCACATAGTAAGGCTTAAAAATAATTAATAAATCAAAAATCAGATCTACTGTTTGTGAGGTTGAATTAATAATCTAAATGGCAAACTACATGTGAACTCATTACAAATAAATGTGTGTCGTGGCTGGAAACGCCAGTTTTACACCTGCAAGCGGGTATCGTATGGTAGTTTTCTACTCGAAGGTGCAAAACGTGGGCCTTATGAGTGATGCCGTGATTTTGCAGACTTTGTAAGTTTTTCTAACTGAAAGACTACTAAATCTATTGAGTGAAAATGAATGACACGAATTCAATGCTCCAATACGTATGAATCGATGGGTTTTTGTGCTTTGGTATAAAGTTTGAGCGAATTTACAATCCTAATTTAAACATTCGATCTAAAATTTACGACGTCTAAAAGGGTTGGACCCGAACGCGTGTTTGATCAATAAAATGAAGATAAACCGGATAAAAATATTAAAATAGCGCTGTCAAAATTAGAAACTGTTAATGAAAATATCGTGTAAACTAATTTACAAGGAGAAATCTCAATGATATGTAAGAGCTCGATGGAGCTCCCTTCTTCTCTTATACACTACATATAAGCGTTATGCCTACGATTACGATTCAATAAAATGCTATCATTTATAAACTAGCGATCAATAGTTACATTTTTGAATAAACAGAATGGGAAAGTAAACATTTACGGAAGTTTGCGAAGCTGTACGCAGCGAGACCGAAACGTAGGAGGCCCTGCGGCGGCGCGAGCTCCAAGCGGGACGTTTACGACGCGTAACACATACTCGTACGGGGTACTTACACCGAGGAATCTCTACTACTATCCAAAATAAAGTAAAACATCAAAAAAGTACGTGGTACATAGGTAACTTTAGAAAAATATGTTTTAAAATAACAACCGAGTAGATGGCACCGCATTATATTTGCACCACGAAACATTTCAAAACAGTTCTAAAATGGTTATATTTGCGCTTGTACCTACTTATAAAATAGTTTGAGTTTCTAAAGTAAAATATACTACGTAATAGATAAAAAAATCGACTTTAGGTGCCTTTAAAACAAGTTTATGTTCAAATGTTCAGTAGAAAACTAAAATGTTACCTGAGTTAGGTAGTTCCTACCTATATTAACCCTATTAATTAACAAGAAATTAATAAGGTTCCAGCAAAATGTTAACATGTAAACTAACAAGTCGAAATGGATTGAGTTTCAATATTTACAATTTTCCTATGATATGCAAGTGCAAAGCTCACTAAATATCGTTATTACATGAAGTAGTTTTCTATTGTCATATACATATTAAGTGTAACATCTACGCTAAATAATAACATACATTATTTACCAATGTAGGTAGGTTCACTCACCTGAGCGATAAGAGTAAAATAGGTTTCTTACAAGTATCAAAACCGTCGAATGCATCATTTTAGCTGCTCGCACTTGTATATGCATTACACGAAAACAATAACAGCTGAACTTAATATACTTACTATTTGTGTTAGAAAGTTTAATAATGACTTTGGTATGTTGACTCCGCCCGAACGGCGGACGACTATGTTACCCAAGCTTGCTTGTACAGTAACCGGCTAGCACTATTACTGTTTCCTTAATATATAATAAAATTATGTTTGTACCTTTACAAAGAGAGTCCATTGTCATGTTAGGGCAAAGGAATCGAAGGTAGATCCATATTCGAGTAAAAATCGTAATTTGTTCCACTGGCTTACTTAATACGGCGCAAATCGGTTGTAGCCGCTTCTGTACACCGCCGTCTGGAACACAACGACGAAGCAACATTAATTAAAACATGACACGATTATTGTAATAAACAAATAATAACCACTCTTAATAACGTGGTACTAAATTATCATATTGATACCAGTTTGATACTGACCCCATAACCTGTGACTGGGCCGATGCTGTGGCCTAGGTACGGGTCTGCGTATTCTCTGCCGTATCTGAAATATAAAATATAAACATTAGGTAAGATTGATGTGTAACAAAATATAACCTACATACATTTACTTAAGTATATGTACCCATACACGATGTTACAAATTTGCCCTACTATATGTATACGAAAATAATTATTTAAACTTACTTGCACAAATTTACACAAAAAGAGAACAAATGGCGGACATAACGCCTTAAGTCATTCTCTACCAGTCAACCACTGGGCTAAACAGAAACAGTAAATTGAAATAAATTTCATATAAATACTAAAATTGTACTAAGATATAAAATATTTTCTGAAAATAATTTAAATTGTTCTAATAAGTACTTCTAATAGTGCAGAAACAGTAAGTTCGGTGCAGGATTATAGAGAGTGGTTACGAGAATAGACACAAGTCGAGACTACAATGATAATATACCTCCTTACTTAGGATTTTAAATATACCTATGTACCTTCATATATAGTAATTCAATACATATTAATAAACATACATATATATATACTTTATGTACCTAGTGTGAGATATCACGTAGACATTTTGCTTGCTTGCGCAACTTGCTTTTAAATGTAAGTTTGATCTGAGCTGTGTCTAAGCTTGTCTGATAATAGACAGAGGGAGAGCATTCCACAGACGAATAGCTTGTTGAAATATCAAAGCTTAAGAGTTATTGTGATACTCACGTGGCTGCGAGAGGCGTAAGCGCGGTGTGCTGCGGCTGGCCGCTGACGGCGGCGGCGGCGGCGCGAGCGGCCGCGCCGTAGTTGGCAGCGGCGGCGGCCGCGGCGGCGTGCTGCGCCGACGTGAGCGGGGACTTTAGCAGCGGCGCGGCTGCTGCGGCCGCTGCTGCTGCCGCCTACATATACGAACAGCAACGTCAGAATGCTTCAGAATGTAAAATGTATCGTGAGTTACCAATACTGTATTATCAACAACGGCCCAAGTCACGCATTATTAACGATTTCAGTCAGTCAAGTCATTCACATATACCTCTACAATTTATATAGATTATAGGAACGAAATATTCGCAACCTAGAGGACACGGGGAGTCTTGTGCTTGTCGTCGATTGAATTAAAGTACGCGACCCAATAACACATCACGTTCGTTTTGCATAGTGAACATAGGAGCCCTTCACTGCACTCGCGGTAGCAACACACGTAGGCGTAGTAGCGGAGCGGGCCGCAGAACATTTAGTTACGCGTATGATTGTACGTATAATCATTTTTATTCATAAGCCAATTTTTTATGTCAACATTATGGATCCATACCTACACAAATCTCATCATTAGGTACCTATACAAATCTATATACCTATGTAACCGACGACTGCGAAACACTATATTGGCTTACTAATTGTGCGAGTTGAACCGTTGGTAATAATAATGTCATTCTTCATTGCTTCTACTTTCAAACAAACTAACCCAAAGCAATTGTTCGCATTCATATTTCTGGCTGTTGTGTTAGCGACTATCTTCCAACTCTGTAAACCTACACACCACTTTGATGAACGATCTCATATATGGTAAGTGAACGAGTGTGTTGTTAACCTGAGGCTCGATAACGTCGTATGTATAATAAAAACTTGTACATATAATGTAAAGAGAGTAGATGGAAAAAAACGCAAAAAAACATGGTTTTTGGTAACCATTATTGCATTATATCGAATGTTAACAATGAGCCCACAAGGAGGCAATATACATAGATTAGAAACCATAAGTTTGGATTTTTACGTTTAATGACTTTAACGTCCCGGTTTGACTGAAGTAATAGAGATTTCGAATTGAGAGTATACTTTACCATGTCTACTGCTCGAAGATCACTCACCAGTCACCGTCTCTCGTTGTGAAACTTAAAAGCCCTTAGCTTACATGAGCCGTAAAGAAAAAGCCAGAACGATGCATAATAATAAAGCACGTAAAACCGTTTGTAACACAATACGTGGTAAATTACGAATGTGAGTGAGTTTTACACAATTGTCTAGACATGCAGCGTTCGTTTTATAGTCTAACGATGTAGTATTTTCTGCAGCAAAGAGCCGAAGCTGCTGGCTTATTACCATCAGTTTATATTCAGTCGGATCTTATTTTATACAACTGCTGGGAATAACCGAGCTGCTGACGGTATTACACGGCAGTCGCTAGTTCCCCGTTACCATACACAAGTGAAGTATGTTAGGAAACTTGCGAATGCGGTGTTGGATGTTACGTGGACGAAAGGTAAGTGTTGTTGCAGAAAATGTAGTAAGGTAATGTAACAAATGGCCATGCACTATTGATTGAAACAGGAATAATTAAATAAAGACAAAAACTATTCAAAGTTTACGATCACTAACATTCTTTTGCAAGTGCTACGTGGTGATGGTTAGTATACTTCGATAGTAGCAATTACGACTTTGTGGGCTCAATGTTCTACTCGGAGCATGATAAAAATTAGCCTCTGTTCGAGTCAATCCACAGCTGCAGCAAACGCGCAAAACTAAATCACCCACCACAATACCAAGGAACAAGGATAACTCAACAGCAGCCATCGTCTCGGTTACCACAAACACAATGTGCACCCTCAATATATTACGGTGGATTACCAACCAATAGGACCATACGAATAAAAAGGAGCAAACAAAATCCCAGCACTCACTCCACAATGATTTACATCTGACTTATACTAGCGTGGTGGTACATGAATCAGGAAGCGATAGAGATACAGATATTGTCGCATATCGATCAAATTGAGCTAGAGGCGTGATCTTTACCTCGGCTGCCGGCTTCGCGGCCTGTAACAACACATGTATAGGTTCACACAACCTGCCACTCTGTCCGACTGACGCGGACGCGCCAGGGAGGCCCTCCACACACAGCGGATATACATATATGGTGAAATAATGTTCATGTATGTCAAAATAAAACTCATGCAAGTGATTGTGTTACCTGAAGCCTGTAGTTGGAATCAGCCGTCGCGGCTGCAGCTAAGAACGGGTCGTAATAAACACTGAAAATTGAAATAAAACATGATTAATTTGTTATATTCAACGGCATCGAGTTATCAGCACATTTTAAGAAATAAACCTATGACGTTGTAGTTCATAATATTTTCATTCGCTTAGGTTAGAACGTCAGTGTAACTGTAAGCCTACGCGAATATAATATAATATTATGTAATTATAATTCTAAATTAACATATTTATATAGTTCTAGTCAGCTTATCTAAACAAAATGATTTAAATAAAATATGGCAAAACAGAATTGATCGCAAAGGCTGCTACAAGAATTAACTACAATAACTATAAAATGAAGATCCACTTAACAATAGAAAATACTAGTAATATCTACTTTGAAAGTGTGTGAAAAAAGTTGTGAAGAGTTCCAATCTACCGTTCATGACAGTGCGCTAAGCAATCGTTCCAGTTAGTCGTTAGTTACACTTTCATCGAACGTAAAACAAGAACTAGTATGTGAAAGGTTATTTGTAACAATTATTGTAAACAGTCATACCAATGGGAGAAGGATAGAGCGGAGCGGGAAGCGGGGATATTGGACGGGTGGCCATCAATCAGTGGTGGTGTTTGGGACGGATTGGCCGGGGTAAATTCGATGTCCTGTTATTGTAAAGTGCAATTTAATCGAATAATCAAGGAATCTACTTTTTCGACCTGCCATTAAACTAGTACGATCATCTTTAACATTATCAATGCAACAAAAACTCTAACAGTCTCAAGGCAAAATTACAGTAAATTAGAAAGTTTATTTTACCAAACAACTGCCAATTTTCCAATAAACTTTTTGGTGGTCATATAAAGTTATCTTCGGGGTGTAATTTTGTTAAAAATCAAAAAGTAAGAGGAGCAGGAAGGCGGAAGGACAGGTTAGTGTTAGATGAGCGGTGCAGATGGCGGGTGCGGGGTGCGGGGTGCGGGGTGCGGGAGTACTCACTGTGCATACGCAGCGTGCAAGGGCGACGCGTAGGCGGCGCGGGGCAACACGGCGTGCGACAAGGAGGGGTCGAGGCCGGCGCGGGGCTCGCGGCGCAGCACGGCGCGCGGCACGGCTACATGCAACACACAGACTACGGTGCAGGGCATGCGTTACCTGCGTCGCTGCGCGGCGCGCGGCGCCAGCACCAGCGGCGGCGCGGGCGCGGCCGCCGGCGCCGCGCCCAGCCACGGCCACGACACGCCGGACACCCGCAGCCCTGCGCACACCAGCGCAAGGCTCGTTACCAGCGTCACCACACCACAAAACGCATGCGTGCTCCTTAACTATCCCTGTGACGCCTCGAGTGACCGGTTTTAGGTTACTCAAATATCGGGGTTTTAACTACTTTAAACTGTCAATTTCTAACTCCATATCAGGTTTGCATCTCGGTTCAGAGGTTCTGGCGGCCTTTTTTCCCTAGCAGAGGCCTTAGTGTAAAAATGGAGTTTTTTTTTCTAAATGGAGTCATTTTTTCAAATGCTAAATGATTTTTTATTCAACTCTTAACCGTAACACAGTAGCAAAACACTCGAATAAATACAACTCACGTTTGTGATGTGGTGGTCGCGTAATACCTACATTCTTTCTCGCAATCGAATTTCTCCGGAACCGACGCCGTTTTCCTCGGTTAACCGATATTGTTTAATTTCATTCGAGTGCAGTTTAAAGAAGCCAGTATGACATTATCCGACCATTAATCACAAATTATAAACAAAATCTAAAATTACTAAATATGCTAGATACTATTTAGAATGCAGTTCTAATTACAAGGCTAGTATATTAGATACCCTTCCCCCGTCTCGGCCGCAGTCGGGTAACGTTGGAATGTAATTCATTATTCACATAAAGGATGTCCGGGCCATGCCACATTACAGCTCGCCAGAGGTCACACACGGCACACGCGGGTCCGGGTCCGCGCCCGCATTACGCGAATATCACACAAGTATTTATGCAGCCGTTGACTTTCTGCTCTAAAGAAGCATGGCCGTGAGAGGAACTTTACAAATGACGTAAATTCAATTCGTGACATACAAGATTGCATCGAGCATTAGAACTAATCAACCACATAGTCCCACCACATTAAGTAAAGAAATCATGCTCGAATGATTGTTATAATAAAATGTAGACGCGTAAGCATTTTTATCGTCGAGGAAGAGGTGTGTACAGTATGTGTGCAAGATCTTACCTTCAGGCCACTGGACGCACACTGTAACAAATTAAAAGCATGTTATGAAAGTTTTAACCAATATAATTTTTTTACCAAGCTATTTCTAACATTATAAAAATAATTTCATTCACACTACATGAATGTAAGTATAGGTGTCAGTGCAAAACAATATGGTGACGTTCATTCCAGTAAATGTTAACGTAATTAACAAATATACATACCTACATAATTACATATAGTCATTCATTGAAATGATTAACGTTAAACTAACAAGCTCTCTAATTGGTGGTGTAATCCGCTCGCACACGAGCGTTCATTTGTCGTGGACAAGTGACACCGCCGCCGGAGACAGCCTTCAAGAACCGTGTAAATGTGAGCAGTAATGTATTATCGTGTGAAGATAGCGCGATCGAGAGCATTATTTAGGTTAGGAATGCAGTTGGGCAACGTGTTTATTAATAAACAAAGAGTAAAAGTCCGTAGAGTGCACGGATTGCGCTAGTCGGTGCATTGCGCAGCATTGATGAGCGGGCCAGGCCCAGACCGTCTCGGGCTGACAGTGGACTCGATCTCTAAATAGCATTCACCTAATTGCATTCAGACAACGGCACTAGCCAACATAATACGTATACAAAGGACATTGACAACACTGATCTTTACAATTCCAGCTCTCACCCAGAGTGGGAACTGATCCATTTCTAGCTTGAATGACTGGATGGATCAAAAGAGAAAACCTCAGGATGGATTATGTTTTTATCGTTCAGATTAGGGCCAGGCGTTTTAGTCTAGTTATTTTGTGGCTGACCGCTTGATGCACAAGACTAAAAAATATACAAAGTACTTAAATTATATATATATTGTAAGGTTTAACAAATTATTCCTTGCTTACCGTTTGGTACTGTGGGAGGTTTCTTTGTCTGAACTCTTGCCGTCGCATTATTAACCTGGGTTGGAAATTGAATACTTGATCAGAATACGTCTATTGAAACTAAGATGCAATAATTATATATTGGCTGATTTTTTTTCTATAAATACAAGCTCAGAATAAATTATTATTCGAAATTATAATGTGCATAGAAACTAAAAGGATTTAAGACAATTTTTGAACATCGCAAAAGCATGAAAATACCAATACGTAAGTACACAGTGGTGCTCGAAACCACTAAGCGTATCAGTAAAATATACCGTTTAATTATAAATCAATTGATAAATACATTTATATGGGATTCGAACCCAACATAAAAAATCATAAATGTGTTAATGATACATTAACTACTATTGCGATTTAGATTATTGATTTTGTTTTAAGTAGTACTCTGTAAAATCAGCCAATGTTGTGCCAAATGTCTCAAAAAATAGAATTCAATCAACAGCTCCTACAACTGTAATATTAGGTACAATAATGACTTTCAAGATTATAGGTATTGTAAATTATTGTCTATAAATAATATGCCGATAGCAGTCGAGACATTTGACACTGCAGTGTAAGATAAAGGAAAAACGGGTGGTGTTAGTAAGTTTCCGTCGAGGGTTCAGTTAGAGGGAGATTCGTAAACAACAATATTTAATGCCATTCAGTCGCCGAAATCATTGTTAGTGCTTCGAATTACTTTTAGAATGTATAGATAGAATCGAACTAAATTTTTAACTTGTAGTCTTACCTCTGTGGCATTGAGACGAACGGTTCGTTCTACAGACAGTTCTCTGTGAGAGTCTCTCTTTCGATCGGCATTTTAAATGACCGTCTAGAGAGTAAAGGGATAAAATAAATAAGGTTTGTTTGTGGATTAGAGTCGGGCATACTTAGTGCTAAGGCGGGCCGCCGGGCCCGGGCTGCACGCTAGCATGACAGTAACTACAGAGCAGACGGCGGTGGCGGTGGCGGGCGGCGGTGGCGGGCGTGGCGCGTGGCCAGGGAGCGGGTAAGTTACAGTGCTACGGTACGGATGGTATTCATTGAGTCATGCACACCTCTATCTTTCTGCCCTCAACCACGGTGCCGTGAAGACGCTCTCGTGCTCGCTCCGCATCACCACTATTTGCGAATGTTACAAAACCGAATCCCTGCATGCAAGACAGACAAAACATGCATTAAAAACAGCGTCGCTCAAAAAACAACGTGCAACAAAAATTAACATTTATGCATTGCATATTCTTTATTTAAATATTCTAGTGAAAAAATCGAGAGGATATTAATTGATTTTATTACGTTGATACTTTGAGCGTATTCTAGCTGAATGGGTACACAGAAGCGTTTGGATTAAAGTAAATTAATATGTCGCTCGACCTAGTAGTCTGTACTATTAGAAGGAGTGTTTGTATCACAGTGTTCGAGTAGTATTCAAAGTTCACACATTTTACACACCTCGGAGCTAGTCTTATGTAAAGAGGCTCTACTTTATGACACGACGATCAACTTTGTGTGAGATGTTAGCTGCGATTTGTTCTATTAATATTTTCATATCTCCGACCGGTATGCTCGGCCGTAACTACGTACAGCAAAGCTAAAGATTTGGTGTTTTGAATGGCCGGGGTTGATGACTGACGGGTATTATATGTATATTCTTATCAATTACAATGTCCATTGGCTACACTAACGAAGACACTAATACATCATTAATGTGCATGTTTGTACAGTGCCAAAAGTCTAATACATTAATGAACGTCATAAGCAATCAAAACCCAAGCTTTGGTTTCATGTACATATGTCATGGTTTAATTAAGTTCATCCAAAATTCATTATCACTTTAAAAAAACTAACGGCAAAAACGGCATTCATATTTTAACCTATAAAGTAATACAATAGGTAATCATTAAAATATCTGTATAAAACAGTCGTGCTGAGACAAGTTAGCTACTGTCCATAAACGGTGATAATCCATAGATACAAAAAGCAGCTAGCACAGCACACGGTACAGTGGAAGAGACGAGTTGTGAAAGTGACAAACAAGTTGCTGATTGTACGAAACGCTTACACTTATAAAAGCAATGACAGCTCTATTATTACCATTCTGAGTGCAAGTATTTATAATAGTAAAAATATTGTTGGGCAGAGAGAAAGAGAAACCGTTGGCAAGAGATGGCGCGAGCCATTCCGCGACGCGACGCCCGGCGCGGGCGCCTCGTGATACTAATAAGCTCATTGTGATCACAGACAATACTCGATCGTACAGACCAAGAAGACACAAATGACATTCGAGATAAAGCCAAACTAAGTGATGCACCCTAGATAAAGTAGTACTAGGAAACACGGAATACTAACGTTATCGATTGACTAAGACAATAATCAGGACCAGCGAAATCATGCCCAATACTAATGAATACATCATGTTCCCATGGTTAGGAAGCGTGTAATGGAACTGTTCATATTATTTAAAGAGGACAAAAATATTAAGATCACTATCAATATAATAGACAGGATTAAATTGAGAATGAGTCCATCATCCAAACTACACGCGTTGCGTCATGTTGACCTAAGTAAGCCATTCAGGACTATGTGCTATGATTCGTAAACTAGGTTCACAGTCAGTATGTATGTACAACGAGAGAAATGCGAGTGCAGTTGGGACGATAACATAATATTAGTGATGAATAATAGAGCTGTCCTGAAAATATGACTCAGAAAATCAGCTGTTAAAGTGACGATGCATCATTCTCTAATACTGCATATCCCAATGTGAGGCTTTGAAGAAAAAATAAATTTGGAGCTATTATTTGTAAGAAGTAAATACTTTCTTTATGAGCGAGCATGGACTACTTTAGGGGCGGTCACCAAACTGACACAAGGAAAGCAGTAAACACGAAAAAGCGGTCAATCCAATCAATTATTATAAAAAAAATCATTTAGATATCTTGTGTTTTACTTTTATAGGGAACTGACATTTACAGTGAGTTGTTTTTTGAGTATCAATGAATAAGAATAAACATTTTCTATCAACAAACATATGCTAAGGACATACTTTTCAAAGTTAAACTAGTCACATTAAGAGTTAGTAATTAGCAGATTCGACCTCGGTATTTAGACACGATGGAAAATATGTCACTAGCATAAATTGCTCATAGTATTTTCAGATAGTTATCAAGGTCATAGATATTGTAATAATATTAATTCAATGAAAATTTACAATGCAATTAGAATACTGCACCAAACATTAAAACCAAGAATATGCTATGAGATAGATAGTCTTAAACACAATGTATTAATATTGATCTAAGCCCATTTGCCTTTAGATTTGTTAACCCAAAAGATAATTGCATGTAATCCAAAATAAAGGCATGATAAATGATTTGTTAAAATAGGGGAAATCTTTAAACGTTATACATAGTTACAAACTTTTGTTTGGGCAGCAAATACTTGAAAAGAAATTGTATTTTCTTATGTAACTTCAAAGCTGTTGAAAATCTTTTATTCTCGTTTATATATTGATTACAAGGACACATAAATAGTAACGCTTTGAAAGTACATAGATTTAAACATTAGTTTCTTGTTTTATTTTCTGCACAAATATAATTTTACTTACTATCAAATGTTTAAATAATATATACAGGCCCCGATGCAGTGTAGTTCGTCTAGTTATACACAAATACATTGTTTATTTTAATAAATTTCCATTAAATTTCATATATGTAGATCATACGACTCAGTAGTGGTAGGTAAAAAGTCGTTATTTTTTCTTTCAGGACAAATGGTATTTCTTGTATTTGGATATGGGTTTTGTTTTGTAGAATAATTCCATATAAAGTTAAACTACATTAGCATTAAACATTAGTGATTTATTAAATTAAAACATTAAGTTAATACAAACGGGAGAAACTCAAAAAATGGTCTGACTAGACGAAAACATATGCATCGGGGCTCGTAGGCATGAGTTTTTAAATTATAAACATTTATATTTGTTGAAGAAAAAAATCAAGAAACGAATAAATTAAATTGTCAATCTTAGCAACTTTGAACACTAGTGTAACATTAAATGGCCGGCAAACAATATTAAATAACCAAATATTTTCAGCATTTTTAAGGCCGTATAATGTTAATCAATATATTCAAAGCTCCCCAGTGACTGCATTTAAAGAGAACTATTGGAATGCTACGTTACATATAAATCAACAGTTCAAATACACATCATTTAAGAGGTATATAGATTAATGAAGACACGAAAGTAACCGATGTCTGTACTAATATAGGTATATATAAGTATATTGTAATGTATCTGCCTGTAGCAATTAATAGTATAGGATAAGCTATAGACTTGTTATTCCACAAACGCGCTTCATTCCAATATTTCACTCGGTTTATAAACTGAAACTAATGCGTACACAGAGAACACGTATTTATGTAACGTGATTCGCATTCTGAGCGTACGAATTATTTCAAGAGTTACCAAATAGAAGTAGCCACACTGAAATTGTTATCGCGATGATACAATTTCAGAGAGCCACTTCAAGTTTTCTTGCTATGTATAAAACATATTCTTACCTTTGAACCTCTTTCGTTGAAGATAATTTCTACATCAAGTATTGTGCCATATTGCTGAAATGTAAAACGTTGTAAATTAAAATCTGTATATTGTCATCTACAATTAAACACAAATGTTTCGTTCATGCCGTGCTTTCGCTAGTGTATTGAAGGGCGATAGGTGTGCGGTACGTACCCCGAACATGTTTCTGAGATCGGGGTCTCTAAATCTGAAGGGGATGTTGGAGACGTGTAACCGCTTGGGCTGGGAGGCTTGCGAGACGGGGACGAGCTGTTTGTCGGGGGAGGCGGCGGTGGCGCCGGCGGCGACGGCCGCGCTGGCCGCCGCGGCCGCCGCGTGCGCCGCCGCCGCTTGCTGCGCCACCGCTACGGCCGCCGCCGCTTGCTGTGCCACCACTGCCGCTACACTCACAGGTGTGCTCTCTTCTGCTGAATCTCCGTCACTTTGCTGCAAACGGTTAAATTAGTCTTAATAATATGGATACCTACATGTTGAATTTTATTTATGAACTTAATTGATACAATTACTTTTTCAGGCATTCCGCGTCATAATGTCTTGAATACCCAACTGTTTGGGTATTCAGTCTTAATTTCGGATTTTACATTTCTGCAATGCAGACATTTCGACTCTCATATTCAAAACAGATTCGATTGAGACATTTGAGACCATGAAAAAAATGATCATTTAACTTATTGGAATAATGATTCCTGTGCATGTATATACATTACTTATACATTAGATGTACGAATCGGAAAAGAAAATCGAGCATAGGAGGTTCCAAAACACCCCCAGAAAATAATAGACCTACGACTAATAAAAAGCATTCTTGTTTCTAATAAAGTTCAAAAAAGTAATAATCGAGGCAAGTAAAACTTACTGAGCTGCTATTTTGATTGTCTATGGAGTTGGGCGGGTGCGGTTGAGGCGGCGGTTGTGGTGAGAAGTTGGCCGGCGGGAGCGGCGCGGGCGGCGGCGGGCCCTCGCTCTTGACGAGCGGCGGCTGCGGCGGGTTCGCGGCGTTCGCGTCTTGCTTCACCGCCAGCGCGTCGCCGTTGGCGGCGAACTGCGCCGCCGCGGCCGCAGCCGCCGCCGCCGCAGGGAACGGGTTCCCCATGCCCGTCCCCACCATGTGCTGAAATACATACAAGTTACAACATTATTTTATTGAAAACTTGGACTATCTCGATTTTGCTTATGAGATGCGGTCTTTTGCATATATCTAACTATATCCAGCAAAAGCAAAGTCAACAATTGTTTCCAAAAAGCGTTTACAATACGTTTGGACTTTGCATTTTACTGATAGACATGTTAATTGCGTAAGTATGAGCGTGGGAATGTAGTGACAGTTTGAGAAGAAAATAATGAAGAAGCGAAACAGAAAATGGCTGTTGCACATGCATAACCACGTCGTTAGCAGAATCCGGATTTGTGGTTTACATTAACATAAGGGAGAATTAGTAGCCAATTATGTGTTTCAATAAATAAACTTTCAGAAATATTTCTGATAACGAATGTAATGCTCATTGAACTAGCCACAAGTAATAAAAAAATAAGTAGGGTTCATAAAATATAATAATAAGACACGATAGACTTAAATTATGAAGTCTTAGACAGTGTAATAAAAAATCAACATAAAACTGAAGAATTTAGATCAAGTATGATCGTTTTCATAGGTCCGACGTAGTTATATCAAAGGATTTATAGTCACTTCATCTCGGGGACGTGGTCAACACATAATTCTGTCGCAATAAATATGTGCGTCTGTTAATAGTTGACGTTTCTGGGCTGCGAATCGAAATATTGACACGGCAAGCTGGTGCCAACGCTGTCGTACTGCCGTGCCACCGGGCCCGTCCCGTCCGTCAGTCAGCCATCACTCTTGCGGGAACCATGCGAGGCTCGTTTGACACACCATTTGCGAACCCTTTTAAAGGAAAGCGCTTTTTACCAAACGTTAATTTAGGAGAATAACAAACGGCTTTCCCAACCATACCTTAAAATTATTTAAGGTCCGAATCGATAGCACAAACGGCTTTTACTACGTAAACATAATTGCTTTTATTTTACGTCCGAAACGCCTGCCGGCGCAAAATTAAATTGCGAGTGAATTCTCGCGCGGGCAGGCAGGACACCCTCCCGCTTTGTTAGGTACCTACTGCCGAATTTAAGCAATATTAGAAACGCGAGTACCGCCACCCTTTACATCATGAAATATCCCTTGATGAACTAAAGTAATAATGAAGATTATCTTGATATTCGTGTTTGGCTTTGATCCAAATATTTTCAATTTAAAATAAATAATTGAGGAGCTTTTTCTAGGTAGCGTCTAGGTGTATGGGGCTTTAGGTTAGGTTAGGTTTAAAGATATTTATTCTCATAAAAGACATACAAGTCACATACACGAGAACAGAGTTACAAAGTAAAAGTAATCTTATCTACGGTAGCTTTACTTCATAATATCTTGAACTAGTGTGACTAGTGTCATACGTCTGTTTTATTGAAGTTAATTTACTATGGTTTCTGGTTTACAACTAGATACATTTATGTATATGTCGGAACCTGACACCAGAAAGACGTATTGCAGCGTTATAGTTCATTATTTTAGACGCCTGTATAAAATCGATTAGCAATGTTGAGCTACGTATTATTTGGTTGTAACGAAATAAATAAAGTTGCGTAGAGAGTAACGCCATCTATTGGCGTATTGTTGAACTAAGATGACAGGTAGAAGGCTTTGGAACGTCGAGAGGTTTCTCTCGAGTGAGCGTAGGCACGAGTTGGCGTTTTTGTCGGTATGTTGGTAGACTGGTCGAGCAGGTTTACCAACTTGACTGAGGCGGGAGCGGAGAGGCTCCGCCGCTGGTATTTCTTCTGGATCGGACCGCGCTAGAGATCGGACATACTCGTTAGCCAACCTCGTGCCTAACTCGCTACGTTCCTGAAGGTTTATACCTGAAGGATTATTCTGATAGCTTATAAAATCCCGCGTTCTTTAACCATTTAGCTAAGTGTTTTATTTCAAGTGTTATTTTTGTTTTCTTATGTTTCATTAGAAGCTTACTTTTGTGAAATAAAGAAATGATGTGTTATGTGTTGTTTTAACTTGTTTTGAAAAGATTTGTCCGTCTGAGTTTGTTGCCGGTCCCATATAGGGCTAAATCTTCTCATGTTAGAGGCGTAGGGTTGGAGCCGGCCTAGTTTGACTTGAATAAAGATTTAAACGGTTTCTTTTTACTTTCATATCGCTCCCTTGAGTTAAACATAGCAATTAGTTCTTTTAAACATTTAGTACTGAAGTATAGTAGGCACTAGTATGGTTAACGAGTCCTAAGGTTTATTTCATGCACTGGTAGCATGGTAGCATACTGGTTTAGCTGAGAAGTAATACATTATCGTACTACCCCACGCGCCCACCGCCTTTTAGGACCATCGGTATTCGACATCAGCAAGTGGGATTGCCAAGGTATCATGTATTGCTTACACAGCCACCTGGGAGCGTGGTGTATTTCTGGTGACCTACATTCCATAATCTGGACACGTGGTAATGGTAAGCTCACGTGTCTAACCTTGATTGAAAGGTGAGTGTAATTCATTGTTATTTGGTGAGAGTTATTGTGAAAATGTGAATAAAATTGTGATTGAGGCAGTCGAGCATAGCGGTCGTTACGTGACGTCATCTCTGGGATCGTTACGTTTCTTTGTAATTAATTTTTGTAATCCATTTAAATCGAAGCGATCTTGAGTTATTTTGATTTGAAATCCATACTGTTAATTAAAACCGAGTATTAGCTATTACAACGTGATATTATTTCATCGCTTACTTGTGAATTTACCCTCAATAATTGATTTTTCATGAAAATACAATTCATTTTTATAATCCATTTAAATCTAAGTGATCTTGAATTATTTTGATGTGAAATCCATCTTGTTAATTACAATCAAATATCGGCTATCACGACGTGATATTATTTTATCGCTCACTTGTGAATCTACCCTCAATAATTGATTTTTTATGAAGATACAATTAATTTTTATAATCCATTTAAATCTAAGTGATCTTGAATTATTTTGAAGTGAAATCCATGTTGTTAATTACAACCAAATATCGGCTATCACGACGTGATATTATTTCATCGCTCACTTGTGCTTCTACCCTCAAAAATATTTTTTTTTGAAAATACAATGCACCGTTAGAAATGGATCCTGCTGATTTGCCAATGCATAGGATTGTGTAATCCCTACCCTGTAAAGTTTAGTAATTAGTAAAATTGCTACAAATTATTGCCCGTAATGCCGTGATAGATCACAAATCGTGCATACTATGAAAGCATGAGCTACGCATATGAAAATTAATGTTACAGTGTGCTGCAACCTGAGCAGGGACAACTTACAGACGCCATCACACCTGTAACACGCAGCTGTGCAGTATCGTCTGTTCTGGAGATTTGGAAATAAAAGGACAGGTTTCGTTCCAATTGTTTATTAGTGAATTTTATTATGAGTGTAATGGCGAAGCATAACAGTCTAACGTAACTAATTAGCTGTCACTTTTCGTATTGGCCCATTTTACCGTGTTACTTATTTTTGGAACACATGTTTGTTTGTTCATAGAATGAAATAAAACGCACTCATTGAAGTTTAAATTTTATTCTGAGATTTTTGAAGTCCCGTATACATTGGAAACATGTTTTTTTTGTCTGCTACATTGCATTTAATAAACCTTTGAGTTTATCCTGCTTACATGATAAACCTGATGCCGTGCTAATGATGATTTCAGTAACAGCCAGCTATGTTAAACTACATCGTGCATCTCGCCATCTGCCGCAGCAACGGCAACTGCAAGGCGGAAAGCATCAGCCTTCGTGCTTGGGTTGGACTTCACCACCACCTTTGACTGGGACGCGTGCATCGTGCTTTATTAATCTGGTGAGCAGTTCCCATTTTGTTGGGATTATTTTGAGAGGATTTACTTCTGCATAGAAGTTTTGAGCGAGTTTCTGTTGTTAAAGCTAAAGTAGAAAGCTGAGTTTCTGTTGTAAAAGCTAAAGTAGAAAGCTATCTTTAGTGATTTTGATCAGTGATGTTCAGTTTCAGTTGATCAGTTGACACTGATAGTACCAATGGTTCTGAGTAACATGATTTAAAGAACCGTTTTTATTTTCTTTTTGGAATTCACTCTTAACATTGTTTTTGCTTTCGATGGACTGAAAGCTTGTACTTTCGAAGGACTGAAAGTACGCCCGATGGACTGGGCAATACTGTCATGCTTTCGATGGACTGAAGGCAAGCCCGATGGACTGGGCACTACTGTTTTGCTTTCGATGGACTGAAGGCAAGCCCGATGGACTGGGCACTACTGTTTTGCTTTCGATGGACTGAAGGCAAGCCCGATGGACTGGGCACTACTGTTTTGCTTTCGATAGACTGAAGGCAAGCCCGATGGACAGGGCACTACTGTTTTGCTTTCGATGGACTGAAGGCACGCCCGATGGACTGGGCACTACTGTTTTGCTTTAGATGGACTGGGTATTGTTTAGTGACCGCATCAGAAGTGCCGGAGCATGTAAGAGGTGCACGTGGTCTGCTTTTTATGTGCAGAATGCTCTTTGCAAGGAGTAGCACTTACGCGGCTGAGATGGTTACTTCTGACGAGGGTCTGGTATCTGCCAAAGGACTGGCAATGCACCGAAGGACTGGTGTTGTTTTGTTGAAAATGAATTCCCGTTGATGTACTGTGTTCATATGAGTAAAATTGGCATTATTAAGTCAGAGTGCTATTTATTTTAAGATGTCCTACAATGATTATTATCACATTTGACCAAAATATTTTTTTAATGCCAGATAATTTCCCCGTAAATTGATATTGATGACAATAGTAGTGATACTGTCGAGCAATGAATTAGAGCTGTTGTGATTTGTGTTTTTGATGTTTGAGATTGTTCTGTTTTCACATAAATTTGAGAGTATCCGCCAGATGGAGGCGATGATTAATGGAGTGTATCCGCTAGATAGCGGCGATGATTACTGATTATTTTTATTAAGTGGTTGCTCGATGGACTATTTTTGACTAGAGAATTGAGGATTGTTAAAGTAATTTTGAACAATCGTTTTTTCTGGTTGAATTGATAACAAAGTTTGATTTTAATAGTAATTTGAGAGAGACCCAAATTGTGGGTCAGGAATGACCGAGCGATGAGATACTGTGCTGAGTATTTTGTTACAGAATCAAATGCATACACCCACACACGAGGACGTGTGTAGCGCAGGACGGCCGTGTCGGAACCTGACACCAGAAAGACGTATTGCAGCGTTATAGTTCATTATTTTAGACGCCTGTATAAAATCGATTAGCAATGTTGAGCTACGTATTATTTGGTTGTAACGAAATAAATAAAGTTGCGTAGAGAGTAACGCCATCTATTGGCGTATTGTTGAACTAAGATGACAGGTAGAAGGCTTTGGAACGTCGAGAGGTTTCTCTCGAGTGAGCGTAGGCACGAGTTGGCGTTTTTGTCGGTATGTTGGTAGACTGGTCGAGCAGGTTTACCAACTTGACTGAGGCGGGAGCGGAGAGGCTCCGCCGCTGGTATTTCTTCTGGATCGGACCGCGCTAGAGATCGGACATACTCGTTAGCCAACCTCGTGCCTAACTCGCTACGTTCCTGAAGGTTTATACCTGAAGGATTATTCTGATAGCTTATAAAATCCCGCGTTCTTTAACCATTTAGCTAAGTGTTTTATTTCAAGTGTTATTTTTGTTTTCTTATGTTTCATTAGAAGCTTACTTTTGTGAAATAAAGAAATGATGTGTTATGTGTTGTTTTAACTTGTTTTGAAAAGATTTGTCCGTCTGAGTTTGTTGCCGGTCCCATATAGGGCTAAATCTTCTCATGTTAGAGGCGTAGGGTTGGAGCCGGCCTAGTTTGACTTGAATAAAGATTTAAACGGTTTCTTTTTACTTTCATATCGCTCCCTTGAGTTAAACATAGCAATTAGTTCTTTTAAACATTTAGTACTGAAGTATAGTAGGCACTAGTATGGTTAACGAGTCCTAAGGTTTATTTCATGCACTGGTAGCATGGTAGCATACTGGTTTAGCTGAGAAGTAATACATTATCGTACTACCCCACGCGCCCACCGCCTTTTAGGACCATCGGTATTCGACATATATATAATGTTAATTGTAGGTCTGTTAAAAATAATAAATAGTTTTATCCCAGTTCACCGCTTTTCCATTTTTACAATTAAATATATAACTTATTTACTAGGATCTTTTTTGTTTGATAGTTTGTATGTAAAATACCTATACTAATAATATGACTAGTCGCTACATAGGCGCCGTACCGGATACGTCAAAATTAGGAAGTGGTTATTGAGCACAATTGCGTAGTCTACTCACAACCGCACGCTTGACTGGCAGGCAGGGCCCATACTCCTAGATAAAGAACGTTTAGGTAGCTAATTGTTGTAACAGTATAACAATTAATATTACAAATGCAAACGGAACTCTGTCTATTTTCTTTTTTTCCTTTTATTTCAAACACGTCTCCGTAGGGAGAGGAAATTAGTATGTATATACAAAATCCCACGTGAGACTATGTCTATACCTACATCTATTTATGAACTAAAATACCAAACACATAAAACAATTGATGAAATATAAAAAATAAGTAAGTATTATGATTGTGTACAATTAATTGTAAACAGCGTCATGAAAAATATTTTATGCCTGTTATAGTTTTTTGTCGACGCTTAAAATTAAATATACAGATACATACTTGACAAAAATAATAGAATAACGATATAGTATATTGTGTGGGGTTAGTTAAGAGAGAATGCGAAGGGATAGTTGAAATTAGTGCCCCTTAACGTCGGTCTAGTCGAGACCACGAGATTATGTTATTGTTCCCATCTTGAATGAGCTCTGCAGGATGCCTGCCCTAGATTAATCCTTTATCTCCTCATATTGAACAACATCTCAGGATTACAAGTACTTTGAACTAACTATTTATCAGTGTTCAACAATTAATTGAACTACGTCGCTTCACTATTTATGTTTACCATTAAGTCATAATGAGCACATATAATATTTAAATATCTGGGAGACCGAGCTTTTTCCGAGCAAAGCTCGGAAAACATATAAAAACTTTAGGATGACGATGAACTGAACATCTTACCTTAACGAAAAATGAAGCAAGTACAAAGAGATAAAAAGGTATATACCTATGCATATATATATATATAATTGTTTACTTATACCTACACCCGAAAATAACCACTTCTTGCCTATTAGCCTATTAAAAAAACAATATAATAGATTCACGAGTTAGTGGCTGTTATTGTCGTCTTATTTTATTGTCGGCCTCGATTAGCACACTGAGATGAGTCCATCCGAATTCTTTAGCCATTATACCTAAGAAACACAAAGTTGAGGCCAATAAATTATGAAACTAGTTTACTTTGTCCTAATCATGGACCTAGAATACTACGGACGTAGTTTTGCTAAGACAAAAACTGTGATTCCATCATCCACCAATTTCCTAGTATTTACGCGTGACACACACACATTGACAGTTATCTCAATGCCCTCATCCACCAATTTGCCGTCAGACGGATCGAAACGTCAGTGAAGTAAATTTGTCCAAGAAAAATGTAAAATATGCCGGCATGCGTAGTTAAATCCTGCAAGAATTGTACCGATCGAAAGAAAAAAATTGACGGAATAACTTTTCATAGCTAATTTTATCAATTCTCACGGTATAGTACATAAAATCTCCATATTTCATTGTTAATAAATGCGAAACAAGAGTGTGACCAGTAAGTTGAATAGGGTAATTTCCCGAAAGTAGGGTAATTGATGCCCTTCTTATTAAATCATTATGTATATAAGAGATCATTTAGGATATTTAGGTAAATAGCTAAATTATTGATTTTGCATTTCAAACTAGGTCGGTATGGTAATTTCCCGATAATAAGGAGATTAAAGACATTTACATGAATAATGTTTGATAGTTAACGTTTATTTGTTATGTAAGGTAAACATACTCATGGTGCTCGACGCGGTCCCAGTCCAGTACATGTCATCTTGAAACTGAAGTCATTGTCAATAGAGGTGACAGCAAGGTGTCATCTATTGGGCATTAACATGTCGAGCACTAGTACATTTACCTTATATTTATTTTTTGTTTTAACCAGATATGTTACAAGTTAAATATCATTAGGTATTGAAAATAATATTTGCACAAAGTAATTGTGCAACAATGCGCATTTTCAAGACCTATAAAATCAGTTAGGTACACACTTTTTTATTGTCTAACGTAAAACTGTCCTATTTTAATATTTGAAAAAAAAAGGACGATATTGAAAATAATTGTTTCACCATTAGGGGAGAATTTGTGTAACATGGTATCACTCGTCTACACGCACACTTTCAAACCGTCCGCCATTGCAGTGTCACAGTTTGTCTTAAGTGACATTCCCTCTGTCAAATATATAACTCTATGGTCCTAATACACAGAGCAAAATGTTTGAGTAACACTGCAGTAAGATATGTAAATACGTTGTCCTAAGCACTATCAAATTTTTTTTAGATAGAAGGGTTCCTAATTTATTCCCGTTGAATAGCTGAAAAAATTATTACGCTCTATTCGTGGGAAATGTCGGACAGTAATACCGATACAAGTAAAAGGAGGGTGCGAACAGCTTTTAAAGATATTATTAATCGCATCCCGACGAAGTGGGTCTCCTTGCCCGCCGCTCCTGCTGCTATTCTTCATGGACTCCCCCTTTCCAAACGGAATATTCCATTCCTGTATTCCCACGCTTTTATGTACTCTGTACACAATATTTGTATTGTTGACAGGTATTTTACATAGCACCGGGTTTAATGCTTAGAATCTTTTACGATGTTACACTCTCTGTCATTGTTGATAAATCCTGTTATAAAAATGTTTCATGCGCGGAAATGTAATAAACGCGATCAAATAATGAAAAGGTGTAAAGCAGATAATACGCCATAAGAAGTATAACGACGCTTAGGACATAACTTTCATGAGACTATAAAGACAAGTATAGGGTGGTATAATACTTTATCAGGCGAGAGGGAGTAGTATCACGTGTGAAGGTATTATATTTAGAATCGTCGCCCAAGGCAACGGGAGGTTATAGCGTGGCGTCAGCGCTACCGCGCAAGGGCTCTCCACTTTTGTTACTTCTAATTGTCCATCGCGAGTCGCGCCGCGCCGCTGGGCGGGGGCGACTCGACGGTTTAAAATCATGTTTGCGTTTGCATAGCATAGCGCTCCCTAAGATCTTGCGCTATTTATGGTATCATAACCAGACAATAGCAGTGACTCACACTCCGTGCTCCATGAAGTGCTGTGGACGTGTTCAGATTACAAAAAATAAACAGGATTACAAAGGCATGCCTATAGGTTGGTATGTCTTACAAAACCCAGCTTTTAGAATGTTTTAGACTAAGGGAGGTTTTGTTAACTTTTTACATGGGCATATATTACATATATTACCAATTCAAACATACATAACATGCTAACACGCTCTTCAGAAAATACGAGTACAAAATTGTTCTTTCAGTACAGTTCCAGAATTCAAAAATAATCAAAACAATAAAGTAAACAGCGGTTAATGATACACTACCGACGCCGACTGGGCCTATAAAGACAAATGATCATTAACATTTTATGTAGCATGAACCATAATACTAGTGGCAAACACTTTGTGAAAAGCTACCATACGCATTACATGTGGCGTACCACCGTCCAGTCATATCCGGCGAGCGCTGTCGCGTAAACAAACGGACTTTTTTATAGACCGGCGAGTCTGCTATTCGTCTTGCATCCAAACGTCTGACTGCTTAAGAGGAATCTCTTCTGTCGAATGCCCAACAGAAGCCGATATCCGTAAATTCCGAAAGTTTACACTGTGCAACATAGCCTTAACTAACGACGACGTTCGGCAACACATGGAAGCGTTGTTTTATTTATAGCATGCATGAATTTAGCTTCGCACAAGACCTTTGTGTAACCCTGGTGTGCACTTAACAATGTACCCTACTGCGTATAAAGGATTATATCCTACTCATTTCGGCAGATATTATATGATAGGATTAATATTTTACTACGCTACTAACCCCTGAAGACATGACGTGAGGTTAAGCACGGGCTTTGAGGTTTCCGTCTATTGATATTCACATTCAACAAATTATATTTGCCATTTGCTGCTGCGAGTAGGTATCCTTGCTGAATTCCAAATCCAAACTCAATGACGGCAGACCATTTGTTCTGGAATGGCGATTAGCTAATTCACATTCCGGAACCGTATTTATAAGAGGTATCCAACGTGTACAACCTACGAAATAGGTGTACAACCTAATTTAACGAAATTCAATACCTCCACTTAACCTGATCACTTTCGTGAAGACATTGGGTAATTGGGTACGGTAATACCTACAGTGCGGATGGATACAGAAATATAAGTGAGAAAAGAAAAGGGGTTATAGTTCAGAAAGTTTTATTCCCACTTAGTCTAAAAGGATTTTTATTCGTATCGTTATCTAGGCAAAAGAGATCCTAACGCCCGTAAAATGATGCTATTTCCTTAACTTTTAGAATACAAATGATCTCAATACATACCTATATGCCTATATACACATAATTATATAATTTAACTGTAACTAATATTTTAAAACATTTATTTACATACAATATATATACAGTGGTACTACTAAACGAAATTAATAACTGTAACTAATTATTTGACGTAGTAAGGTTTACTCGGGTAATTCCGAATGTCGAAAACCGTCGGATAATTCCGAAAAGAGACTTTTATTATGATGGAATTAAGGGTGATTTTCATCTGAATTTTGGAATTATCCGACATTCGGTAATACCCGAATACACCTTACTTCATTTTTTTTACTAAAGGTGCCTTCTTAAAAACTTGTCTTCTATACACAATTACACTGCGTCGTCTGCGTCTTTTAATCACTAATATCTACTACCTATATTAAATTTAATTATATTTTAAACGAGATTAACAAAACAGTAAGCAGGTTTCTTATAAGATTAAGCTGTATCTTAAGCAGTCCCATGGTAGCCGTTTATTACCAGAGTACAGCACAGACACGCTACGTTTCACAATTAGGTAATTATATCAGGAACAATTGGAAGTAATTGAAGGCGACGCGAGTCTCTGGATTTAGTGGTGTGCGTCAGCGTCATCGTGTTCGTTTCGAGCCCAGCATTGTAGCCCTGAAGCTAGATGTCGACTGATGTTGAATAATAATTCAGCTAAATGGATATAAAATCACCAATCGGTATATAAAAACCGGGCAAGTGCGAGTCGGACTCGCGCACGAAGGGTTCCGTACCATAATGCAAAAACAAAAAACGAAAACAAGCAAAAAAAAAAAACGGTCACCCATCCAAGTACTGACCACTCCCGACGTTGCTTAACTTTGGTCAAAAATCACGTTTGTTGTATGGGAGCCCCATTTAAATCTTTATTTTATTCTGTTTCTAGTATTTGTTGTTATAGCGGCAAGAGAAATACATCATCTGTGAAAATTTCAACTGTCTAGCTATCACGGTTCGTGAGATACAGCCTGGTGACAGACAGACGGACGGACGGACGGACAGCGAAGTCTTAGTAATAGGGTCCCGTTTTACCCTTTGGGTACGGAACCCTAAAAAAAAAGAAATACATATATACTTATGATTAAAAGATAGATTTCATAAATCTTAATGAATAATCCATTTTATTGCAACTACAATACTCAGTAGTGTGAAATATATACTTTAACATAATACATAAAACTGCCTACATCTTTATCACAGGTATTTTATTTTAATTATAATGAACTACTTTGTTTTGCCATACAAATTAAGAGCCCGTAACGGCACTTGTTGCCAGTTGTATTATCAATTTATGATGATAAATGAACACATAACAGAGATAAAATATTTGCCGATAAGAAGATTACGAAATTGCAAATCTGAATCCGTTCCTCCCAAGTTTGTTAAGTATCTAATCTACGCACGCGGAGAGATTATGTGATTTCCAACTTTGGATAACTTTTAAGACAAGACTTTTTCATTAGGAACCGTTATTACAAAAGGCCCAGGCTCAAAACCAGTCTAGGCGAAAACACTGATGCTTAATGAGAAAAGTTGAAAAGCGAAGCCAATACCAGTCGTCGAAAAGCGTTTTATAACATGAAATTTGAAACTGCTATAACCTCATAAACTAAGCATTGATTGTGCTATTGTGCTATTTATACATAAAAGTACATATATAATAATATATCTGTATATCTATGTAATAGTGATAGGGGCTAGTTGGGGTCACCGTCGAGGGACCTTGCGTTCAGGCTCCTGATAATTTCAAGAGAAACGTATTGACCCATAGATAACAGCTATTGACAAGTTCAACGACAACGACTATTAGTGAACAAAATATACAAGTCTGTACTCTGATTTATTTGAAGTTTATTTAAAACAGTTCCATTTAATGTAATAGATAAATGTAAAACGTGGAGGTGCTGGACGGTTGGAGTATGCAATCAGAGTTTCATGTTCTATAGAGAATGCGACTGCCCCCCCTATCAACCGCTTACTCCTACATATTCAGCTTTACGAACTATTCGAAGCAGTTACATTACATTTATGTATACCTACTGAATAGATGAGATTTCTGGTATATTAAAATAATATAAATAGTATATGAATAGTAGTAATAGATATTCGAGGTTAGCATCTAAAACTGATAATAAATGAATAGTAGACCCCTTATTTATTTTGTTACTTGTAAGAAAATACACCACAATCTTTGAAACAATTTCTCATCGCTTAAGATATTTTTCACATTTCAGAAGGAAAAGTTTGGTGGTTAGAATAAGCGCGGATGGAAAAGGGTAGGTAACTCACACAAGAGGATCATTTTAGTGCTTCTTATTTCGCAACCAAGTAGCATAGGTACCTACTTTCAATACTTTCCAAGTAATCTTGAAGGCCTTTTTACTGGGGTATTTGCAAATAAAAACCTTTCTTGGGTACTTATCTAGTATTTCTATATTATCAGTTTATATTAAATATGTATGTAAATAACAATTTCATTGATACTTATATATTTGTACATGTTTAAAATTTGAATTTGAAGATTGTGAACCTTACCATTACAATATACAAACCTAAGGCAATTCCGTATTTTTATTACGTGCTGACGTGTTGTATTTATTACGAAATAAAAAAGACAAAGGAAAAAATCATAAGAATGCCATAATATTATAGCGTTATTTGAATGCGGAATGCGGTTCTCAACCGCGCAATGTTAGATTAATGACATGGGATGGGGCTACGGGAGTGCGTAGGTGCAAACCCCCGCCCATCCCCAGCCGCTCCCGCCTGACCGCCCGCACTCTCCCCTCGTCACCGAACAGATGCTGGATTTTGTAAACACAAACAGACCCGTCAACCGGCGATAATAAAACTTACGCCCTATCAAGCAAACTACGTGATGTTGGTGTGAACGATTAATCCACCCAAATATTTATTTTCAAGGGTTCTGTTACTTTTCAATAGAACAAACTGGCGCCTCGTATATGGAAATAACGTGTACGACTAAACTCCAAAGGAAATAACTCAAGTTCAAAACAATTTCATTGCAAAGACAAATTAAGAGCCTTCGGAGCGCAATATTCTATTTCATCTTTCGTGCTTGGAATTCTAAACAAAGTTACTTACACGAAAACTTGGTTTCGTGTTGCAAATCTGAATGCCGAAAAAACACGTACGACATTGCATTGGAAGCAGAATTGAAATACCCCACTCAGAGCCAGACGGAGTTATTTAATTTTTTACAATTCGCGCTCGCGCGCGAGGGATTTGTTTTTAGGCCAGATTTTTTCAACTCGAACACGGAGCTCCTAGTTTCAGCTGGATCATTGTGGGAATATTATTTTATATTTTAATATTCAACAGTTTGCAGCGTGGTACGTGACCGGGGGAGTATTTACAGTGCTTAGCGAAGCGCGCAGCCTCAGCTACCGGCGGGCAGGCAGCAGGCACCCTCGTGTCGACTACCACGACTTTACATAAGGATGATTTGAATATTCGCAACAAAAAATCGGAGTTATGCTATCCTTAACTAACCATAGTTATTTCTGTGCGGGTAATATATATGATAGGCGGATAGTATAGAGAATTCAGGCTCGTACTTAAAGATGGAAAAATTTACCCGAGTGTGCAAATTGCGCGCTACAGTTATAAACGAAATAAAATCGTTAATTGTATCGACATTTAATTAAACACAAACAGTAGCAATAACATCACTGACTCCCGCGAACTTGTCTGTTTTGCTTTGCCTGTTTGATCAAATTCTTAATTAAAAACTTTCCGTCTAAGAAGATTCAGACTTTTGAAGTTTTTGCAAATAATTTAATCAACAAAAAATTGCCTACGAAAATAACGACGTCGCTAACTTAAAGGTAATAGTTGTAAGGAGTTTAAACTCTTATTCGAAATGTGTTAGATGGATATGAATATGACTGAGTATAAGACTATTCAAAACTTTTACAAAGAAACCACGAAATTAGTCTAGCTGGTAGTGAGCTTAAATAACGGAGGACTAGCAAATATATATATTTGTGCATAAGTTGTTTCTGAATATTGGATGGTTTTGTATTTTAAGGCAAATTTGTAGGAATCTATAGAGCCTATAGTATATACGGATTTGTAGGAGGGAAATACCTATATATTTTTTCACCACACCAGCTGATAAAGGCTCTTTTGATTGTTCCAAAACTGATGAGAAAGTTCAATTTTATCCACATAACATATTGTGGTAAAGTAATCAAATTTTGCGTTGTTTCCTTATGTTGGCTAGTAGAAATGGCTTTTAAATGAAGATTTTGAACGGTAAATATTTCATAACATACCTACATTTTGAATTGATTTGGTTTGATTTTGTTTGATAGGTATTTTATAGTTATTTGTATTTTCCTTGCGTTAGCGTGGTGAAAATTTTAGTGTTACACTCGGTGAAAAAATTTGTTTAACCCTCGTGCGAGTCGTGCGTCCTTCGTCGTCCTAAAATACAAAACCATCCAATATACATTTAGAAAAATACAAATATTTGCTTGTCCTCCGTATATTATTATATCTGAAAAAGAAGTTTCCTTCCTTCTTAAGTGGACTAATCTGAATAAAGTAGCAATAGGTACCTACCAACAATCAAGGCAAGTTCTCATTACACAGGACTGATAGAAAGCCACATGTAAGTATGTACATTGGCAGGCCGACATGTGTGCGACAATAGAGGCGGTCGTTTAGTACTCGGTCGTAACTAGCTGGAATAGCTCCCTTCCGGGCGCTCGCTGCCCGCTTGACAGCCCCTCGCAAGCTTCTTACTCCATTTGTCAATCTCAAGCCAATATCACTTTTGGTAGTGCTCGTTTCTTTTTATAAATTTCACTACTGGGGTACTTTGGCTAATTTATACTTTTTTACAAGATCGATGTTAAAAGGCAGGTACAAATTAATGGAAGACGAGGGAGATTATTTTATTTCTAATTGGGGAATACTGAATCGAATAGGTATATAATAAAGAAATACTGATTTTCCAAACAAACTTAATATTATTAGCGGTATTCAACTCCTTTACATTTTACTCATAATCAGATGTTGGCAGATGTTTAACATCTTTAGCAATGACGACAATGACTATTGAATGCCTCCTAGACATTTTAGTGGCGTCAATAATAGAAGTCTTCTAAGCGTAAAATAAAGGGTTTTAAAGCGATTCCTTTGTGTTCCAAGTGGAAGTGGATTTAAAAAATGTTGTATTGTGGTTGGGTTGCGGTGCCGGCGGGGTCCGACACCTCGCTGAATCGGTTTGGATTCGATCATCAATAATTCGCAGCTCCGCCCGCCGCCCCAGCATTGCCGTCGTTCAACGAATTACACAAATCAATAACCTATGGAACATGAGGTGCATTATATGTAACTGGTGCATTTACCTATATAGGATTAACCAAGATAAACCAAATAAACCAAGGTCCTCATAATTCTACATCTGTTTATAATTAAACAAAGGTGTGAATCAAAATGTAAGGTGCCAAGTAGGTAAGTAATTGGGTAGATAGTGTCGAGCACTGGCATATTACATACCTTATTTTAAGAGTTTGAAATGAGGTTAATGAGGTATGACTTAAATCTATGTATTCTAATATACACATATATATACATTGTAAATAAATAATACCAAAGTATAGGAGTAGAATATGCATTGGTTACAAATTTATCAACATTATAAATCCATCGGTTTCTTCGTATTAAGACGGATCCATCTATCATTCGACCGTCTTTAGTGCTACGAAGTTATACATATTCCCACATACATCGTTACTCAGAGACGTGCAAAATATACGAAATAAAGAAATATTGACTGCTCAAATATTAGTAAAATGTAGCCGTATTTTACATTTCATTTCTCACTTTGTAGGAAAGTCGGACATCGATGTTTGCTTTATAATTATGTAGCACTTTGTACAGATTCTATATAAACAGCAAACTATGAAAATCGTCTCTATAATGATAAAAATATCTACACGAATATTTAGAGTAATGCCCTGGATTTTTGGGGATCCACTCATCCAAGGGAAATTACTGTGGCCAGAAAGTTGTTAAAACCCCGCCCGTACCTAATAATCGCAGCCGAACATTTTATTCGTCCTAAGTAATAATGTAGTAATGAATTATTATTCTGGTTTAACTTGTCGCTTACGGAGTCAGGCACATAATATACAATTATATTTGTTCTAGCGTTAACATTTGTATTGTAACGTTTGCTCCATATGAACAGCCAGAGTAAGATAAAATGAGTTTTCCTGAGCGCCGCGCCGCGAGGCATGACGTTGTAATAAGTAGCAATAAATGGTTCAGAGGATGCGTAAAAAGAGTTCACCAATCAACGCCGGAGTTACGGGGTCTTGGAAGCCTTAAGCTCGCTATCACGCTACTGATAACTTGCCAGCTGCAACACAATAATTATGTTCTATATTTATTTACCCGACTGACACGGAGGGAAGGAGTGTAATGTGAACGTATATTTTCAATACACCAACTGGTAAAGGCTCTCTTGATTGTTCAATAACCGATAGCATAGTTGCATTTTATTCACATATAAGATATTTTTTTTATCAGTAGACTCTATTTTTTTATGACCGACATCTATTCTGTATATAGAGTCTGAGATTTTCTCAGTAATTTTATAGGGCCCAATTTTCAGCTCATCTAATTTCCTTCTATTTAGTTTGTTTCCATTTTCCACGTACACTAAGTCTCCTTCATTAAATTTATGATACTTTCGATTTTTGTCAAAAACTTTTTTATTATAGTTGTGCGATTTTAGAGTGTTTTCATAAGCTATCTCTTTATCTCTAATCAAGTCACTTTGCAGTTCTTGCTTAAGTTCGTTTGGCAAAATTCTATCATCTGTACCATTCATAAGGTAAGATGGGGAAAAACCAGTGACTGAATGTTTTGTTTCATTATATGTTTTTAGGCATTCTTGTGCTATTGTGGCCCAAGCTCGTTTTTCTCCTCTTTCATTTATTTTGCATCTTATCTTGTTTACTAATGTTTGATTTAATCTTTCATTTAATCCATTCGAGAAAGCTGTGTTTACTGCTGTAAATACTATGTTTATACCCTTGTTCTGTAAGAACGTCTTAAATTCTTTAGAATTAATTCCAGGGTATTGATCAGTAAGTATCATACCAATGTTGTTTGTTTCTGTTACATTGATGAGTAGTTTAACAAAATCATCTGCGCTTTGGGTTTTGGATGCTAGTATATACGCGTATCTAGTGAAGTGATCTACCAACAAATGCAGATATTTTTTTGTTGATCGCGAACCTCCAAATCCTCCAATTGTGTCTATTGACATTATTTCAAAAGGCTTCGTAGCCGGACCCAAATGAGACATAAGTCCAAATTTGTCTTGACCTCTTGATTTATTTTTAATACAAATTTCACATGTAGCACAAACATTTTTGATATTATTCGTTAAATTTTTCGCCGAATATAACGGACTAATAGTTTTCAGCATTTGTCCCACTCCAATGTGGCACAACTGTTCATGTATGTTTTTCAAAAGTGTTCTGCTAAACCTCTCTGATAGTAGTATTTTCTCTTTTGTCTTAATTTTTTTTAAATAAACGTTATGTTTCTTAATTAAATTATCCTTTTTATTCTGTATATCTTTATTTTGACTCTGATCTTTTAAAATATCTTCAAGTTTTATTAAATTAACAACTTTTAATTGTTCATCTGCATTTTCATCACATTCTAAAACTGGATTCCTGCTTAGGCAGTCTGCTTCCAAGTTCGTCTTTCCTGGCGCATATTTTATTTGAAAATCATATTGAGATAAATAGTATGTTAAATCTCCAAGTTCTTCATCTGTTCTTGATTTAAGATTCATATTTTCTAGGGGTTTGTGATCAGAGAAAACTGTGAATGTTTTTCCTATCAGCCAGTACTGCCAGTATCTTACAGCCTCCTTAATAGCTAGACATTCCAAGTATATAGCTTTTTTTTTCTTTTGAGCCACATTCAGTTTTTTAGAAAAATATGCAACTGGTTTTTCTTTACCATTAGGCTGTGTCTGTTTTAAAATAGCTCCAATACCTTCCAATGAAGCATCAGTATAAATATTTATTGGTAAATTTTGATCAAATATTTCCAGTACTGGTTGGGAGCATAGCAGGTTTTTTATTGTATCGAATGCTTTTTGACATTCTTCAGACCATACGAATTTTTGATTTTTTCTTAGTAAGTTATGTAACGGGTCTAATATAATTGCACTCCTTGGTATATATTCATGATAAAAGTTTATCTTTCCTAGAAATTGTCTAATATTTTTTTGAGTTTTTGGAACAGGAAAATTCTTTATAGATATTAAGTTATCTTTTATCGGTTGTATTGAGTTATTTTGGATTATGTGACCTAGATATTTGACTGAGTTTGATGCAAAAGTGCACTTCGTAAATTTCAATCTAAATCCTTCAGTCTTTATCGCTTCTAGCAATTGTGTCAGGTGATCAATATGCTCTGCGAATGTTTTAGAAAATATGAGTATATCATCTATATAATTAACAGCAAAAACAGTAAGTTTGTGTTTTCTTAATACATTGCTTAGTATCCTCTGAAAGATTGCAGGCGAGGTCTTTAACCCGAACGGCAAGACTGTCCACTGAAAATGTCCTTCCTGTGTCACAAAACCAGTTTTCTTCCTGTCTTCGATACGTAATGGAATAGACCAAAATGCAGAGTTTATATCTAAAGTAGAAAAGTAACTGCAATTCCTCGTTTTAATCATTAGGTCATCTATTAATGGAAATGGCTGAGCCTGAGGAACTACTATTTTGTTCAGATCCCTGAAGTCTATGCATAGCCTCGATTTTCTATTATCCTCTTTTTTAAATGCTAAAGTAACAGGAGCAGCAAATGGACTGTAAGATTCTTCTATTAGTTTATTGTCTAATAGTTTTGCTATCTGTTGTTCGATCTCTTTTTTATCTTCTTCAGTGCACCTATAGGGCCTCTTACTACAGTATTTGTCAACTAATAAATCTATCCTTGCTTCATATCCATTAACTGTGCCAATATCATACTTATGTTTAGCAAAAACTGACTTGTATTTATTAATTAAATTATTTATTTCATCTTTTTCTTCTCCATTTAAATGATCTATATTCATTTCAAAATCTTCTTCCTTTACATGTTCATTAAAGTTTATTTTGTATTCTGTTTCACTTTGAGTTTTATTATTTATTACTAAATCGGTAAGGATCTCTTCATTCTTAACATTTGTAGGATCTATGTCATTATTGTTTACTTCCTGTTTTTGGGATACATCTAAGTTTTCATCTTGTCTCAGTCTAAATAACTTTATCAGGTCTAATCCAATCACAAAGTCATCTTTGAAATTTTCTTCATCTAAAATATCTATATCTACATTATTTTCTAATTCGAAGATTTTTATTTTTAAGTTTGTCAAACCTTTTGTCTTGTTAACACCACTAATTGTAATTAAGTTTGCTTCGTTCAAACTGTTTCCTTTCCCTTTCAAATGTAAAAGCTTTGCGTTAATAAAAGAAACGTTTGAACCTGAGTCATAAAGTGCCTTCAATTCAAATTTATCATTTACTATAAGTTTGACGTGTATTAATGGTGTTATTACTCGTTTTTTTGATGCGTTTCATTTAATTCAGCTTCAATAACTGAATTGTTGACATGTCTCACAACATTCTTTATATTCTTATCCTCGTCTCTTGTTCTAAACCAGCATAAGTTTTCTGGGTGGTAACGTGGTCCTTTATTTAATTTTTCGCAAATTTTACATGCGTTATGGTCTTCATTTTTATTGTTAGTTTTGTAGCTTCCGACTCTTCTCTTAAACACGTAGCTTTTTCTATTTACCATGTGTTCCAGCTTGCTGACCTCATTAAATAAATCAACAGTATCATTTAATATCTCCCTGTCTATCTTATTTATTATGTATTCTGGCAAACCAGATGCAATTAAATCCACCAAAGTGCCGGCATCAATCGACCTTCTCATATCCAGTAATAATTTCTCTTTTTTAATAGCATAGTCGAGCAATGAACCGTCTTTATATTTAAATAACATTGCATTCGTAACTGGGTTCCATCCTTTATTTGCAAAAGACTCACAGAATTTCTTTTTCCATTCAGACCAATCCGCGTCCATTGTTAATTTTATGATCATGGAACTAAACCAATCTGCGCAACTCTTGTCCATGAATAGCCTCAATATCTCAACCTTCTTCTCGTCTGCAATTTGAAAACGCCCACATTCTCTCTCGAAAATGTCTATCCACTGAACAGCGTTTGAATTCTTAGTTGAAAATTTCTCAATAACAAACTTCTCCGCAATATTTTTCAAACTCTGTTGACGGTTTTCTTGTGTATTCTCTATTAATTTTTCCAATAATTTTCCTAAGGCATCCGTATCTTTTTGAGGTGCGGTGGTGGGTCGTTCTTGGTTTAATTCTTCTAAGTATCGATCTCCGAAATGTATGTTACCATCCTCGTCTATATAATTCTTCTTAATTTCTTCGGTCATTGTAATCCAGATTCTTCTTATCTGATATCTCTTAGTTAAACTATGTTTTACTTTACTGTAAGCAGCTGTTTTCATTAATTCTGCATGATGACCGACTGATTGTAGCTCTTCCGGAATAGCATAGATTTTGTTATCACTCGTAGTTATAGAGGTAACTGAGTAAATATTTGTTTTCCCATCACTTCCCGGCAATATCGTAAATTCAAAGCGAAGTTTCTCCATTTTCGATCAACTTAATAACAAAAATGTCGTTTTATAAGATATTTTTTTTATCAGTAGTATGATGGACAAATAATAATAATGCGTTGCTTTATCTGAAACGAAAGTTTTATTTACTATATGTTTTTTATCTTTATTACATTCGTAAGAGAATAACTAAAAGTAAACCTACATACCTGAAACGAAAGAAACGACATTTAATGTCTATTCGTCCATCGTATGTACACTAAATCACTATTTTATAAACTTATCTTAAATAAACGTTTTCTTTAATGCATTTCATATTTTTCAATGACATATATGTGACATTATCGACAGCCACGCATCCATAGAGTAGGCGGCGGCCAAATAGGAAGAATAATAAAGTATAAATACTTTTTACACACATATGAGGCAAAGTAGGTAATCAAATGCAAATTTGAGTTGTTTTCTTATGTTCGCTGGTTGAATTGACTTTTAAATAATGATTTTGAATGATAAATATTTTTTTATAATAAACATTAATTAGGATTTGGTTTGTTTTTGTTTCATGTCATACCTACAGTTAACATTTTCTTCGGGTTGGTGTGGTGAAAAATATTGTATTGAAACACAGTTAACTGGGGGGCAAATTTCGTGCTTTGAAACCCTCGCAACGCTAAAGATTCCATTTTTCGAACCACTCGCTACGCTTGTGGTTCAATTTTGGATTCTTTCGCTTGTTCGGGTATCAATATTAGCACGAGCGGTTAAACAACAACTTTGCTCCCTTGTAAAACAAATAACTATAAGTCTGTTTCCATGACGTGCCTTGCAGTCCAAACGGCTCAACTGATTTAACGTGTGCGGTATTGCTAGATCATACCAAGTAATCGATTTGTAAGCAGAAGCGACATTATTACCTTAGATGACGTCACGACGTTTTTTTTTTTCATTTATAGGATGACTGTAAACCGAAAATGCGGTCTACTAAGGCATTCTGGTAGTTGTTGAATGAGTAATTATATTACCAGTGGTTTTAAAAAAGCTGCGACGCAAAAGTAACAGCCCCCTAATCAAGTGGATGATCCATGAAAGCCGTGACCCAGCGCGAGCGCAGCCCACTTTAAACGGCTCCGAGCTTCGTAACAAAATATCGAATACATAACGTTTTCCGGGGAAATGCGATTCAGTTTCGGGTCGCGTTTCCGTTTATTGTTTAGGTGAGGTTCTATAACCTGTTACGGATTAATTTAACAAGAGATGGATAATTGCTGTATTTTTAATTATTTAATCTGATAAGTTCATTTTATGTGTACTTACTTATAATAAATTTTGTATTTATTGTTTGCACAAATCCACATGAAGTATTTTGTCATTTTGCAAGTTTTCGCTTGTCGGTTTTCAAGATTTAGATACGAACACCTATACAAAAACGATAACCTGTACTGTACTGTACTGTACTCGTATGTGTAATCAATGCTTCCATGAATGACCTGTTAAGTTTAATTAACTAAATGAACCCACTGTAGACGACTGTGCTAACATAATTATTTATTGTGGTTTTCCACAAGAAAAGTCAGTAGCGTGCGTCAAAATGATGGAATTAACGGGCAATGTTGATACATATTTGATGTTAACTTAACTAGCAAGACGTGCCTAAAGAGCACGGAGCACGGAGCACGAGAGCAGTATGTTAGAAAAAAATATTCCACTTTTTCTCCTGTACGGCATATGTCGATGTTTCAATCCCCTTGTTAACATGGTTGCTGCAACCTTATTAGTTGACTAGGCAGGAGTCGTTGAATTTCGTGCGCTCCATTTCTATTGCTTGTACCTATTTCAAAAATATCAATAAGACGTTTTCTACAGTTTTTCGAGTGACGTAATCGAGCACTCGAAATTCAAAAATCTGCCCCCAGCTACTACTATATTCGCGTGTAATCCTAAGAATAATTACAGTAAAGCAACAACATCTACCTAAATCTATCTAGCGAAATTCTCACGCAGATTTATATTTAACCACAAAAACGGGGTGCATCGTGAGTCAACATGCACTCGAGTCGCGGAAGCGATCTCATTGAAACTGCGCCCTGTAGCCCATTTTATGGGTCGCCGGCACCGTTAATTAACGCGATTTCTTTTCCCAGAGCTCACAGTTCCTTTGCATATGTACTACAAACTATGTACTACTATTTATACATACAGTAGGCTAATTGTGTGTATGGTTTAATTTAATTTATGGGATTACCTATAAATTATGAATCATTTCAACTTAGCTGGCATTGGTTCTTTAAAATAATATTTTATTACTACTCTACTACTAAGGCTAATTAAATAATTACATTGAAACGTATTAAGAATCTGCTAATCCGATTTAGGCGACATATCCGCGTGGCTACATTTCTGATCCCGCGCAGGATTAGCACTACTACACTAAATAACTATTCCACTAACTATAGGATCCCACGGTGACCGATGATTAGTAACCTCTGCGATTAGTCGCCTGAGTTGCGAACACGTAAATAAAAAGTCTTAGGTATATTTTCTCCCTGCTAACAATAAGTTGACAAGAGTTCGTTACGTTTGCGGTTCGGTTCAAATCAATTTTATAGAACTCGCCTTTACACTTTCTACCGATCGTTATAATAAGGAGTGCACCATCAGAGCTAGTTCATAAACACGCAATTAACATAAAATACTATTTTGAGAACAATGTAAGGCTGCCTGAAGGCTACTTTCGGTCGTACTTCGACGTAATTCACCAGAAGGCGAAGCGTTTAAAGTTAAAGAAAAAGGTCAAATGAGGCTGGAACCATTTAACGAATATTGCAATAAGGGAAAACAAAAGCCACAGAAGGTAGGTAATGCCATTAATTAAACTTAACTACTCAGCTAAGCGTTTCTCTTGTTGGAACGCAGAATTTCTCATGCGAATGGTCACGCTACATAGTAGGTAAGTATGTATGGAAAGTAACTAGCACTGTGTAGATGAATAGGACTACATGAGGACTACTAATACAATTTGCAAGATGATCCAAACGCAGTATTAAAGAGAAAGGGGATGTTCCTTTGGCCATTCTTCATACATTGCAGTTTACTTAGAAATGCTGGTGGAAGATGAAAAAGGTACGTTTCTGCCCCCAATACAGAATATTAAATGCGCCGCGTATAACTTTTGTAATAAGTCCCTCTTGTGCTTTGTGGAAAGGGCTTACGTGTATTGGTGCCTCAATTATGCATGAATAGGAAATAATATTACCTACCCCATCGGCTAGTACATTACGTCGATAGTAGATTATAACAGATAGGTATATAGGGATAAGTATATTTGATCGTTTATAATCGTTTTATCATTAAATTGCCTTCACATTAATGAATTAGACTAACTAAGCAAATACAACATTCGCCGGCAAAGAACGTGCTATTTTTTGGCGGCGTTCTTTTAATGCATATCGTGAGAGTATAACAAGTCTATTAATAAAGCGTCATTGAACGTACTCGTAAGTCGAAGATAGTGTACTGACTACGTGTCTTATGAAGCATTTTTCAAGGACCGATTTTTATATCTTTGAGCATAATACAGACAATCACAGGTCAAACAAAGGTATTTACGGATATCCAAATTCCGACAATAGGAATTCACGGTTGATCATATTTATACCGACAGTTAAGTTACGATATAATTAAAAACAGTGTTCTGGAATTGGATTATGCACTGCCAATGTACTCCTTTTAGGTGGCTAAATCAATTACGAAAGATTAATTTGTTTACGTGTCGGTCCTCGACATAATTAGGTTAAGACGTAAATTGAAGTTTGAAACGGGCATCGTACATCGTTGTCGGTTCTGGTCGGTAATCCCGGGTGACAGGCAGCGGCGCACGGCGGCCCTGGACCATCACCTACGGGAAATATTGATCTTATTTGAGCTTGATTAACTCAGACGTTGTCGACGAACTAATAATACCGAAACTCTGGCACGTGGCCAGGCGAGGCCTTAATGGTACTTCGATCCACGACAACTCTCAAAGGTGACGCGCTATATCGTTGATTTGTTTGATCTCACACTGATAAGTTATTCAGAGGCGGGTGAATTCCCCAGCTCCCCTAATAAAGCCCGGCCTGAACAAATGAACATCCCATCTACGCTGCCCAACGATTACCTATCCGTAGTAAATAAAGGTATGATGTTACGCTCTAAAAGGCTTTTATAAGATTAAAATAGCGCTAATTGTAAAAGCTTTCATTAAAATATATAACGCGAATAAATCCGTAACTTTTAACTACTGGAAGCTCATTATCCAGCCACCATCTGACGTTTTACAGGTTTAATAAGATTCATACTTATTTTTTATTCCTTAACTAAATATGAAAGAGATTTGCAAAATATATTAACTAAGTAATTGTTAAATTTATACCAATGATACTAAATAATATATAATCTGTAAGTATACCTACGCATAAAAAAACATTAATTTATGTTATAATTATATCAGACCCTCCTTTAGGTCAAGAAATGAAACCAGTGCCAATTGAGGGTTGATTAGTTTAAACCTACGTGGTGTCAAGGGACGAATTTGTTAAATTTTATTTTGTAAAATTATGCGCAGATCTGCAAAATTTGCCTCAGGTCGGAAGCTAAAACTGGATTCTTTTTTTTACAGAGCTTTGTTGCGGGTATTAAAAAGTTGATAAAGCACCCTCGGGCATAGCGACCGAAAATTCGTTGTAGGTTCATCGGGTTCATTTTAAAACGCACGTCCTATTATAATTTTATCGTTTTTGTAGATCAAGAGTTTCAAACTCGCATTCTTTTTAAAAAATTCATACGGCCCGATCAAGATATAATCAGAAAATGTATTTTTTATACTATACAGGGTGATCAATTCAAATGGGTCAGTATGGAGAAGTCAGAAACTATGAGAGATAGCGAAATCTGTTCTTAGGAACCATAGCTTCGATTTTAGATTTAATAATAATGGCATTATTTTTTTTTAAATTCTATCATACATAACCGGGATTCGAACCTGGTCAATATTCTTTATGTAATCGCGTGTAGTATTTGTTTGTATGGCAACTTTTAAACGATGCGTGATAGGTGGGGGGTACTCGACCAAATATCATAGAGGGCCCCGAGACAAAACAAACTACATAAAAAAAATTTCAAAATAGCCGACTTTTTTTTAATTTTTTCAAGTTGGTCCGAGCGCGCTGAGATTTGGCATGCGATGAGCCTGGGGGCCCAAGATTACCATATGAAAAAAAATTTTGGAAAAATCCAAAATGGTGGCGGACACGGGCAAAGTCAAATTTTCAAGTAGGTTAAGCGAGCCCGAAAGGCGAGCTTCAGGCCGGGAGGCCGAAGGCCGACCCCGGCGGAATGCCGAAGGTCCGGAGCCTCCACCCCGACTCCCAAAACGCGAAGCCGAAGACCGAGCTGCGTGAATGCGGTGCTTCCAAGCGTTCTACCAAGTCAACTGTCTTGATGAGCGAAGCCGGCGGGCCGAATGTCCGACGGCGAAGCGTCGAGGCTTGCGAAGGTCGAGCTCCGCGTAGGGCCGAAGGCCCGAAGCGTCATACGAGAGGGGGAAGTTGGAGCTTAAACACGACCCAACACTTTTCCTATAGGGAGTCGCGTTTTGGGAGTCGGGGTGGAGGCTTCGGGCCTTCGGCCCTCCACCGGGGTCGGCCTTCGGCCTCCCGGCCTGAAGCTCGCCCTTCGGGCTCGCTTAACCTACTTGGAAATTTGGTTTTGCCCGTGTCCGCCGCCATTTTGGATTTTTCCAAAAATTTTTTTGACATGGTAATCTTGGTCCCCCAGTCTCGCTGCATGCCAAATCTCAGCGCGCTCGGACCAACTTGAAAAAATTAAAAAGAAAGTAGACCATTTTGTTTTTTTTTAATATAGTTTGTTTTGTCTCGGGGCCCTCTATGATATTTGGTCGAGCACCCCCCACCTATCACGCATCGTTTAAAAGTTGCCATACAAACAAATACTACACGCGATTACATAAAGAATATTGACCAGGTTCGAATCCCGGTTATGTATGATAGATTAAAAAAAAAATTAATGCCATTATTATTAAATCTAAAATCGAAGCCATGGTTCCTAAGAACAGATTTCGCTATCTCTCATAGTTTCTGACTTCTCCATACTGACCCATTTGGATTGATCACCCTGTAGACAGAAAATACGTACTTACAATATAAAGTACCTAAACCGTATCGTATCGTGATATAATAGTTGGTATAGGATTGAAATTATTCATTCATCATACATATGACTATAACATTGGGTTAAAGATGCCATACCAATAAAATTGTTTAAAAGTTATTTTATAAAATTAAGCCAGTCGAGACATGAGAGCACTATAATTACAACTGGCAACTAAAACATCTAACTTTAAATGCTACTTTAGAAACATAATACAGAAAAGAAAAAGAAGAAGAAAAAAACTCATTTGAAAGTTATTAAAACAAAAGCAACGTAGATTATCACGTGCGAACAGTTTTCGGAGTAATTGACGCGCAGATCATGCTGATGAGAACACTTAATGAAGTTAACCGACGAGGCGATTAATGAACCTAAGAAACTATACAAACATGCCTTAAACACATAACAAGAATCCCAGATGATACAAAAGTGTGAATTGCAGTGTTTAAGAGTGCTAAACGATTTAAACATACATAGTCAATTACATTCGCAGGCACGTGACTGAGACTGCTGTAAGATGTCGGATTAATGAGTCTTATTTTAACGATTATACAATGCATTCACATGCTAAAGTGCCGAAAATATCAAATGGTAAATACCAGTAGGGTTGTGGTCCCCGTATCGATGACATTGCCGTTACTCACCTGAAAGCAAACATGTACCAGGTCAACTCTGTTTTCGGCGGTACTGGCTAGACCTTAACATAACACTGGTTTACGTAAAACGCGTTGGCTAATATAAACTAATCGTCTAACGTAAATACTCCCTGCGTACTACAATGTTAATCACACTAAAGCATTCGTGTTTTGTTGTGTCATTCGCATAATGTGATTGGACGGCGATACCGCAGTCGTCGAGCGTAGGAGAGATCTAGTTACTGTTATAATTCCGTATGAAACGATATTGGCAGTGAAATTGACATAACATATATGTTAAACACGATGCCCAGACAAATGATGCAGTTTCGGTAGTGTCTTGCATTACGCATTACGCGGGCACTAGTTATCGAGTCGGGTGGGCGAGGCGTCGCTGCCCGCAAACCGAGCAGTTCTGGCACGAGCCCAAATAATTTTCATACTCCTCTCGGGACCGGGATAAGTTGCCCTATTCACCTGAATCGGAATACATTTACATTCTACCGCGATCGTAATTTGCACCGTAACCGCCCTGTCCAATAACGAGGTTATTGGTATTGACGTCAAATCTTTTACGACAATTACTGTGCCTTCAGCGTTCAGATATCGGTCAAGGGTTTATATTCAATTCAAACTTACAATGGGAGTACATATGTATATTATCAATGCAATTTTTTTTTTCAAATTCAAATGAAAGGTTAACTAAAACTTATAAAAATTATGATGACTATATAACTTTTTATAATTTATTATATTTCTATAAGTGAGAACCTATAATTGGCTCTGTGATTCTATTGTAATTTCTGGATATATATAGCGCTGTTGGTTTTCCATGTACTAAAATAAAATAAAATAAAATAATCGCGCAAAGTGGAGAAAAGCAAGTAGAAAAGTGGACTCTGACAAAGGCCGGGATAACGCTAGGTAGAAGAAGATAACCACAATCAATATAACCTTATGCATGTTTATTGCTCATCCGATTAAAAGTTAATGGAGGTAAGCGCTCGCCAAATGAGCGATTATATGTACATCATAATGTATATTACTCGGGTCCGAAAATCATATTAAGAGGATTCTCTGGAACATGAAAACAAAAGCCACACTTTTACCGCCAAATATTGAGACGAGGGTTTGCAATTACGCTTGATGTTCTCGGGTCACAACTGCCACAGCAAAATAATTTTTATACTTAGAATATATATGTATATTTAATTCTAGCACTGAGTCACTGACAAACAAGATTGATCGCGATCGCGTAGCCCCGTAGGTACGTCACATTTGGCGCCCTATTTTTTCAAGCAATGATCTATAGACCATCAGAACCAAATCAAACTTTATCAAATTATTTAAAAAGCCGAAAAGACTTTTTCATCACACCAGCTGGTAAAGGCTCTCTTGATTGTTCAAAAACTGATAAGAAAGTTGCATTTTATCCATATGTGAGGCAAAGTAATCATTGATAGTATCAATACGACTCTAAATTTCTTATGTTTGTTGGTAAAATTGACATTGAAATGATGATTTTGAATATAAATATTTAATAACATTCATTAATTTTGAATCGATTTGCTTTGATTTTGTTTGATATTTTACAGATAGTATTTTCCTTGTGTTGGTGTGGTGAAAAATGTTGTGTTTCACTCGGTGGCATAATTTGTTTAACCCTCGTGCCTTAAAACCCTCGCAACGCTCAAGATTACATTTTTAGAATGCATGCTCGGTTAGCACGAGAGGTTAAACAACAACTTTGCTCCCTTGTAAAACAAATAACTATTACTAGGATCATATTCCATAGTGAACGCGTCAGACGAGCGCAATAAGTTATCAAAACTAGCTCCAATTACACGGGTACGGGCATCGCTCGCGGATTGAATGAAGTGAAACAATAATTATAGTAAGCGGCGCTCGTGGCGCTGCGCCCGCGCGCCGTACAAACTGGTATTTATTTACCACCAACTGAACTGGTTCGCCTTCAAATGCCAGATGCAATACATAGGTTTCATTACTAAATAATTTGACGGAATATATAATAAGTTTAGAAATTCGGCAAACCTCTGTTATTATCTCGCGAACACGTGAGTGACGTGAGCGTGTAACAGATAAATCTGCAGCTCACAAATTCACCTATAGGTAAACAGTGAGTGTGTAGGTCTCATGAGGATATGAATCAATCACGCTCCCGCATTGGAAACAAACAAAGTAATAATGAGTTAACTACCACATTAAGCATTCTTTAACTGCGTAATTAAATAACAAAACGATAACAAGTTATTAATGATTAACAAATAGTTTCTCATTAGGCGAGTAAATCAACAGAAGGGTTTCAAGTTTCCATATGACAGGATAAACAGAACATGGGAACAAAAGTTCATTCTAGGTCCATAAGCGTGGAAACATGGGAACGCTTCCTTTCACCGGTTTGCTTTGAAGCGGTCTGTGGGCGCAATCAGCGCACGCTAACAGCTCGCTGCAGGCACACGTGGAGTGCCGCCGCCGCGCGCCGCCGCGGCAGCCGCACCGAGGCGAACCGCGTTTGATTAATCGCTATAACCGCACATATCAATGACGACTAACCCGCATAAAACCGCACTTACATATTATCTGCATATATGTTATACTTAGCCGAGCCGTTTTTAATAAACAATACATTTTCATATTTAGTTGATGGTGTCACTTGTGATCTAAATTCTAAAGCATAAAACGCCTTTTAATCCTGTACGTTACCGTCATTACATTGAAAATGGTATCAAAATGGAAAACATACCAGTAAAATTCTTTAGACCCTTTCCCTGTCAGGAATGGTCTTTGCTCACTATTTTGAGAAGAAATAACCCACAATACACAGTAGACCTACAAACAGTAGATTAGTATTAGCCCAGCACAGCTGTCGGATGAGAATATTAATGCTCAGATAAAATTAATGTAATTAGAATAGGACAGATTAATAGGTAGGATACGACCTTCACATCTAGTTACATTACAGATACACGTGACGCAGAAAAGGTAAACAATAGAACGACCGGAAGGTCTTTAATTCCTGTACAATGCAATGTTATCCACTAGTATGACAGCATCTGGACTGCCTGCACATCGGCAAACCGAACGAGCCAATAGGTTTAATTGGGAGATAGAAAGTAGCAAAGTACACAAATAAAACCTAGTTAATTGTTTAGCTGACTCGATAGTCCGTGGTAACTAACGGGTGTCCCAAAAATAATTCAAGGATTGAATAAAATATAAAAAATATTTATTACATATATGATTTGAAATATCAAAATATGAAATACCGCATCGAGTTAATGGCCTCCGCGGCTCCAATGACAGTCACTCACTCCTCTTATGAAAAAATACGGTTCTATGATGATGGCTTCAGCCCAAAATCCGAGCGAAATAGTGACACGTTGGGAATGCATTTGTTTTGAAAATCGCAAGTGGGTTTTATGAGCCCGAAACGCAGCAGTTTTAACAATTAGGTAACCAAGAGCTGTAAAGGTGAAAATAAGCATCGTCTGTATGAATGATTTTGTTCTATAAACTACCTGTTATTGGCACTAGCCAATTCATTTTAATTTGACTTCTATTGTGCTCACTTTTAGGGTTCCGTACCCAAAGGGTAAAAACGGGACCCTATTAAGTACTAAGACTCTACTGTCCGTCTGTCTGTCTGTCCGTATGTCTATCAGGTTGTATCTTTATGAACCGTGATAGCTTAGACAGTTCAAATTTTCACAGACGATATATTTCTGTTGCCGCTATAACAACAAATACTAAAAAGAACGGAACCCTCGGTGGGAGAGTCCGACTCGCACTTATCCGGTTTTTTATCAAACCTAAACTGTCAGCTGTCAAACAGTTTGGTTTTTGTTATTGCCGACACTTCACCGCACAAATGGTGCCTAGGTAATCTAAAATTTGCACGATTTTAGGACATCCTTTAACAACTGCGCTCACATGAACTATCCAATAGTGCAGTTGTAGGGGTGCAATGTGGTAGTTGGCAGGTGAATCGAGTGGCTCGAATATCACGTAAACAGGCCTTTTTGTGCTCGAGCTCGAGTTGAGAACAGATAAAGCTTAGTGCCAACTTCAGTCTACGGTCTGTAAGCTATTCAATTCGGGGTTCACTTGTAACAGAAAACGTGGTTGATATTTACCGAGAAGATTGAAAAGTTAAAAAATAAGGACAGCGATGCGATAGAATTATATCAGGCGAAGTTATAGCGACGCCCCGAGGGTTTTGGGCGTGACACCGTCTGACCTATAGCCAATTTTAGATAGCTAAAAGTTAAAAATGGAAACTCATAGCATCAACATAAAGCAAGCTTTTGTTGCTTATTTAGCAGCAACATGATGATCATAATAAGGAAATTATCGATTGCGTTCTATCCGCGCAAGTTGCGGAAATTGATCTTCTTGGATAGAAAGAGGGCCGGATCGGGTCTATTCTGCATGAAGTACAAAGACGTGGGACAAGTTGCCAGAGTAATAAATCTCTCATTTAAGTCGTATTGGCATTGGGCAACGTCACGTACACGCAGTCGGATTGCCGACATTCCTCGCATCCAACACGATATCTGCGACTGTTCTTGGACTGCGGCCAATTTGTGTCCAAAACAGATTTTTGTAAAGATTATCAAGCATGTGGAATGGATCTTACTCACCATGAACGTACATTTATAAATTAATTGATAGTCGCGGTTCAGTGACCGCTCGAGTTAACAAGTGTTGCTACTTTTGCTGTGCCGTTGGTGTTTTAAAAGTAGTTTTAAGCGAATATGACATTCAATTTGCAGACGCCCCTTCAGATAATGAACAGTGCCGCAAAAACAAGTAACTGAACGGTTAGTGAGATGAATTGAACACGATTTTGAAAATAATAGTATTTAAGCGTTAACAATCAAGGGTTAACCTTTAGGTCGCGAGATAAACCACGCTGCCAATACCGTTAACTACGCATTTACTGCGTAATAAGCACGTGATTTCACAGCATGGAAATCACAGGTTTTGTTTCACGATTTTGTAGTAGGTACCACTCATAAAAATAAAACCCTTGGCTAAGAAACTTCCATTAAATAATTGATTTATAGCGCAACTTTAACATAGTTTTACTCGTATAGTTGCTAAGGTTTCCTTTTTTTATATGTAGTACTGTTACAACCCAATATTTTGTTGTAATAGGATTTACAGTCAGAACTGACACGGTTGTCATACCGAACACAACTCTAACCTAAAGGCATCCATTTTATGACAGACGTTCTGGCATTTTGTATAATACAGATATTTTTGATGACTGACTGTATTGTCGTGTCAACGGTACAACAAGAGTTAACTCCTATAGACTAAACCTGCCCTGCTGGCCTGATAATAAGATCTTGACTTACCACAATGGATTCTACACGTATAAATAAAACGATCGCTCGAACATTAAACGCGTGTTAGTTAGTTATTTAGCACCCGGCGCTACATGTACGAATGTCTTGTGTTATTACATAAATTGCTTTACATACATAAGTTGTAATGAGTATTAAGTCCTTAGAAAACATAATTAAGATTTCAGATTCCGAAAGCCGCTACACGGTATTTAATCACCTTCTCAGACGATTGATTAATGAATGTCCATGAACGTGCGCAATGCGAGACAAATGAACGCTTACTTGTGCCGGAGACACGCGGCTAGTCAAACTCCCGGAAAATGGGTGGCGCCCGCCTTTCAACAAATCAACACTCGTCATGTGCTTTATAAAAATACGGAGCCATTTCGACAATACGTAGTAGCTTATAAACCAGGGATTGAAAATGGTGCTTCTAACCTAATTAATTATGAAAAAGAAGAAGAAGAAATTCATTTATTTTAACGCCACAACATAGTACATGACAAAAAGAAAGGGATGCAGACATAAAAGAAATTTGGACGCTAAAATAGGATCCCCACTCAGCATGATGCCGCGGCAAACCGATTAAACACTCTACTTTCCATTGCGTTTAGCTAAAAGAATCGTTAACTTACACATTTATAGAACCAGAAGTATTAAACATGGTAAAAGTAAAACCCAGGTGGAAATTCGACATATCTTACGCTCGAAATGCAGTGTATGTAATTAATAACGAATTCTAACTAGGTGTAAATACGAATATGAGGAAATGACCTGAGCCTACCCACCCATGTGCGAATATTTCCAGCTGAAATCAGTTACAAATAGACTCGTTAGCGAACGTCGCTTCGGTCACTTTAATGGGTAGAAATTTAAATTGTGCCGTAAAATGCATGCGTTAACTGAAAGTGTAATTTACTGTATTCAAGCGAGTGAAACTCGGTATTCTAGAATGAATAATTACACTTGCTGTGCAGCCGGTTGCCGACTGAGCTCGGGGTAGTAAATAAACCGGGGCACATCCCGAACATAATACAGAAGGGTAAATAAAATCGTGGACTGTAATTACTCGCTGCTCTCTTCGTAAAATTTGATTTAGTAAACGATATGTCGAGGCATAGAGGTTTGTTGTCCTAACTTGTGTTAGATAGGAGGTTTCTAATGACCTTTATTATCTAATCTCGTAAGTGACAGTGTTGGACTTAAATATTGACGATATTCGTATGTTTAGATAAACATAATCACTGGCGGGAGCGCTGTAACGTTCCCCAGTCATGAGTGTCACGACCCTTTGTATGAAATATGATAATTATAAAGTTTTCAACTTCTCATCGAGATCTTTTTGTTTTATTATTCCGAAATTCTTACACATTCATATCCGGTTTCTCAGTAACTCTACCCGTATACTTCATAAAGCGTTTTCTTGATAACATCAGGGATCCGTTCCATGAAAGCTTATAAGTTATAAGGTTGTCTAACGCGACCGAACACCGAGGTAAGTGGCAAGCCAAACAGGGATTGTGATACCATTTCTCTTACCCCAGGCAAAACAAACTTTGTTTCGCATCACGTTTTAAAAAGGTTACTTATATCGTTGTTTGTCAGTTGTCGATAAGGACGATTCCTACTTTGCTATTTATGGCAGTAAGTTAGTTAGTTATAACAACACGCAATAAGTAAGCAACAGTTCGTTAAACAACTACACTACGTCTTATTTTGCGACATTACTTTGATAAGACTTCTTTTGTTTTAAGAGTGAAACATTAAAATCACTTACATTTCATTTTGACACAAGGCTCTCTAAGCCGCTTACAGCTACTTACTTTTGACTTATTTTTACATCGGCAAAATAGCGGAAATTTAATTTACTTAAGTATTAATCATATGGACTTTTTTAGTATTATATTTATTAGACATGATACATAATATAATTTCAATTGTAAGTAATTATAATTAATGTTCCGAATCATACAGTACATCAACAGTTATCCGATTGAATACCTACCCCGTTCCCGTTACCTACTGTGCCATAGAGTTGTTTTTAGGTGTAGGTATATACATAACATACATAATACATCAATAAGTAGGATATAGCCCGCTGATTTACAGAGATCACCACATTAGGATATGATACATTTTATTTTTTAACAGATGTTAAACAGCTGTCACAGTAACGTGAGAAAATGTTATTTAAGTTGGATTTTTATACTATTACGCAATCGTATATCGTACGTAATCGAAAAATGCTTTTTTCAGTGGTCCATTTCTAGGCTCTGGGAATCTCCCAGATTTATTTTAAATGATGTAGGTAATCTATCCCAAATGTAAATGTAATAGTAACTCTGTCTTTCTGACTTATCTTTATACGATTAAACTACACACTTCAGAGATTACGTAAATTAAAATTATAGACGAAATTTTAAGGCCACTTTACTATTTAGAATGCACCAACTTGAAGCAAACTTAGCACCCATGTATCTCTTTATGATCTCGTTAATATATTATACCGCCTAACCTCCATTAAATCTCGATGAACTTCCTTAACTGTGTCTCCTGGTAGGTTCTGTTAAGCAAAAGCAAATTTAGGCCTGACTTTTACCGCGGCACCGTCCCCTTAATAAGCGTGTGTTTAACGAAATACGAGTATAATTTGGGTCGATTCATCTTGATGTCCTTCATCCCGGCAAATTCACGAGAGAAATAAGAGCCAGGCTAACGAAAGCTAAAGCAAGTAAACTAAATTAGGCGGCAACACCATACGTGTATCTTATTATACATGGGGTGTTTTCTAATTGGACGTACATATTTCATGAATAAAGGATGTATAATATGTACTTAAGTGAGTTTGCAACAAATTAGCCGCTAACTACTAGGGTTTATAAATATTATGTTGTTTTGTTTCTAATGGCGTTATGATTCATAAACGTCTGCCAAATTTAAGATGCCGTTGGTAATCGTTTGTCTCTATCCGTCATTTTGACATTTGTGTTTGTCAGAATGAGACAAAATCTGACAGAGGTTTGCCGAGTTTTATAATTAAGGAGGTAAGCTTTTAGGTAAATTTAACGCAATGTTTATTTTTAAGTTGACTTCACCATTTAAACCGTAGGCAGGACATGACAAGCAAAATCTCATTATATCCCGAAAACAGTGAAAACACGTGTTCTTTAGAAACAAATTAGTTGCAAATTAACTGTAGTAGGTAATTATCTACATCCTTCAATGAATACATCCAATTTGGAAACACTCTGTATGAATATTAATATAAATTTTGACTAAGTGTGAGTGAATAATTAAATCTCCTCGGTTTAGCTTCCGTTAGCAAATCAAGGATTGTTAGGCTGCCGAAATATAATATTTTCAGACTCGCCTTATCGCTTATAAAAGCGCGCTAGCTAAATCCTGTCGGCGTAATAAACGTATACCTAACGTAACGAACTCCCTTTCATACTTATAATCATAGGAGGATTATAGTAACGTGATAGGATTAATACTTAGTATTCATCACTGCGACTGCTTCCGCGAGATGCCGACATTTTTCAAATATGTAATATACGTTACCTACTTATCATATGTCTTATTTGGCGAAATATGTGTGAAGCAGTTTCATGAGATAAATATTTGTCTGATTGATGACAGCCATTATATACAATATATTAACCGTATAATTTTAAATTTTACATGTAATTTGGATAATACGAATCACCACCTAAAAAAATTGGATAATTTTTTGGAATATGATTTTTTGGAAATGGAATTAATGGAATTGCAATTTGAATTGTTAATGGAATTAACAAGCAAATAGGAATCACATGTAGATATATGTAACACTGCGCCGAAGGTAGGTAGTAGGAAGTTAGAAAAGCAACAAAAGGGTGAACAAGATAAGTCGATTTTCCGCTCTCCCGCGGTTACTCCAAAATGAGCGAAATAAGTAACTCATTAACAGCTTCAACAAGGATGGCTGTGTTACTTAACAACATTTAAATTAATTTGTAACTTTCACGAGGCGTGTACAATGGAGACCGCCATTAAAAGCGGTAGGGACCCAGCCAGCGAATTAGAGGGGAACCTGGCCTGGAGGCTTTGCGGCCAACAGGAATTTGTACATGTTGCCAACTGAGTTCCTCGCATGTTCCGTATGAGACAGATTAGATTCTTTGAAATTAAATCTGAAGAAACGAATGTGTATCTATTGCTGTTTTAAATAAGATACGGAATGAAATAAACAGAATGTTAATTTCCGTTATCCCTAAACAATATGCAAAAAGCAAGTCGTCAACCGCGGAAAATGTTCAATTTACTAACAATTTGTACCTATACATATTTGGTAAGATATCTGAGTAAGGCCAATTTACAAAGGATATTCTAATGAACTGATTTCACAGATTTTAATCGGGCTTTGGAGCCTATATTATGTACACGTAGCGTCCGAGAATATAAATATAATGCTATCACTACAATAGGTATAAAAAAAAGAGAAGACGACGAGTAACCGGACAAAATTATCTTGGGCTTAAAGAGGGCAACTCGATTTAACCTTACTCAACTAGGTTTAACGTTTACCCTCACATAATATTGTCTTCACTGCACCTAACACGGATTATTATGTCTAACGATAAAGCGACCATACGAATGGAGGAGAGACATGTACCTATTTTATCGGTTTTACTAAAATCCTTCCAAACCGAGGAGGCAGGAGTCGAAAAGAATGTCGCAATTTCTCTCACCGAGATTTTCTGAAGCACGTTTTAGCAATAACAATTTTATGAAATACTTTTCTCTATGCTATCTGCGGAACACCTACAATACCTACATATGTTTATATTAAGAGTAACATTGATATAGGTAGTTAATATCCCTAGAATATTGATTGACACGTGTAGGAACGAAGTGTTACTTCACGTCAGTTACACACGAAATACAGGATCATTATAGCTACAAAGGCGGCGGGCGTTAACAGACGAGCTAGACTAAAAAATAGGTCCCTAGTCAATTTTGGACCTTAATTAGATCTCTAGTCTGTTTAAACCGGAGGTAGGTAGTTTTTACTGGACGCAATATTGTATACATATACCTTCGGGAAATAAGGCGCATGAGGTAACAAATACATATGAAATTATGAACAAGATTTTAAATATATCACATAAAATCACGTCTGTTTTGGTTTATTCTGCAAATTAGGCAGATCACGACCAAACATTTCGTTGCAACTGCGAATGTTTTACTTCAGTCGTCAAAGTAAATCCCAATCGTAACAAAGGTTCTTTTGAACGAAAAAATCACGCCGCGCGATATTTTCTGTTGACGTTATTTAAAAAAAACATTCAATTGCCTACCATAACAAGATCCAATCAATACACGAATAATCTACTCGTACGTAGCTACATAGAACAATTTTCCAGGAACACTGTAGTTGCGCGATGGAATACAGGAGATTTGTTGAACTGTAATTGAATGCCGGCCGACTCAGTTCGCAATCACAATAGGTCACGAGCACTCGATAATTGCCCGATTTGACATCTGTCTACTGAACGGCCATGTAAGGAAATAACTACGCGCCGTGACACATGTTAAATCTTGCAATATACATGGTTATACGGTAGTTGACGGTAGTAAACAAGCCTTAAGTACCTAAATACTAGTTGCACTAATCGGGTGTTCGTCTTTGATATGTAATAGGTAGATACTACCGTAAGATGCATGTAAAGGAGTTTACAGCAAGATCCCATAAGTCTTATGGGATCTTGCTGTTAACTCCTTTACATGCATCTTACGGTAGTATCTAACTGAGACGTCTGAGACTACTGAGAGGATGCACTTGTTGGATATGATTGACAAGCACATACATTTACTCCATCCAGTTTGAAAATAAATATTCCCACTTGTTCCCGATATAGTTGCCACCTTGATCGGGTAGGGCGGGAGCAAATGGTAATACGTAGGTACCTTTTTCTCAATTTATCACATCTTGTAAAGCATTGAACGCATCATTATGTTTCTAAAAACCCTCATTAACATTTTTATTGTTTGTGGACATTGTCCGCTGTAGCTATGTACAGTCGACGTCAAAGATATGTTTACACTTTTTGCCTTATTACAAAAGAGTAAGGTGCAAAAGTGTAAACATATTTTTGACGTCGACTGTACCAAGCCCTGAGTAATAATAATACTGTCTTACGTAGTGTCCGTGAACTTGTTAGATTAAGCAAGCCGATGGGATTCAGATGCCATGGGCATCTTGGCATTGAGATGAGAATGAATAAATACAAGACTAATAGCCCGTTTTGAGCCGTAGGTATGGTTTGCGAAGATTACAGATCTGCAGTCAAAAATTACCGTGTATTATTATTTTCTTTATGTCAAATCCCGGTCACCTAGCTATGCAAATTAGAAATACAAATACCTACTCTAGCTATCCCACAGATTAAGTATACATACACGTATAGGCCTATCGAATTAGGTTAGCTTCAACGATCCCGGCAAACCTTTCTGTAATTCTGTATCATCTGTTATTTACCTGCGTTAACCTTTACAGGTGAGAATGAACTCCAGGTAAGTGAACATTTCTTTTGTTATAAATAAGTTACCTACTTCGTGCATGCACATTCAATGCCAAACGGATCCTTTGCATCGCAAGCAGGTAGGCACACATTTCAAAATGGTGGATCGTCCGTGAACTCGAAAGATGTTGTAAATATTTTTATCCTTATTAGCGGCATCTCCCCGCCGGCCGCGCGCGTTCACCTTGAGGCTTTGAACGGGTTCCAGTAATCTGCCCTTACGACTCCGCCCGAAATTTAAACAAAGGAAGAAAAACATGCTGCTATTTATTTTAGCAACAGGGCAACTTCGAACGCAGGTAGAATTGGTAGAAACGGGAGCGGTTTTGCATAATCTTGCGTAGGCTGACAAGACGAGCAAGCTACCCAATTTAATTCCGCATGCTTATTTAGGTGCTTAGGTACCTATTGTTATTACCAAGTTTGCTGGGCAAAGTTAGTAATTAATGCAAGTTTAATAACTATTCAGGCGAGAGCTCGTTTACATGTTTCGTATGCTATCTTATGTTAATAATGTTTAACTTAAGGCTGACTTCCCTTACAATACAAGCCATTTTACAGATTCTGTTAATTTGTGGTTTTCGTTTAGTAATTTAGTTCCTATACTACACAAAATTAAGGAGAAGATAGCCGAATACGGAGATAACGTGATTTACACTGGCGTTCAAAATTGCATGATCTATCCATGCAATTTTGAACGCCAGTGTACCTAATTATAAGTGAAGGTGGTATGCAGATTATTTTGATCTTGCATAACTTGCATAAGATACCGAAGATAACTTTTTTGAAGTAGATAGGTAAATATGAAACCAACCACATAACCCAACCCCCCAAAATCGAAGGTAGCTTGCATCCTGTTTCGCGAGTTCCTGTAATAGGACTGTATATAATTAGGTGGACAGGTATATAATGTAGGTTTTAACGCCATGCTTACGAGTATATTAGGATAGAAGCAGAGATTAACCATTGGTTGACCGATTTTAATAGGCCGGTGAGCCTCACGCTACTGAGCGATGCGTGTCGTAATTTTTAATTAGGTATAAGGGATAGGGTTCCTAACGAAACCCCCAGTGTAACTGATAGGCAGGGCTGCCAGATTGTAGAATTGGATACGAAATTCGTATAATCAATTTTTTTTTTCGTATATATTACGTATAGTATAGTTGGTCAATCGGTATGATTGGATACGAAAAAAAAACACCGATGTCAAACTACTGACAATGGTTCAAAAAACAGTGTACCAATACTGTTATACAATTTAATGGAACGGCAAATACTTAAAGTCAAGTCAACGTGGGCTAGAACCGATCCGATAAAATCCAAGTTCGCAATGATAGGTCTAGAACTCTAGACTATTTAACCATCATATCACTAATAAATAGCGCTAACTACACTACCCACAGTTTTTTCCGAGTAAATGTGAATATAGTGGTAAGTATAATTAGCTGGTCAGACCATACGTAGTTTCCTGTATTTCACTAAAAGCCTAACTGGGTATACCTATTGTTAGAGATACCTACTGTACCCAGGTACCTATATTACGAAATTAAGGTGCAATTCCCATCGATAAATCGCTACTCGCCTTCGCGAGATTGAGGCATAGGTATGTCTTTTTTCCCATGATTGAATACAAGCTTCTTTAAGTTCTTTATAAGACTAACTCAGGAGTTAGTAGGTCAGACATAGGCATAATTACTTAATTACTTATTGGCTATTTTGAACCTTGTCACAACAACCTCATAAAGTTAGCTCTAACGATTCCATGATGATTGTGGTACAGTTTGAAATGGCGCCAAATCCAATTTACATTGGTTAGTTATACTAAAATCGGCAGTTCCTATCAATCGGTGAAATAGGTTATCTACCTATAACAACATGGACTATTAAAATAGGCAGAGTTACTATAGGTACCTATAACAGATTCGCAGATATGTTATACTCAGGGTCACCCAGCTTTACCGGGGCAATGACAACAGACCAATTTATTGTAAAGTTCAAGTCAACAGTAGCACATAATGTAGGTACGTACTAGGTACCTAAGTACCTACCTATCATTGATATATAATGAAGGTACCTACCATAATTTGAAAAGGCGATAGAAAATGGTAACATTCAATCAATCTTCCGCGTGTTTTATTCCATTTTTATATAAAAAATGTCTCCATTTTCTGTTCTAATAAATCAAATTGGCGCCCATCATTCACCCTAAGTGAAAATCGGTATTTATCGACATTCCATTTACCGGCATTGCCGACAGATGTGATATCGCGTAACATTATTGTAAGTTAGGTAGATAGCAAAATAAAACTGTATAAAATATAGATATTATCTGTATTCTCGTGACAATGTGGTTAATTATGGTTTTAGTTTATCCTTCTGAAAATTAGCGCTTACAGAATGAGTTGACAATTGCATTGACTTGATATTTCCTGAAGTTATTAAAAATAAACAACATGACCAAATGAGTAATATTATTCTTATTATGCTAATTACAATACCTATACCGGACACCCACATTATTACAGATTATAATATTATTAAAATATTACATTTAAATTTCATTAATATTCAAGAGACACAACAAACGTCCAGTGGTAGCACCTTAGAGCAAGCTAAAGTTACTCATTCATTCATGCCACAACACATTTTAAGAGGCGCCCTCGGTAGATTGATAATTCCTGTCATGTACATGATTTAATTGAATCAAACCTTCATGGTCTTGAGGTAGCATGTATCCATCTCAAAGTAATCATAAAATAGACAAATATAAAGCAGGTATCATCTACAGATCACAATGTTAAAGAACCGGAGGGCAAGATTGTAATATGTAAAGGACGTTGTATAAACAAAACGCATCTGACAATAACGACATGCGCCGTACTATTGTGCGCCAATATATCCTATCACGACTTCAGATGACTTGAGATAATAATAACTGGCAATGTAACCTCGCTTGTACGATTTCGTTAGATAAAATACATCGATGTATACTCACAGGATAGTACATCCCCTGCGGCGGCAAAAAAAAGGCCCCTGATCCCCACAGCTTGCCGTTTGTATTTGCTTTGTGTTGCACAAAAATACACTCCACGTACGCCTCCGAGATGGGCGTCGACTTCACAGCACAAACTCTTATAAATTCGAAGCAGTCATGAGTATTTTATGATAATTGCTACGATTATTCCTAAAAATAATCTGGTTTGTTCAACTTTTTAGGTTATTTAGAAACAGCGCAGAATAACGCGCTGAACACTGTCGCGGTTGGTGTCGATGTGCTGTGACTGTGCGTTAAATGCAACAACGGCGTGGCTCGCCTCACTCACACAGATGCCACGAGACGCGACAGCTGCTCGAACGCGCGGAGTGCGAACGAGACAGCCCAAGATATTTCGGCTTCGGGCTATTAGAACGAGATAGCGTATTTGTCGTACTCCTTGACGTTAGCATTGGACGGTTGGACAGATTACGAATTTCTCGCGCTCATGTTGCTTTTTTGAACTTTGCAATGGCGTTTTATAATCAATCATTCTTAAAAGTTTGTTGGTAGATATCATATGAGGCGAAAGTTGTTAACAATTTGTTTAGTTAGTTTAACCTTTAAAAGAAAGGAATTATCTATAGCCAGGTTTTTGGCATACACGGCATACACCTGTAGTAGGTCTATAGTATTGTTTAATAACTAATAACGATGAAATATATAGAATTATTATTATTTCTCAACTTTATTGCCCCTATTAATTGCCTAAGTTCATTTAAAATTATAAAGTTATACCTACCTACCGCGTTGGTAAGCTAGTGAGATTCATTCTTAACGGAGAGGGAGAGAGATGCTGCGTGCGACCCTCCCCCTAGTCCGGCGCTCCCTGTCACGGGCCCGAGAGCGTTCGGATCAATGAATCGCTCCAGGCCCCCCGGTCCCGGCCGGCGTCATCCCTACATTCCTCCCTGCGCTGCGCTCCGAGCGCCCTCTCGTGGTCGTCTCGCGACTTCATCATCGCTGATCACAATGTCCACCTAATTTATATCAATTTACGTCGCAGTATGACGAACTTTGACGATTGTACATTTTTCTCTAATACATAAATTTACGTTTTTTGATGTGTCTTTATGTTAAAGAGACAATTCGGCTTATCTCTTATTTGCCTATGCAAAATTTACTCGTTGATATAATCTAATTTGTAGGTAATACCTAGGTACTAACTTACACTTGTTACCTATCTACCTATAGATTTACATGATAACAGACATGAAAATACCTATGGGTAATTAATTATAAAATTAAAGTACAATTTTTATACGTATGTATTCTATGTATCTAAACGAATGAACTAACTTAGATTTAAAATTATGTAGGTAGACATTATATTATTATTAATAAACTGACCAATTTGATTTAGTAATACATATTATAATTGTAATTTAGAGCGAAGTGTTCGAGTGAATCTGACGTCCGACTTCAATCCGGAGGTAGCGGGTTCAAAATGTTCAAATCCTGGCTCGTACCAATGAGTTATTCGGAACTTAAATATCAACTGAGTAAATATCATTTGATATTTACCACTAGTTTTTCAGTAAAGGAAAACATCGTGAGGAAACCGGCATTCATCCGCGAAGAATTTAAAAATTGGTCAGCGTGGGGACTACATAGCCTGAGCCCTCTCGCGCATGAGAGGAGGCCTGTGCCCGGCAGTGGACGTACATATATAGGCTTATATGGGTCATGCCTGAATTAAATGATTATTTCATTTTAATTTGTAAACATAATTGCTATTTATTTATTTAAATCACTAACGGCCACTTGCACCATTCACTAACCTGGGGTTAACCGGTTAAACCTGGAGTTACCATGGTTACCAGTACAATTTGACACTGTGTTAACGGTTTAACCGGTTAATCCCGAGTTAGTGGGATGGTGCAAGTGGCGCTAAGTATATTAGTGCTAGCGGTTGGCCAAAATCAGCTGCTAATGGTGTTAAAGCTATGAAAATCGGCACGATTAATCTTTAGGCCATTTGAATCAATGCACCATAAAAAAACGGAAAGGAGTTATGACGTCATCTTTTTTTGTATGGAAAAAAAATATTTTTTGTTGAGAAACCAATCGTGTGTGGTATTAAATGAAAGGGCATTCGGAGCGGGTTCTAAAAATACATCACATTATTACATTTCAGTCACTTGTATTCAATTAAAATTAAAATAATTTTCAAAACATACCAAGTTTGGGCTCCTCCAAATACGATACCGTTGAATTATTTTTTGTAAAATATACCTCAAATAATACCCAATATCCTCATATCTAACCCCCGAATTTCAAGCTGTACCGCTAACACTATATCAGATAAATCAGGGTTACCCAACCCTTTCTGCATCTGCACCAAGTCCAAAGGTGAAATAGTACATTGTGCAACATGGGGCGTAAGTTGAATATTGCAAACGAGAGTAAGTTAAATCGCGACGGTATGGTCCTATTTTCCCGCACTAGTGCGTAAAATAGCACTTTTCGTGCGTATGTCAAAAGTTTAAAGGGCCATATGTACTGTAAAACGTTGTACGATACACGTGCGAATAGGTAATTCGCAATCGAGTTTCCTCTTTTCCGCACTTGTATCGTAAATAACTATTTGCGTTGTGGTAAAATCTACAGAAAACATTTCGAGACCCATTTGTCGTCTCGCTACACCTCCAATAGGGGTGCGCGCCCCATTGTGTGAAAACTATATTATGATGTAAGTTTATTGTAAGTACATAAAATAAAATTTCAATAATTACTAGTTATTACAGTTTACATTTATTTTTATAAAAACATAAAAATACATACTTAAACTAAAAACGACACTAAATTACCTTACTAACAACTTCTCAAGTCTGTTGATAAGTGAATACCGCATTAAAATCCGTTCAGTCGTTTTTGAGTTTATCGCGAACGTACAGACAGACAAACGCGGCGGGGGACTGGGTTTTATAAGGTGTAGTGATTATAAGCGAAGGCTTTGAAGTTTTAAATGCCGCGATTTTTTTATTTGGGATATTTGAGTAGGTAGGTAGTATTAGGTATGTATAGGTAGGTATTGTATAAGGCAATTTGTAAGAGAGGACTTGAGAGGACATAAAGTACCATTCATTCAGCCCTTCTTTATATTCAGGAGTGATCCAAATTAATTAAGTACATACGGTGGTCAAAAGGGCTAAGTCAGAGAGCCCACCTTTCGTAATCTAAAATCAACTTTCCTTGCTAAATTGATTAAGTGTACAGAGCCTCTACCATCAGTTTTAACATTGACATAACGCTCACGTCTACGTAATTTACTTTCTGTACATCTCGCTTCCACTATTGCTCGCATATGCGAGTACGAGCGAGATGCATAGAAAGTAAGTTACTTAAACATGAGCGTTATGTCAATGTCAAAACTGGTGGTAGCCGTACAGGAGAAAGAGGAAACAGTACGATTTACTTCATAGCAGATAAAATAACAAAGGATCCACCTAGGTACCTAGATTATTTAGAAAGGAAAGGATTTGGATTGTGTAAAAGGTAAAACTTTCCGAAACCTCTGAGACTGACGGTTACACAGGTAGATCTTCCTACCCACGATTTATCAACTCTCGAGATAAGCGAGATAAGATGCACGGAATACCCATAGGTAAGTGAGTAGGATCAGCTATCACGCGACCACTTAAGGATTATTTTACATAGGTACTCATTGTGAAAGAGGTTAAGAAAGGGTTCGATTCTCAGATTGGGTCAGTGTATTACGTATTGATGTCCCTTTGTGTTTATTCGAAATTGAAAATATTTTAAGCTTGGAATACACAATTACATACTAACTAACTAATTACTATGAGTTTATTTGTTTAATTAAAATGATACCTTTTCAGGTTCCTGCCGCCATAGCCGCTTTTCATATTGTATTTTTCGATTTGGTGGAGACAATATCACGATAGTTTTGGGCAAAGTGTGAAGCGAAATAGGTAGCAGATAGGTAGTAGTAAATGTAAAAGACTTTATCGTATACCTATCCAATTTACCGGGCAATCGCTGTTAAATCTATGATAGTTATTGCAATTTCTGATGACATTGTAAAAGAAATGTCACGCTATTGCATTTGTAACTATCTTCGTTCAGACATCTTCGTGATACGAGATACTTAGTAGGTAAAATAATGACGATAATGGCATATGAACACATGCAATACCTCAAGGGTTCTTTCTTTAGTAACCGCACCTTATCGTATTGCCTTTTATGAGGGTATACCTAGTATACCTACATTTGTATACATAGGAACGTTTAACGTTCTATTTTTGTAGAACATCTGTTAGTTGTATGTTGAAATGTTATCATTATCAACAAACAAAAGATTAGGCGGGCTTCGAATCTCAATCCAGACATAAACAAACTGAACTGGGTGCCTAGCCAAGGTGACAATCGCTTGCGCTACGACAACGAAACGCATTGTGTCTCTTTATCACTCTTCCATATAAGTGCGACAGTGAGAGTTGCGTTTTGTCCGCTGCGGGGCGTAAACGATTGGCATGTTGGCTACGCAACCTGGCTGGCAACCTCAAAATTACCCCAGAGTACCAGACGGCACGCTACATGATAAACATCCGCTAGAAGACTCGATGCTCGACCGAGGAAATGTAGAAAACAGTACATTTAACGCCATCTGTTGTGGGACGCTGTCAAAATTTAGGCGATCAACATAGCTCCGCAAGTCGTTTGACGGGTTTAGTTGGGTGCTTAGAAGACGCGATGCGTAGGGTTATAAAAGTGTTCATTAGATGCCGCTAAACTTACATTTGAGTTTCGCTACAGGGTTCCCTTTTGGGGTGTAAACCTGAAGGCCGTTTTTCAGGGTATGTAGGTACGGCGATATACTTATTATAGTTATTATAATATACTGTTTACACATTTTGTTGGACTTTCGAGGCGATTTCTTTCTCTACTTTTTTTTAGAAACCTTAAAGTTGTTTTTAAATAAGTACCTACCCATCAAACGATATGCTACCTACCCTACAGAACCCACAGTCCTACACGTAGAGTGCCATAAAATAAGTAAAGTACCTAATAAACCTTTGGGCTACGGATGTAATTAATGTTTCAATTTAAGTATTCATAGATACAATATCAAAGCATACTCAACTGTTATCGATAAGCAAATAAATCAAAAATAAATATTTAAAGAAAATTATAATCAGCTTAACTCACCCAAATGTTCCAAGAACCTAAATCAAATGCAAATCGACATATTCATTCTCTATAAATATGTATAGTACCAGAATTTAAAGAAGAAAACTAATTGTAGCAGGGTACCTACTCTTAAGTCATAAAAACCAATTGTATACCTATTAAAGAAGACGGGCTTATACTATAAGTAGGTCGCGGTAGCTAATAAAAGTAATAAAACATGAAATTAATGGATTAATATGCGTAAAAAAGGTCTGTATGATAATCCCAAAAAGGACAAATGATCTAACTAAACATTGTTTTTAAAGACTTACCCAAATACACGAATTTAAATCTTCCCAATCTTGATACCATTCTAACAATAAATAATACTTATCGTTCATATTCACTAATAAAAACAATGTTAACTTAATTATGTTACTGGCACATACAACAAAAATTATGAAATGATTCTCTATTTGATTTTTTTTTCAGAGATGTATGTTCTAAATTTGAAATATTTGAATTATGGCAGCGCTACGTATTTATATGGGTTTTCTTACCATTATCATTAATAAAATGTACCTACCTATACTAATTATTTCGACTTCATTGTTAATAATAGAAGAAGAAGAAGAAACGAATACATATATAGATGAAATAATATCGTCTTGTTTTTGGAATTATCCTCGTGTATTCAAGCCAGGCAGGTTAATTAATTATAAAAGTCATACATTTTGTAAGATATATTACTTATATACTTATGTAAGAAATCAAACCTAATAAACCAAATCAATATATATTATTAAATATACTTAAGTAGTAAAAATATGTACTTACACATTTCCATTTTTGTTTTATTTGCACAATATTAAAATAACAAAAGCAATATTTCAAAATAAGGAGCTACCTACTTGAATATTTTGTAACTCCAAAGTTAAGAAACGCTACTTTAAAGAGTAGGTACTCTGACAAACTTTCCCTTTTTCTTCTCGACTATATACCTCGGTATTAATTAAGTAATGTTGGTACACTTTTTGTTAAAATATAATTATTTTGAATTAAAAATATTCGGAGTAGGAATATAAGTATATAGGTGTCCTTTATCTACTGCACGTAACGACTTTGGTAAAGTAGAATACAATTTTATTATTGTAAACTAATTTAGCTAGGTAGGTATACTCCGCCGTAACCCACGTACCTACCAACAAAACAATCCTCAAAGTTTCGACTCGCCAAACCAATAATAATACGTATATTAATGAATTAATCCATTCAATTGGTAGCGTGTAATATCTGAATTATCTGATTAAAGGTACTGATATTGATCACACCAGCGTTGGAAATAAGTACGTTGAACCACCATCCGCGGTAAAATGTAGGTTGGTCATATGGTCAATTCTTTACAAAGAACTGAATTTATAAACGTCATTTGCCTTAATATGTGGTATGCGACGTGCGACCAAGAAAGGACGTAAAATATTAATACGCGAATTACGTGATGTGCACAGGAAGAGGAACTCGAACGACGTATAAATCGTAAGGTCACCCACCACGCATTAGTGGGCCCGCTGTAATTGCTACGTTTACTACATATAATCTCTTTTTAACCCCGAACAATGGAGGGGAGTATAACGCTTGATTTGGGCGTGTTCGTGCCTTTGTAGCTCGAAAATTGCTGCTCCGATGGAAATCAGTTATTTGTGAATAGATTATGCTCTCCAAATGTTCAGGGGTGTAACGTGAGGAAGTACCTCACGCTAGGGGTTGATTATTAATCATAATTTTGTGAAGGATTTGGTAATTCGACACAGTATTGGGTAATTGGGTATATTCATTAAATTTTCAGCGCGGATGTATTTATAAATATGTTACATAGTATGTACAGTTGTTATTCACAAGGTTTAGCAACTATACTTTCTCGATAAAAATAGACCAGTTTAAGTAGGGCCCTACGCTCTGTTAACTCATTCACTGTCAAGCTACCCTCGTAGCTGTAACGCTACGCTTCTTATACTGACAATGCAATGACAATGTGTAAAGGAATGCTTCATTTTGGATTTTTTAATAAACTGACATTGTAATATGTGTGTTGTGGTCTGTACTATAGGCGAACAAACGCGAAGCCTCGATGTGTTCTTAGCATACGTGCTGGGTATTTACTTGAAGATACCAAAGCTTCATTGACAATCATTGATATTTTTTAGTGTAGGACCTTGAATGATTTTAATCGACGACTTTGATTCGTAGTCCATTTTTTCCTGAGTTTAGACCCATGTTTCCGGCACTCACAGTTCAAGTGTGGTTCAAGGCCGCCAATTATTTTACGATTTTACTATAGAAAAATATAGCTTAAGCACGAGAACTGCCGCTGACCTAAAAAATAAATACTTAATGTTACGTACTTAATCTGTAGTATACAATTACAGAACATATTATAGCAACAACGGGAGTTGTGGAAATCAAGGGAAGAGGCCTTTGCCCAGCAGTGGGACACTATAACGGGCTAAGAAAAAAAATCTGTAATATACATATATAGCTAACATCCATAAATGAATAAATTAATGAACATTGACTTTGCAGATGCCTACCTACCTTGTCTAAAGTTGTCTAGATCAACACACAACTACAAAAATTAGGAAGTTAGTAAAATGACCGAGGTTCTTTTGAGGCCCAGTAGGTTTGTGTTCTTCTCTCACTCTCACTGAGCGTAAGCGTGAGCGAGGTGGATGTGCGTGCTCGGGACCGCGGATAGCATGTTTATGAATTTTAATTTTTTGTGTGAATTAAAAATAAAACAAAGTAATTCTATAGGGGTTCCGTTTTTTCCTTTGAGGTACGGAACCCTAAAAGTAATCACTGAGTTCCCTCAAGCACAATATTGCTTATTTTATTGAAATAATTTTCATATTTTTAGTTTATGTGCACAATTTATTATAATTTTTGAAAGTGCATTTCAGACCTATGTTCTATTATCCTATATCCTAGGTCCTATGACCTACTGCACCTTAAGGTCATTATTATTTATTACCACTAAGCGCCACTTGCACCATCCCACTAACCCGCGGTTAAGCGGTTAAACCGTTAACCCAGTGTCAAATTGTACTGGTAACCATGGTAACTCCAGATTTAACAGGTTAACCCGTTTAGGGTTAGTAAATGGTGCAAGTGGCCCTAAGAAGATCAAGTTACACAAGTTATAACTTGCAGTTGCACGAACATTTTATGTCTTGTGAGTTAGGTAGGAATATGAAGCACGCCCTGATTGCGTGGGGTCAGGAGTACGCGAAAGCTCAGGCTTTTCCCCGAGAAGCCTCTCGAGCCGCCCTTGCTGTCGCTCTTTTTACTTTCCTTACACGTTTTATTAACAGGATAGATACGGCTTTACCATATAATACCAGCCACAAATTGGAACAGGATGTCGGTTCAATTTACCCATCACAACCCTTATAAGAAATAACCAATTTCCATGGAACCAAATTAGGAACCCATTTTCTTTTTTTCTATTTGAGCTAAGATAATAATATAGGTACATACATATACATGGGTTATGTATATCTAGCAAGTAATAACGTGTCCCGTCGTAACTAAATAAACAAATAAAATACGGTATTCAAATTAAGTCAAGCAATCAAGTCACAAGATCAATAGAAACGAGTCACTTTCTCGATTGGCCATGTTAATAAGTGTTCATGTTATAGGTAAGTACAAAACTTTGAGAAAAAATTAAATTATTTTTATGAAATATTTTGATATGTGTTTTTTAAGTCACTACTATATTTAAATAATAAACTGACGAAACCCTCCAGTGATCCGGCCTTCGCCACTGGAGGGCTTCGTCACTTTTTCTGTATATGTGACATATGCATATGTATATGTCGCAGTCGGATCGTATAATCCGCCGTATTACATTACGGCTAGCCGTTTTCAAAAACAGGGGCGTTTTGAAATGCGGCGGTTTAACGATTAGCCGGATTGAATGCGGCTGAATGAGAATCCGCCGGAATGTATTCGGCGCCATACGTTCTTCAACACGGCTAGCCGTAATGTAATACAGCGAGTCATTAGCCGCCGCTTTGACAGTTTTTAGTTCCCATTTTTAACACCTGTGGCGCTGCCTGACAAACGCTGGGGTGTCCATCAAATCTGGAGTTCGTCGGACTGTTTCTTTTCAAAAAACATTTCCTTCGCAACTTAACTAGACGGAGCCCCGCTTCGCGGGGCTCCTATTTCTGAACGGTTTGCCCTTCGGGCATCTGAAGCTACCTAACGAACCTAACCTACCTACCTATTGATTTAGTGAGACGTCCGTGAAAACATTACACTTTGGGGAAAAAAGCGTAGGTAGGTAAGTAGGTTAGGTTCGTTAGGTAGCTTCAGATGCCCGAAGGGCAAACCGCCCAGAAATAGGAGCCCCGCTTGCGGGGCTCCGTCTATTTAAGTTGTGAAGGGAATGTTTTGGAAAAGAAACACATGTAGTGCGGTGGGACCATGGTAAAAAAAAATTAAATTGCAAACATTGTCTAACTCCGGTTACGTAGGCGACCGAAAGAACTGGTCACTCTACAATCTAAAATAGTAGTGACAATGACAATCCGGCCATCCGGCTAATCGTCGAACCGCCGCATTTCAAAACGCCCCTGTTTTTGAAAACGGCTAGCCGTAATGTAATACGGCGGATTATACGATCTGACTACGACATATATATGGCAATTATAGGTAGGTACTTCATCAGTTAACTAAAATCATAACATCCAGTCGGATTAAGTAATCGAAGTTGGTTCAGCATTTGGAGCTTCGACGCCACAGACGTTAAACGTTAAGGTAATTTCAAAAACAGGGTAACTTTGAAAATTGAAAAAGCAAGCATTTTTTTACTGTAGAAATTTAAACTATTCATGTTAAACTAAGTCAGGAGATGAAATTGAGCTAACTTTGCTTGCTAAACAACTTTACCTGGGTAGGTAATACCTACTTACTTAAAAATGTATGTCGACTTGTACATTTCTGTCAAGAGACCTGCGGCGGAGGCTTTACCGAGAGCAAGTGATATTTAGGGCGGCCATAGTGTGGTCATCACTCATTCCGTTTGAGCACCCCGATACGACGTCGAGCTTATACTTGGGTAATAAAAGCTCTAGTCCTAATGTAGAACCCTGTGCAGACCGCTGAATGTTGTACGCACTTTTACATTGTTTTTCGACAGTTCATGATATCAAATGTTGTAAAATAACCAATGCCAGCGTTCTGGACTTACCTACTTAATGCATTTTGAGTACAGCCGGCCTAGCCAAGGTGACAATCGCTACCGCTACGACAACGCAACGCTTTGACCTCTATCACTCTTCCATATTAGCGACAATTGCGTTTCGATCGCTACGGATCGTAAGCGATTGGCATGTTAGCTACGCGGCCAGGTTATACATATTTTTGTTGATTACTTATCATAAATTTGCGTTTTTGTAGAGATTGTAGTTATAATTTTTAATGACATTATCAGGCGTGGCTCACTCCGCGATTTCGTCGCTTTGCTACAGGTATTAGCTAAAAGTAAATCCGTTCCACACCAATTTTGGTGGCTAGCCATAAGCCGCGCGTGGCGCTGTCGCCACCTAGCGGCCATATCTGTCCTGATCGTAACAGACGCGTTTTGTTAGAGAGTGAGTCTTCTGTACCTAGTACTATTATTTATTCTGTGACATTATGTAAAAGATGTGAAGAAGAATCTTCGTAAATTATTTGTAGGTAAACGCATTTTTAGGCTACCCTATATTTAAGAGTAGGTAAGATAAAGTTGGGAGTTCAGCAGTGTAAAAGACAAATTTTCACGAAAGTGACCATGTAGTTGCAAAGTTTTCCTCATCTTAGTGCTTTCTCATTAGCATCTCAAAGGAGCCCAGGTTATCTAACATTTAGTTCGCAAGTTCCGAAAAACTCATGATATAATAACCCTGGGCCTGGGTTCCAAATTTCCAATTCCAACCCCCGACTTCTGGTTTGAAAGTTGCATGATTTAGTGCATGGTGACCGAAGCTCGTGTCGGGGTCCGGGTGTCATGAACTATAGCTACATATAATATTGTTGGTAGGAACTCGAGTGTTTTGAATCTAAATTTGAAGAATTTTACTAGTTTTTACGAGACTGCGCTCAAAAAGCTTCGGAGGCTCCGAACCCTGGGCCTGGGTTCCAAATTTCCAATTCCAACCCCCGACTTCTGGTTTGAAAGTTGCATGATTTAGTGCATGGTGACCGAAGCTCGTGTCGGGGTCCGGGTGTCATGAACTATAGCTACATATAATATTGTTGGTAGGAACTCGAGTGTTTTGAATCTAAATTTGAAGAATTTTACTAGTTTTTACGAGACTGCGCTCAAAAAGCTTCGGAGGCTCCGAACCCTGGGCCTGGGTTCCAAATTTCCAATTCCAACCCCCGACTTCTGGTTTGAAAGTTGCATGATTTAGTGCATGGTGACCGAAGCTCGTGTCGGGGTCCGGGTGTCATGAACTATAGCTACATATAATATTGTTGGTAGGAACTCGAGTGTTTTGAATCTAAATTTGAAGAATTTTACTAGTTTTTACGAGACTGCGCTCAAAAAGCTTCGGAGGCTCCGAACCCTGGGCCTGGGTTCCAAATTTCCAATTCCAACCCCCGACTTCTGGTTTGAAAGTTGCATGATTTAGTGCATGGTGACCGAAGCTCGTGTCGGGGTCCGGGTGTCATGAACTATAGCTACATATAATATTGTTGGTAGGAACTCGAGTGTTTTGAATCTAAATTTGAAGACTTTTACTAGTTTTTACGAGACTGCGCTCAAAAAGCTTCGGAGCCTGTTAAAGGATGACTCACGTTAGACCGGGCCGTGGCCAGGGCCGGGCTTCCTGAGCTTCCTTTTCTATGGAAAGCACCACGTGATCACCGATCAGCCATCATAGAAAATTACATGTCAGACGCCTCGGCCCGGGCACGGCTCGGTCTAGCATGAGTCATCCTTAAGTCCCGAATTGAGTTTTTTATAGTCTTTTTTAATTTAAGCGCAACTTATTAACAATTTTGTAGGTTATAAAAACTAGTAGCAGTAAAGAAAATAAGCGTAGGTAATTGTTTGGTGTACCTAAACCCATGAATATTTTGTTTATTTTATTAATGGGAGTTTTCTGAAAATGACTCAAGTCTCTACATAAGACTCGAGTATCTAACAAGTTGAAAAGCACTGTACTAGAGTTTCGACTTAATTGCATAAGTCTGAAAAATACAGTCACGTCCAGGGTGTAGTCCCGGTACTAGTTTTCTATACAAACTCAGCCCCGTCATACACATGCAGTCTGGGAGCATTCGTCCCTAGTCGAGTCTAAAAGCAGAGGACTCAGGGGACTCGAGTCTTAACTAATACTACATAGTACTATAATTACTACTACTAGGTTCGATAATGAGCATGTAGGTTATACTTCTGGATCCTGCGGCGGTAGCACGGTCGCATTTTTATCGCTTGTCACCATGTCTGTCGCGTAACAAGTACATAATAATATGTAAATGCGAAAGTGACGGGCATAGTGACAGGTGATAAAAATGGAACCATATTGCGCCCAGGAGTTGGAAAAAATATAAAGTAATCCTGTTGAAGCGTGATAAACCTAGCAAGATAACGCCTCGCTTTACGGAATAATTTAATGGAAAGGGAAAGTAGGTATACCCGACCATTGACTTTGATGTTTTATTACTAAACATTTTGCGTAATTTTCAACGTTCATCAGTTTCTTTCCACTTACACTTTTAAATCGGTAGTTTTTACAAATTACTTAGGTCTTAAATAGGCCTATCCATTTTATTTAAACATAAAGAAAAAAAAACTGATTTAAAATTACATAATATGTACTTCTCTACTTAGGTATAAGTAATAATATTTCATGTCTTATGGTAATGGTAATACTAATCAATCTAATTATCATCTTCCTCGCGTTGTCCCGGCATTATGCCACGGCTCATGGGAGCCTGGGGTCCGCTTGGCTACTAATCCCAAGAATTGGCGTAGGCACTAGTTTTTACGAAAGCGACTGCCATCTGACATTCCAACCCAGAGGATAAACTAGGCCTTTATTGGGATAAGTCCGGTTTCCTCACGATGGTTTCCTTCACCGAAAAGCGAATTTCTTATGGTAATACTAAACAAATATTTTATATTTAGACAAAAGTAAATAATTAGAATAATTGAAATGTCTTCCGGGACATTCACCTTTGAAGTGCTACGCGCCGTAGCGCCCGCGCCCGCGTAGCGATAATGTCAGGCTTTTCCTTTGCTACGTCCGCGTTTGAAGTTGCGAGGCATTTCGGCGTTTGCCATGTGCTTTTGCAGAGTTTACTTAGTGCAAACTACAGAGCAAATATCTGTTTACAGTGTACCTTTTCAAGAACAAGCCATCACTGTTCAATATACAATGTACAAACCTGATTCTAATGGGATCAATCGAATGTTACTAATATTCGGAAATATTTAACATGATAGTAGAATAATGCTACCAAGCCCAAATATAATATAAATTAAAATATGTCACATATATATTTAAAACAATAAAATGTGAACAAAACTGTATAAACAACTCATGTTTGACCATTTTGTCAGTTATCATGTTTTGGAAGTATACCGACGATATGTATGATCATCCATTGATGTCCTCAGTGAAGTTTTTGTCCTAATGTACCACGCATGCACAGATGTATTTGCTTGCCGTCGATCGAATCACTACCGTGGAATCTAATAATTCAAGTGACTGTTTTTTTTATTTGTTCTTTTTGTAGACAAATGTAAAAGCTAAATGCACGCCAAATTTAATGGTCTCAGCCAGACAGGACTATAGTCCCGCCACAGCTATGATGCGGTACGACTAGTAGGTACTTATATTAACCTTCATTAAACATCGACTAGTAGGTAACACTTTAACAACGTACTTAAGTAAATTTTGCGGGCTGTAACAATTGATGTTAGATTAGTATAATGTCTCCCGCCAATATTTAATACTTTGATTCGTCCCATGCACATAGAGATGTCGCATATTCGCGACTAAATCAAAGGTAGCACACGGGAATCAAACAAAGCATCAGTCTTTGTAGTATGTTTGCTGAGTTCATTTGTAACACGTTCAAACGTTAAAATATGTGCTGTTTTAATATTTAATATAAAATGGTACTTGACAGATAATTCATCTCTTCGGGTAAATTCGGTTGTCGCGATGCTTGGAACAGCTAACAGCGCCTAGCGCGGTCACGCGTATGACTCGCAAACTTGACAACACGATTTTCCCGATAGAGCTCTAGCCAAACGTGCTTTGGGTTAGATAGGAACACCATGATTAAGTTAAGACAGTGGATCTTCTCCTGCAAAATTATATCATCTATTCTGTGGCTTTTGGCTTATACATAGTAGTTTTCGTGGTGGCGTTAACTCTGCGAATAGCAATAAGCACCCATCACCTTCACGGTCCTCTTTTATGCAGACCTACAGTATTCATGTTTAGTATTCTAAAGGAGTTCTAAAATGCACATTCTTTTGCAATGTTGAGCATGATTCAAAACTTTCTAAAGGGCTAAAATCACGAATCTAAAATCAATCACACCGCGGAAGGGTCGGCAACTCGGCACAGCGGCGGAATGAATGCCAAGCACAAAATTACGATTCGCCAACATAGTAGCCGAGCGAAATTTGGCGTTAAATTACCGGAGCAGAAGCTATAAAGAAATTTACTGGACTATTACTTTAGGTAGTACCAAATGGACTGTACAAAGATAGGTAGGTAATAGAGAGTTAGACAGACGTATGTGCCAACACAGACGACAGCCGTATATGTGACAATGGAAACAGACAGAGAGACATGACGTGAGCGTATCGTTCACTACGGCGTAACCAATTGACATCTTGGCTAGGTAGGTGAGGGTAGCACTAAGGTAAGGTGGTTTATTTTTTGAGTAGTTTTAATTTTCAGTTATCAAAAGCAATGAAAACGGGTCACTTCGTCGAAATTATGCCCAAGTAGCACAGATAGCTCTATAACTACTCACTTTTAGTTCTATCTAACGCTCTGTGCGTATTAAGACACTTATAAGAGCACACTCGTGGTCCTACAGCTGTATAATAGATCTCAGTGATACTTATATAGCTTAGGGCTGATTAAAAGCTGCATTACGGCTCTGAAAACTACCATTAATACGCAAAGAGTGATATAAAGGTATATTTGCTACGACCCTATACAGCTTTAAGGGTTATCAAATGCTTTAACCGTTATAAGGTCTGTTTAGTGGATAAAATTACGCCATATGCTGTATAAGGAGGTAATTGTGGACTTTTATTACGCTGACTTATTAAGGGAGCACAAGTGAACTATTATGAAGCTAATAGACGTATAATGGAACACATGTGGCACATAATACAGCTTGTCGCTTAACATGTTTACCACTAAGCAGCTTTTATTACACTGACTTTTAAGGGAGCACGAGTGAACTAATATGAAGCCAATAGACGTATAATGGAACACATGTGGCGCATAATACAGCTTATCGCTGAACGTGTTTACCGCTAAGCAGCTTTTATTACGCTGACTTTTTAAGGAAGCACGAATGAACTATTATGAAGCCAATAGACGTATAATGGAACACACGTGGCGCATAATACAGCTTATCGCTGAACATGTTTACCGCTAAGCAGCTTTTATTACGCTGACATTTAAGGGAGCACGAGTGAACTAATATGAAGCCAATAGACGTATAAATGGAACACATGGGACGCATAATACAGCTTATAGCTGAACATGTTTACCGCTAAGCAGCTTTTATTATTCTGACTTTTTGAGGAAGCACGAATGAACTATTATGAAGCCAATAGACGTATAATGGAACACATGGGGCGCATAATACAGCTTATCGCTGAACATGTTTACTGTTAAAGCAGCTTTTATTTCGCTGACTTATTATAAGGGAGAACGAGTGAACTATTATGAAACCAATAGACGTATAATCGAACACATGTGGCGCATAATACGGCTTAGCGCTGAACATGTTTACCGCTAAGCAGCCTATTATACTACCATTGGGACTGTCTGCATAGCGGCTGTTAAAACGTTCATAAGATGCCTTATAACTGTTTAGAGGTTCACTAGTGTATCGAAATAACGACTTGGACTTTATAGTGGTTCACTTAAGTATCTTTATCAGATATATAACAGTCGTATGCTGCATATAAGAATTTTAACGGTTCACGTTGCTTTTTAACATCGACCGCCATTTTATTGTATATAACCTACAAAATTGAAATTGCTTTTCCAACTTTTAAGGGTAACAATATGGTTTTGTGCCTGAGTTCTTAACCTAAATCATTAGTTTAGTACTTCCTATAACGTATTATTAACTTTTTATCTCATAATTCTGTCCGAACCACTGAAATAGTTTTTACACATAGCTTATTTATATCATTAATTTAAATAAATACTGATTATTTTCGTGGCGCACTGAAATTTTCTTAGATAATGTATATATATAATGTCAATAAACTTGCATTCCCAAACATCTTTTTCGCATTAATATATAAAAGATCATGTACAAACATTTAACTAAACACTTTAACAAAATGACTTATGGTGTCGTTGCGCTTGACGTTTTTGCTTCAATATAAATATGTTCACCTCTGCGTTCGTCGTCACTATACTAAATATAATAGCAGATTTTTAAGGCAGAGGTGTAAAAGTATGTTATTAATTATCTTTTATTCAGCCCAACGTCAATCTTTCCCGGTATTAGGGCGCACATGTGACATATTAGCTGAATAAAGGGTAACTGGTGGTCTCTTACCCAGCCAATATACACCTCTTATAACTCCTGTTACCCCTTATAATTCCGTTAAATTGCTGCTACAACGCTCTTAAGTAGCTATGTGAACTTAAGGCTGCCTAATTTGTGCCCATTTAAGAGTTATAAAAGCTGAAAAGACGCTTATACAGCTCTTATGCAGTTTTTATATTCCAGCTTCAAACGTATTCGTACTTCATTATGCGGCTGCTATACAGCTAATCTGTGCTACTTGGGTGTCTGGCTTGACAGTCTTGGTTGTATTTATATCAATACCTAATTAAGTAATATTATTAGAGGCATTTACCTATTCTAAGTGTACAAAGTAAATGGGATCAAACTAAATGAACCAGCTTCTAGAGTTGGCAACAACAATTCAGCACAGAATTGTCAGTTTCTCAACGTTGTTTACGCTTTGGACTATTTCTGCATATTTCATGAAACTCGTTTGACTATATTAGAAGTTGTTTTTTGGTAAAAGCGACGTATTGTGCAAGTGTGCAGTAACGACGAGGAAGTAGTTACAAAGAGATTTTATCACAGCCTTATTGTTTTGGGGAATTTCTTTGAATGGGGTTACTAATGTCATCCGGAAATTCGAGTACGGCTAATCGCTCGCAATACAATAACTCTTACGTTTTTCTTCCAACGACTTGGTCCGAGTAGAATTAAGGCCGTATCCCCCTTCTCTGTTAATTGTAATTTGTATTAACTTGATCCAACCATTTCCCTGTACTGTTTGATTCCCAGCAAAAAATCCTAAGGTTACAAAACTTACAAAGTCTCTGTATGCCAGATTTGTAGCGATTCTGGCCGCGTAGCCAAGATGCCAATCGCTTACGCTCCGTAGCGATCGAAACGCAACTGTCACTGTCGCACTAATATAGAAGAGTGATAGAGAGATATAAAGCTTTTGCTAGGCCGGCTGTTTAGCTCTTGCGTGATTGAGGAGAAAAAATTCGGAACCTAAAAAAACTAAATATGTAGGTAGGTACCTATCACATATTATATTGATATATTACACAACATGTTCAGGTCAAAGCCAAATGACGCCAGCTTGACTCTAAACAGATTGTATTGTATCGCTCACATGATTTCTAATAAATGAAATATTACTAACATGCGGGTAATTCCTCGGGGTTCAAGTCACGACAAAAGAGGGCACAATGTTCTGCCCTAATAAACCGTCATCACTAGAGGAATAAAGACGATAATTAAATTAGGGTAAGTGTCTCATTTCGTTATTGCTGTTTCTAATTTTCTATTTGGTTATTAGTTTACTCAAAATTTATAATGAAAAACTGTCTGGTAAAATATTAACAGCCACACTTTTGTTCTGTTAAGCCGTAATTTTGTATAATCAGTATCATTATTATAACAAATATTTATGGTTTCTCAGGCTCTGAATGTCATTCATTGTTTACCTATGAAGCGGATCGAAAGTGATACGTTTATGCCCTAGGGAGTTTTACTTTAAAAGTATAAATTTTTTATTTTTTTGCGATTTGCAATAAAAATTTGGTTCATATTGGATTTGTAGTATAAAATAAATATTGACAGATTAAGTGATAGCACAATCATAGCATTAATTTGGACGAAAATGACACACACACAATCTACTTTAAGGATTTTTTTTATTGCCCACCAACCAACAAGAGGCGTATTTACAAATTTGGCGCCCCGGGCCATTTTGATTTGCCGCCCCCCTTCAGCAGTGACGATAAAGTATTTTATTTAAGAAAAAACCTGCAACAAGTACCTTAGGGGTGTAAAATAAAAAAAAACTAAACATTTACCATTTACTCACATAGGCATTTACATTTTTTTTCTATGTACAAATTGGTTGACAAAATCATCAAAGACGCTGTCGTAATTTAAAACGTTTGTCAGCTCAGCTTCTATATTAAGAACAGCTAAGCTATTCAGGCGCTCTTCGCTGATAGTGGAACGTAGATAATTTTTTATTCTTTTCAGTGCAGAAAGGTGACGTCACTAATGTCACTATTCTAGATACAGATTTGTATAGGCCGTTTTTGCCACTCAATGACGATGCGACCTCGTTATATTTGCCTGCATGATCTGATCGGTGACCGGTGGGTACTGCTGGGTTTTGGCCATTGAGAATGAAGGTGAGGCATTGGCAGTCAGGCTGGATATAGCTAAGGAGTTCGTTCGGGCCTGGCAACGTGTCTGCTCGAGGGACTATGTTATACAAATGGAACGCTAGCTTTTTTTCCGGTAGACGCATATGAGCCGTATAGTAGACGGAAGTTGCTCCGATAGTGTGGACATTACCGCTGCACTAGGTTCTGTGCTGTCATTGCTGCATATCAATGATAATCATTGCTATGCAGACGGCAGTAGTAGGGATGCGTATTACATAGGTCGTGTCATTATCCCTCATTCTGAGGTGCTGGAAAGTCATGAAAAGTATTGTATTTGTATCTGATATCGAGAGCACTCTATCTATACTGAGTTTCGGCATGGGATCGGAACAATTTAGTGAGATTCAATACCACGAAAACACAAGAACCACCCAACGTAGTCAGATGGGTCACAAATAATGTAGGTACGTAAGTGAAAACGCGAGCGTAGCGAGCGCGAAATTTTTTCGAGAAAATAGTAGGTAAATTTTTAGGGTTCCGTACTTCAAAAGGAAAAAAACGGAACCCATATAGGATCACTTTGTTGTCCGTCCGGCCGTCTGTCTGTCTCAATATAAAGGGTCTTGACATAACAGAGGGCGACAAAATCGACAAATAATGCTGGTTATTTAAATTTTACTAATAAATAGGGGAGCGACAAAATTCTGGTCGACCCTATCTGAACAGCAAATAAAATATTTTTTGAACCAAATTTGCCGCCCTCTAAAATCTGCCGCCCTAGGCTTCAGCCTACTCAGCCTAGTGGTAAATCCGGCACTGCGCCGTACTAATACTTCTTGAACGAAAATGTTGCTTAATTTAGGTACTTATTGGTAGATATTTTAAGCAATTGGTGGGGTTTGAACAAAGAGGTTTGAAGCGTTCGTTTGTTTATTAATTTAAATGTCAATTAAAATATAATAAAAATATAGCTAATTTTTATTATAAAAGGCGCCCAGAAAAAGCCGCGAGGGGGCGGCTTCGCCGCCCCCCCGCGGCCTGCCGCCCCGGGCCATGGCCCCCTTGGCCCTAGGGTAAATACGCCCCTGCAACCAACCCACCAATATAGACGGCTACAAGTGGTTAAAGTAGATTATTACACAAAAACAGATTGACGTGGTGTTAACCTGTTTTTCGTTCTTAAGTTATTTCATTTAATTATCGACGTAATGTTCTGGATAGTAAGATTCGGATTAAATAAGTCTGTATGAACCTATAATGCTTACTTTACCTATAATGCTATAAAGTGCAACATACCTGATACTAGTTCCTAATGGTTAATATAGCATAGTATTAGATATAAGATTGTATTTAAGTATGTTACCTGTTAACAAATATTCCATCGGCGTCACAGTTATCTGACCAGTTTTGAGCCTTGTTGCAATGAGATAAATTAAAAATTAAAAAAAAAATTAAAAAATTAAAAATATTTTATTTCGGACAAGATATCCATATTCTATACAACATAAATAAATTACAAAAACACACCCAATAGGTTTCCGGAATTTCACAAAATAAATTAAATAAATTAAATAATATAATTAAAAATATTTTTTTACTTTGTATACATTCTTCCTCAGTCACTCACATTAATATTACATTAAACAATTAAAAATTAAAAACGACTACATAATACACATTCCTAAATAAATTAAATTAAATTACAAATTCTTTTTACTTATAAGTTCTTACTGGTCATACTGGGCAAGTGGCGCGTGAGATTTCGCCCAGTGCCCAAATATCGGGCTGTCATGGGCCCCTGCGACCGCGCTCAAGAGCCCGTTGGTGCTGCCGCGCACACGGCGCATCAGGGACGCGACGCGTTTGCGCATAATAGCACGGAAATCGTCCGTGTGGGCCTCCGCGAACATCCCCGAGGCACTGCAGTACCGCGGCAGCCCCATCAGCATCCTAAATGCGTTATTGTAGAGGACGCGCAGAGCACTATAAGCTTTATTCGTGTAGTTGATCCACAGGCTGCAAGTGTAAAAAGTTTGGCAATACGATCTGAACAAGGTTAATTTAACACTTGTTGTGCATTTTGCAAACCTGCGGATCAACATGTTGCTTCTCACTGATAGTGCCCTGCGCTCCCTCTCTACATCCACGTCATCATTTTGAGACGCAGTGACCCAATGCCCCAGGTACTTAAACTGAGTCACCAATTTCAACTGAACACCCCCTAACATGACCGGTGGTACTATGTTGTATGTTTTTGTGCCAGCTTTGAAAATTAGTAACTCAGTCTTATTAGAATTGTACCTGAGGCCATGTGCCTCTGCGTATCTTTAACATATGGCCAGTAGCTTATTAAGTGCGCAAACCGAGGGGCTAAGTAACACCATATCGTCAGCGTAGCTGATGTTATTGAAGCACTGTCCTCCGACTGAACAACCCGCTCGAGTACCGCTAAGCTCATCAATCAGGTGGTCCATATATAGGCAGAATAGCCTTGGCGAAGTTATACCTCCCTGTCTCACCCCGCACTGCAATTTGTAGGAGTCAGACAGCGAAGCCGCCCATCTTATCCTGTTACTCTGATTGCTGTACCAAAATTTAAACAGCTCAACCAGCTCTCCAGGTACCGCAGCTTGGCTTAGCTTTTTCCATAGGAGATCGTAGGACACCAGGTCGAATGCCTTGGATAAGTCCAAGAAACATGCGTAAACTGGTGATAAAGCCTAACGACTGGTCAGGTAAGTGTATTGCTGATAGTACCTACCAAAGAATATAATACTCACTAGGAGAAGAACGATAACTCCATACAAAAAAATGTCCCTTTCAAAAGTTCGTTTATACTACTAGCGCTCTGGTAGGATACCATTGTAATTAGAATTGACAACCCGTTTAGCCTAGCGGGTATTGGCAGTAATCCTGTTCAGGAAGCTAATGGTCCTGGGTTCGAATCCCGGAGAGGGAATTTCTTTTTGTATTTTTTCTTTTTTGTTGGGGTCAGGTTTTTAAGAGCCCATCAACGTGCACACTAGCGCCACTGCTAAATAATCGTGATTATTTAAATTTAGCGACAGGTATTTCAAAAAGGGGGCCGCTACTGACTGTATTGTGTATTTAAGTACCTTTTGAATACACCAAACTAGTTTTTATGTTGCTGGATTAGTCGATCTATGAGCTCAAAACAAAAACGGCCGTTTTAACTTTGGACGCGTAGATTGACGAATCCAGTAACATAAAAACTAGTTTGATGTATTCAAAAGGTACTTAAATACACAATACAGTCCGTAGCGGCCCCCTTTTTTAAATACCTGTCATTAAATTTAAATAATCACGATTATTTAGCAGCGGCGCTAGTGTGCACGTTGATGGGCTCTTAAATTAGCATATCACAAAAAAATAAAAAAATACGTTAAAAGGTAATGATTAGGTACTATATTTAGAAATTCGTCAAATATTCGGCAACAAAAAAGTATATTAAGATATAAATATTTTCATTCCTATTAGGATTACTGTATATATGTTAGGAGCAATACATATGAATACATACATTGATATGGCAAATGGTTACAAGTTGTTATTACATCTATCCGGTTATCGGACATTTTCTGCTTCACAGCTCCGCGCAGCGTTCTTGTTCACCGGTATCCCGGTAGTCTGGATATGCGGCAGATACGTGCCCTTTGAGCTTTTTCCAAGAAATCATATGACGGCCCAGGATTATATTGTTATCTCACGCTCAAGCCATCTGCTGATTCACTCTCTAAAACAAAACAGTCACAAATTAAACAATATAATCTAACTGCCTAATTACTAACGTCGCTAATTGCTACCGGGTCTAAATTTACCGGCTTAAACAATGTGAGGTTTTACATCTATGATACATTTTGATTAAAATTTCGGACGCGATATAGCGTCCGCGGGACTTACGGGGATAGTAAGATTAAATTATTATATTTGAATTTGGCAATTAGTACGCTCATTTTTATTTAAAGATTAATATATTTATGTATTTCTTACCTTGAAATTATCGCGGTTTCTGGTTTACTACAACGGGTTAATTTTAACTAAGTCTGTGCGAAGACGCATTTAGATATGTTGCTCGTACATATGAATCGTTTTTATTTTTAAAATTAATAGGTAAATAAATATATTTCAAGTGAATAAATCGTTTTATATGAAAACTGATATTTTTGCGTTAAATGACTTTAATGACAGCATTGACATTACAGACTTTTGTCTTGCCTATGTTCTTACCGGCCAGACCCAAATCTAGGCCTATCAAAGAGGCCTATTGACAAAGATTTTTTTTAATTTTATCATGGAGGGTAGAGGCACGTCTACCCTTCATAGATTTTATGAACATAGACAAAGACAAACTAAAATAGATAATAATTTACATATGACTTCAACTACTTCATAAAATGCAAATCAAAATATATTTGATAAAATAATTGGATTTGTTCCTAGAAATCGTATAGACGAAGCCAGTTCTAGCAATGTTGCTGTAGTAAAATATTTTTATGGTAATTACTGGCAATCCTCCTCTAGGAACGGAGCACACATGTACAATTATGAAGGGTCACGTCATTCCAAGGAAGTCAATAGGCCTTGGTACCTACTTATACCTTACACAGTAGATTAAGGAAGATTGTTGAGTGCTACCGTTCGCCAACAAACTGTCATGCAGTTTGGCGAAAAAATATGTTTAATGGATTACTGTGTATTTTTTATTGAGTAAGTAAATAAATTAAAAAAAACAAAAAAAAAAAGATCTCCACGTATCAAGATATCTCTCTACTTATAGTACTTATTCAGATGACACGCTCAAGTAACTACAAAAATCCCCTCTTGGGCTCCCCTGTCATAGGGGCATTGCGATTTGTGTTTATTGCGAATATTTTGTTCTTGAGTTACGGGTATTTTCATTGTTTTTTATTAAGTATTTATCTAACTTATTTTATATGACGATATATAGTATAGGGGAGGTAGGGAACCATTGGGCAGTCGAGAGGCTCGGGAACCCCCTTGTAATAAATAAGTCCTGATTTACAAGGAGGTACCCGAGCCTCCCGACCAAGGCCTATTGACTTCCTTGAAACGATGTGACCCTTCAAAATTGTACATGTGTTGTCCGTTCCCAGACGAGATTGCCAGTAATTAACATCAAAATATTTTACTACAGCAACATTGCTAGAACTGGCTTTGTCTATAGATACGATTTCTAGGAACAAATCAAATTATTTTATCAAATATATTTTGATTTGTATTTTATGAAGTAGTCATATGTAAATTATTATTTATTTTTTGATATATGTATATTATTATCTATTATATTTCAGTTTGTCTTTGTCTATGTTCATAAAATCTACGAAGGGTAGACGTGCCTCTACCCTCCTTGATAAAATAAAAAAAAATCTTTGTCAATTGGCCTCTTTGATAGGCCTTGATTTGTGTCTGGCCGGTAAGAACATAGACAAGATAAAAGTCTGTAATGTCAATGCTGTCATTTAAGTCATTTAATGCAAAAATATCAATTTTCATATAAAACGATTTATTCACTTGAAATATATTTATTTACCTATTAATTTTAAAAATAAAAACTATTCATATGTACGAGCAACACATCTAAATGCGTCTTCGCACAGACTTAGTTAAATTTAAACCGTTGTCTCTCTTCCTTCCTTGCTGTATGTATCCGGCAATGGCGACTTTATCAACAATTCTTATCCGGATTATGGAAAGCCCTAATGTGTGTGTGGAAACCGTTGTAGTAAATCAGAAACAGCGTTAATTTCAAGGTAAGATATATATTAATCTTTAAATAAAAATGAGCGTGCTAATTACCAAATTCAAATATAATAATTTAATCTTACTATCCCCGTAAATCCCGCGGACGCTATATCGCGTCCGAAATTATAATCAAAATTCAACATAGATGTAAAACCCCGCATTGTTTAAGCTGGTAACCCTAGGAATTAGCGACGTTAGTAATTAGGAAGATAGATTATATTGTTTAATTTTTTGACTATTTTGTTTTAGAAAGTGAATCAGCAGATGGCTTGAGCGTGAGATAATAATATAATCCTGGGCCGTCATATGATTTCTTGGAAAAAGCTCAGAAGGGCACGTATCTGCCGCATATCCAAACTAGTTTCCCGGTGACCAAGAACGCTGCGCGGAGCTGTGAAGCAGAAAATGTCCGATAACCGGATAGATGTAATAACAACTTGTAACCATTTGCCATATCAGTGTATGTATTCATACGTATTATGAAAATATTTATATCTTAATAATACGTAACTATTTGTTACCTTTTATATTTCACGAATTTCTGAATATAGTACCTAATCATTATCTTTTAACGTATTTTTTTACTTATTTGTGAAATGCTAATTTAAGAGCCCAACAACGTGCACACTAGCGCCACTGCTAAATAATCGTGATTATTTAAATTTAACGACATGTATTTAAAAAAGGGGCCGCTACGGACTGTATTGTGTATTTAGGTACCTTTTGAATACATCAAACTAGATTTTATGTTGCTGGATTCGTCGATCTATGAGCTCAAAACAAAAACGGCCGTTTTAACTTTGGACGGGTAGATTGACGAATCCAATAACATAAAAACTAGTTTAATGTATTCAGCAGTGGCACTAGTGTGCACGTTGATGGGCTCTTAAAAACCTGATCCCAACAAAAAAGAAAAAAATACAAAAAGAAATTCCCTCTCTGGGATTCGAACCCAGGACCATTAGCTTCCTGAACTGGATTACTGCCAATACCCGCTAGGCTAAACGGGTTGTCAATTCTAATTACAATGGTATCCTACCAGAGCGCTAGTAGTATAAACGAACTTTTGAAAGGGACATTTTTTTGTATGGAGTTATCGTTCTTCTCCTAGTGAGTATTATATTCTTTGCTCCCGACTGTCCAATAGTCCCCTACATATCCACAACACAAGCCTCATTGGGGTTTTACTGCAGGACTACATCGATTTGTGTAAGATTGCCCCATGATATTTATTCGTTATTTATTACTAAAGTAGGTGTACATAAATAAAAAAACAACGGGTTGCACTCCGGAGTGCCGACAAAAGTGAAAACTCAATAACTAGTCCAAAATGTTTGCAGCACTATGTATAATTGACCCATCCTCCTTTCTATTGAAAAACTTTAGTTCCGAAATTGCTGGCCAGTGAACTTAAATTTGTAGCGTTAATTGTTTAAAATTCGAATAGAAATTGTAAAGTTACCTCTTGCAGACCTCGCATCTAAATATATTTGGTCATGATATTTTGAGTTTTATTCACCAGTACTAGAGTTCACTTTTATTAGCGATTTCATCAAGATGAGACTTTATTGAATTATTGAATTATATTGGAGTGATATAAAGTTAGGATGTAACTGTGAGGTCCTCGTTTTTCAGCCCGTACAAGATTAGAACATTGCATTGAGCTTTATATTGCTTAATATAAAAGTCCAGTTTTAAATAATTGACCTGATTATGATACGTTATGACTAAAGTTCTTTGGTGAATAACATTGTCCGTCACACATGACATAAGTCACGCAAGCGCCCTGCGCCGCCTACATGAAACGGCTCAGGCATACATTTTCGCCGTGCGGTAGAAAGAGAGGAGAGACGCCTTACGCGTTACGCGTTACGCTGTCCCGAGTTTATCATTTTTTCCCCACCTCAAAAAGTGCTCAGCGCCGCTAAAGAAGTTTTCACTTCAAAAACCCAGTATAAAACCTTTCTCTGAAGAAAGCATTAATTATGTATATATTTTCGTTTTCGTTGTGCCATTATCTGTTTCAGTTCATTGTCGACGAGCCATGCCTCAGTATAATACTGCCGAGTTTCACAAAAAAGGCCTGTGAAAGTAAAATGTGTAAACAAATTGTACAGAGTCCATTAATTTGAAGCGGCCTACAATAGGTACCATACGTGCATTGTTACGAAGCCCGACACCATTCCGGGCCGAACTCCCTCTAGCCAGGGTTACTATATATCAAGATATTTTCCTATCATTTAAGGATTTTGGTCATTTGTTAGAAACTAGAAATAGCGCTCGAAATTAGTATCTACTAACGAGCCGCCCCGGATTCTGGTTCCGGTTCCGTTTTTGGTTCCGAATGTTCCGATTCCGTTTCCGATTCCTATAAACTAAATTGAAAACATTTGTTTCCGTTTTCGGTTCCGATAAAACCACATCCGTTACATCCTTCTGTAAATACATTAGTATAGGTGATAGGATGTATAAAATGCAGCTGCAATGATGTACCCTTCCGGCTTACGATATTTAATTAAACTAAATTGTATTCCAAGCAGAGCATATAGCATTTTGGGTTTTTCGTAAAATATCATGGATTTCTAATGTGTCTGGCAACCTCTCACACGTAGGTAGTTGAAGTGTATTCTAGTGTGCTCTGTCGTGTCGATGTTATTTCATGTCGCACACTATAATACTTAATTGTGCTTCGCTTTTTTGAACTTAGTAAGCTTCGTTTGCGTGTTTAATCTACTTACTTTACAATTAGAATTTCCTTCTAGACATTCGCTAATCATTGTAAAATTTCGGACTAAACGCCTTCTTGCATGCTACCTTGACCCGATAATGCAGCTCGAACTACAGAAGACTGCTCGCAGACATGGAGCGTCTTATCAAAATGCTACTTTAGCTGTCACGGTTAAAAAGCCATTGGTCAGTACCTGCTGTGAAAATATTATAGGTAGGTGTGTTTTATTATTAAGCATACCTCGTAGAGGTTTTGTTCTAGTATAATTTTGTATGTAAGTACCTAAGTACTTTCTCTTCTTCAATTTAAGAGGTATCCTCTTGTCGGTGGAGTATTTTCCATTTGTCCCTCTCATATGCTATATCCTTGACACGACACACAACTACTACTAACTAAGTAGGTACTACTAAGTATTTTACATTTTATTTAATTGCACAATCATTTTTAAAGAGTCTGAGATCATTAATTCATTATGAATTAACCTTAAATTCATAATAACGAAGTTCAACTGTAACAATATTCAAGTGGGACAGTAAGTGGGTATCGCATTATTATTCACATTGTCCAGTCTAACCAAAATGTTTCATTCACCATGAGAACCATCACCAAAATCTAATTTATATTTGCACTCTGGTATAATTGCACTATGGATACCTAACGCGAGAAAGAAGAAGAAGAAGACTCTGGTATAATAAATCTGATAAAATTAATGTTCACACCTTACACACACACGTGTATAGGTACATTATTTTTATCGTAACATTTTACATATACTACCGACATATTTTCTTTCTTTATCTCAATGTATTTTATCATGAAAACGAATGTAAATAAGGATACTGTAAGAAAACATTCGCATTGCAAAAACAAGACAAATCCACAATGTATTTCACGTCGTCGTAAATAAAGGGTAAAGAGCACAACTCGCTAGAGACCGATGTTTATTTAATCGTAAGCTGGCTGCGTAATATGTAGCATACCCAAATATACGAGTACCTATGTTACTGTCACTGACCATGAATCTAGGATATACCTGGATCTGGCATGAGTGGTGGGGGTAACTGGCAGAACGGGATAGTCTTATGTATCTTTCAGTAGGAGTAGCAGCGAAAGAGCTATTATTGTTTGTCCTTGTCACAGTCTCACATTTTATTTGTTCCCCACCTTTTTTTTGTATGGATAATGGTGGGCAACAAATGAATTCGACCAATCACAGTGTCGCATTTGCGTGTGTTTTGTCCCTCACGGAGGCACGCGTATACCACTTCTATACAATCCTACCTTCTATGTCACTAACGCACTTACCTCTCTGCGCGAATAAATAATGCACCAGGTGCAAAATTAAATTACATTGAACACTCCATTATGAACGATAATATAAATGTTTTATTAAGTGGTGCTTAAAATGCCATTGACATTAAAGTACTAGAGACGGTTAGCTATCACAAGTCAGATATATTTTCTGGCTTACCTTCGAGTAGGTACACTAGGTACCTAAGAGAGAGAGGTTTCTTAATAAGAAATGAACAAGTTTGTAGTTTTAATTTATAGCATCGTACCAATTTTTAAATAAACAATAGGTAGACACAAGTCGTCAGTCCATAGTTCGTAATGAGCAACGCAAGCTTCGTCAAGTGGAAAAATATGTGGAATCTATTTTACCGAAACATTTTGACAGGTCACGCTATTGAATATACAACTAAAACTACTTACTTAAGTAGTTACTTAGGCTTTGGAGATTAAGCGTGAAAATTTTTAACTACCAAATAAAATGTTTCTAAACTAAGTGATCAATGATCAGTGTTGGCCGAAAGTTAATCCAAATTGAAAATGCTGGCCATTAACCATTATAAATTGAATCGTAAACTGTAATCGTCCGTTACGGTTTAAGGTTCAATTTATAATGGTTAATGGCCAACATTTTCAATTCGCATTAACTTTCGGCCAACACTGTCAATGATCATACATGTTCACCTAAAAGCTTTTACACAGATTCTGTTATTCTGTCTAAGCGTTGTGTAACTTTTGAGTGACACATTAACATTTTCATTGACCATACATGATTATGCACTCAATACAATTCAAAATAAGATTTTATTTAACTATTTTATAAGTATTATTATATATATATATATTTATTAACAAAAAACAAAAGTATTAACAAAATAATTAAACTAAACATTAAAATTAAAACTAAAACTAAACTCTAACAAGTATTATTAAATTTAACTTACAACCTAAACAATTTTTCACATAAGTAACAACTCTCAACTTGGTACCTCACTCCGACTCCATTATCTGACCACATATTTAATGCAGTAGGTCAAATATGATTTGACACACGCAAAGGATATACATGCGACTAAGATAAGTTTTATCCAATCATACATCCCCTAATAAGGTAAGATGGCTAAAATTTGTAAGAAAGTGCAATTAAGAAGTTTTACGTGTACGAAGTCGCGGTAAAAAGTTATACGCATACATTTCTTGACAGGAGGGTTACTTTTCTCTGACTGTCCCTATTTCTGAATAAGCAATGGCTAACTATATAAATTAGGGTAATAGAGGTGTTAGCCGGTCGTTCGTTTGGGTCAGCGACGCGACATCGTATCAGACACCTAACCTCTTGGACAAATGAGTAGTTTATCCTCCAACTTAAAAAAAAATCACAGATTTCGTGCCTCACACGACTATCGAGCACATTGGAAATGAATCTACGGAATTCGAAAAAATATTGTCGCTGAGCGACGAGAAAGTCTGGATAAGGAAAAAGTTACAAAATAAAACTACAACGTTGAATGATAATTATTTTATTCTTAGATTAACACAAGTATCCTGGACATAACGCATGTGAACAAACAAATTGCAAAATTTCCACACGCGTATCGAAGTTTGAATAATTGTCGCCGTGGCGCATAAGTATAGGTACATATTTCATTTTTCGATTAATAAGCAGGATATATTAATGTTCAAAGTACAAGAAAATTATTACACGGCAAATCCGTAGTCAACTCGAGAAGTGGTAGCCACATCGCCGTTATCGTCACTCGAGTCTTGATCGGCAGCGGCCCATTTGCTGCAAGATATGAAATTTTCTTGACAGCAGTTTGACGCGACGAGAGATGACCATAACAGCGTTTGTCTATGTTGCACCAAACCTGAGTTCCAATAGGTACTACCAGGGTTCAGCATCAGCTATCTGGGGTAATGCTCTACCATGTGATCATCATGACGAATCGGATGTCCAAAACAGCGCGTGCCTATGTTGCACCAAACCTGAGTTCCGCTAGGTACAACCAGGGTTCATCATCAGCTCTATCTTGGGTACTACTCTCCTAAGTGCTCATCAAGACCAGTCGGATGACGAAAACAGCGTGTGCCTATGTTGCAACAAACCTGAGTTAATTTAGGTACAGCCAGGGTGCAGCATCAGCTCTATCTTGGGTACTACTCTCCTAAGTGCTCATCGAGACAAGTCCGATGACCAAAACAGCGTGTGCTTATGTTGTATTAAACCCGAGCTCCACTAGGTACTGCCAGGGTTCAGCATCAGCTATCTGCTAGCAGCCGCCAGCAACATGCTGAGGTGAGACCATTTCGTGGCACTTTTTCTTTTTTATGTTTCTCTGTATTAAGTTTTTATTTTGTGTTTGTGCTCACGAATAAAATTATTTCTATTTCTATTTCTATCTCTACCTCTACCTCTACCTCTACCTCTACCTCTACCTCTACCTCTACCTCTACCTCTACCTCTACCTCTACCTCTACCTCTACCTCTACCTCTACCTCTACCTCTACCTCTACCTCTACCTCTACCTCTACCTCTACCTCTACCTCTACCTCTACCTCTACCTCTACCTCTACCTCTACCTCTACCTCTACCTCTACCTCTACCTCTACCTCTACCTCTACCTCTACCTCTACCTCTACCTCTACCTCTACCTCTACCTCTACCTCTACCTCTACCTCTACCTCTACCTCTACCTCTACCTCTACCTCTACCTCTACCTCTACCTCTACCTCTACCTCTACCTCTACCTCTACCTCTACCTCTACCTCTACCTCTACCTCTACCTCTACCTCTACCTCTACCTCTACCTCTACCTCTACCTCTACCTCTACCTCTACCTCTACCTCTACCTCTACCTCTACCTCTACCTCTACCTCTACCTCTATCTCTATTTCTATTTCCACCACCATAAGAATGCATAGATTGTCGAATAGTGCGTTATCTACGCCCGTCTCAAACAGGATAGATAGAGTTAGACCAAGAAAAATCTGCAGCGATTTTGATAGCCCACGCAGTGCAAGTGTTATTCTGCCGTCATAATCCCGATAATTCACAACAAACACCGATAACGAACTCTGCGAAACATGAAGTCATAAATGTCATGTGAAAAATGTCGTGACTTTTTGACTATTTTAAGGTTAGCCTACAGGGCAAACCCTTAACCCGGTGGTCTTTGTTTTAGGCTCAAATTGTAGCTGACTAAATTGTTCAGAGCCGTTTTTCTCAAATTTTTGATATAATTCTTCGTTTCCAAATTATCGAGCACCAAATTCAAAAATTCGGAAAAAATTGAATTTTATTTTCACTATTTCGACCATAACTTTTTTCGTTTTTGACTTTCTCGAATAATTATTTTTGCACCTTACAGCTCTCGTGATTATGCGTCTTTTGAGCCTTTTTTTAATATCATATCTTCACAACTTTCCGAGATATAAGGGGATCGCACTTTTTCGTGAAATCGGACCCTATACTGGAGCGAACGAAAAGACATTTCCAATGTCAAAAGCCAAAGCAATAGGTTAGTAATAGTATAATTTCTCATGTTTCTCATGTTTCATAATATGTATGTATATCTAATTTTCTGTGGAAATTACAAAAATGCGTAGTAATTATGTCTATCGCTTTTCGTAGATAATAAAAAAGAGAGCTCATATTTGTTTCATAAAATAATTGCCATTTTCCTTATTACAGTGATGCCTGTAACACGATCATAAATTGCTGGATTATGTAAAAGAACTTTTACATAGATAAAGTGAACGTTTTTGGGAAAAAAATATTGAAAATCAGATTCCAGACCCTGTTATATTTCCATTGCTCACCTGCGACAGGCGCGTTAAACGCTGGTGGACCAGGCCGCGTAGCCAACATGCCAATCGCTTATGCTCCGTAGCGCTAGCGATCGAAACGCAACTGTCACTGTCACACTAATATGGAAGAGTGATAGAGAGACACAAAGCGTTTCGTTGTCGAAGCGATAGCGATTGTAACCTTGGCTAGGCCGGCAGTGTAGGAAACTAAGACCTTCTGCAATCGGAGACAATTCCTTTTCTGGTTCCTACTGGCTCGAACCCATAAAGACGCTATCTCGAGTCTCGAGTTCTGCCCTCATATTCGGATATAATGAGAAAAAGTTTTAGGTAAACCTCTTATTATAATAACTTCCTCCATGACTGCGTGTATCCAATTATTTAGTAAATAGACACAATATTAGGTGCCCTATTTTATCTGCTTTATAAGTTGGAGTTATATAAATTAAGCAAATGCAAAGTTTCGTTACAATCCAACACGTAGTTTTAAAATGAGAACGAAACTCAGTTTGTATGGGAAGGTGAAATTCGGCCGAGCTTGCTGCGGACTCTTAAGAGCTACCTGTAGGTAGGTAAATTTTTGTAAGCAGGATGGCAAATTAACTCGGGTTTGAAGACACTTTTGAAGGCGTTTTGCTAGTAGAACGGTAGGTATAAATAATTTGAGATGATTTGGGTTGTAATATTGCTACGTATGAATAGCAGGTATACCTAAGTACTTATCTAACATAGGCATCTATTTAACCTTATCAAAATCATAATATTACAAAAAGCTTGACTTATATTTAACTTCATTCATTTACTAGTGTTAAAGACTCGCATTCGAATTGAAAATCTACTAAATTCAATTCAAGATCCCCCACAAACGTTAAATTATAATTATGGCCCTGTTTTAAGGAGTCAACAAAATTAAGCATTAGGGCTTTTTATTTTTATTTGTTAATAGATAAATAAAGTCAATTAAATAAATTGTTCCATAAATTACTTTAATTTTCGCTCGTTAAATACAACGGCCCGCGTCTCTCGCCCCGAGGTGTTAGCAAGCGCTTCCCCAGGACTAGTTGAATGTTCAGAAAAACCAGTATAATAAATGCGAACCCACACCAGATAACTAATGTACGTTTTCAGCCATTCAGATTGCTGCTTAGACACAATTCCAAACTTTGCAACTGCCATGTGTAGGTACACGCATTTTGTGTGTACTTTTGCTTTAACTGCATTCTCCAATTTGACAATTAATTACGCAATATCTGGGAGAAACATATAAAAACTCAAAAATGCGTGTTTTCCCAGAGATAAGACCTAGCTAGATCGATCTATCGCCCCCGAAAACCCCCATATAGCAAATTTCATCGAAATCGTTAGAGCCGTTACCGAGATCCTCGAATAAATAAACAAGAATTGCTCGTTTAAAGGTATTAGATAGATATATATTAGTTATTACATGGGGCCTAGCCAAGATGACAATCGTTTGCAGAAAACGAAAGAAAACGCTTTTATCTCTCTATCACTCTTCCATGTTAATGCGATAGAGACAGATATCGTCTCGTTTGTTTCTTTGCTTCAGGTGCTGAGGGTGCTTAGCCAACATGCCAATCGTTAACACTCCGTAGCGTAGCGTAGTCGTCTCTCTCTACCACTCTTCCATATTAGTGTGACAGTGACAGTTGCGTTTCGTTCGCTACGGAGCGTAAACGACTGACATGTTGGCTACGCACCCTGGTCACAGTTGAAATTGTTTCCTCAACGTTCGAATAAAACTCTAGTGAGCCATTGGAACATACGGCCTGTAGGGCAAAAGCGGCACCGGAATAGGCCAGTGTTACTTATTAATTTCCAATTCCCCACTTTTGTTGGTTTAATCCTCCAGGGCAGCCATTCTCTAAGTGTGTTCCGCGGAACCCTAGGGTTCCGCGACACCCCTGCAGGGGTTCCGCAAGAATTTAGAACACTATGCTTTAGTCGCCTCGAAAAATTTTACTATGCAAAAACACACACTTCTAAAAACTATTGTTTTATTGTAGGGTTCCATCAAGTATTTCGCTTTCCAAAAGGGTTCCGTCAAAAAAAAAAGATTGAGAACCGCTGCTCTAGGGATCTCTGCAATAGGAAGATCTAAAGAGCACCCTAAAAAAGGGGAAATTGTTTACCGACATAGTCGTATCCATTTACAATATTTACATACGTAAGTAAGATATAAACAAAAAGAGTTTCGAATCTGATAGAAATGTTGTTTTTGTCACATTTCACACGTGATAAGTATTATCTCGAGATTTTTTTTTGCAGTATAAAAAACAATTTATTTATTTACAAACAAGATATATACAGTGGTATTACTAAAAGAAATTAAGAACTAGCATTGTACCAGAAAATATATTAAATATGTATCTTGTTATGAACTGCCTGTGTGGGCTATAAGATTTATTACATTTTATTATCTTTAGTTAAATAAGTAATATCGTGTTGTATTACGCTACAGGCGAAATTAGGATGATATCACAAAATATTTATACAAGTCTCATTTTATGTTTATTACTGAGTTGGATTTCGAAGACATAAATTATTAGGTATAATTATGCTTATTATGTTATCGTACAGTCGACGTCAAATATATGTTTACACTTTTGCACCTTACTCCTTTGTAATAAGGCGAAAAGTGTAAACATATCTTTGACGTCGACTGTACAACAAAGAGTTGCACTCTTTTTGATAAAGATGTTATCCACTGTCATCTTCGGTTAAGTTATAAAGAAAACTATAGGTATAATTTCAAATATTACAGATTACTCAATGGTTATCTTTATATTCCTACCTACATTCTAAGTATTTTTTTTTTAAGTAATATGTATACCACTGCAGTCTCTCAATGTTCTCATTGTTATGTAACATAGGACAAGAGGGACAAAAACCAAACGACATAATTAACGACAGAAAGCAATTAGGCCACTTAAGGCCACGGGAAATGAGGCGAGGTAAGATAGGGGCACAGACAGTCCAGCGGCTCATTCCCAATACAACTCGCAAAACTAAGCGCCAGGCGCCCCTATCGAAAATTGTAGTTTTTATATTCAATTTTTAATCAATAGACTGAATTTTTAATTCCCAGCAAGCTGTAAATCGTTTTAATACCTTCATTTGGTCCTAAATGTGTGTAATCCCAGTTTGCTCCATGCCAGGAGGTATGAATACAAAACTTGGACAAAAGCTTTTCAGGTAAGTACATAAATAACTTTGTAAACTTTAAAATTCAGCTTTCTTACAAAGGCTTCAATAAGATAATGATTCTGGCTAACAATAATTAGCGCTTATATTAAGTATTTATCATTTAGTGTGGATACTGTGTAGGTATATTTTATTATAGTAGGAGATCCCACATATAGTCGACCTTCACCAATCTGTCTGACGGATGAAACTATGAAAATATGAAAGAAAATATGTTCCAGAACATAAATAAATAGGGTTGCCTAAAGAAATATGGTCAAGGCTATTTTGAATAAATTTTTGAAAAAAATGTTTTTTCGGCAAATTTCACCGATTTGTCTGACGAACGAAATAAGTTTCAATGGAAAGTATACAACTTGTACAACATAAATCAACTAGGTTGCCTATCTTTTTCCGGTGACTATTATGTGGTTGCCGTGTTTAAAGAGGTGATTTTATATCGATAATTGCACTCATCTGTCTGACGCTTGAATTATACATCAAAATGATGGTAATTTTATTGCAAATACAATGGGTTGCCAGGCTTTTAATTAAAATAAGAAGGGAAGACTTTTAGCGATAACTCATAAACGGCTTAACTGATCAAGTTTGTTTTAATTTTATTTGATTCAGTTTTTTAAGCACTATTTTCTTGATTTTTTTCATATTTTTTGGACAGATGGTTCAAAAGTTAGAAGAAAAAATCCTTTTTTTTTTTTCTAAACGATTATTTCCGAAATGATTCACTTTATCAAGAAATGTTGTTCAAAGACCCCTATTTGTTTTGCAAGGCCTATCCAACGAAACCCCACATTATAAGGTTGTCACACAAAAAAAAATGTCACACACATTTTGTTCCTTTCATAGCGATTATTTCCGAAAATATTCACTTTATCAAAAAATGTTCTTCTAAAACCCCTATTCATTTTGAAAGACCTTTCCAACAACATCCCACACTACACCGTGTTTTTTTTGATTTCCGTTAATTTCAAGGGTGCATACCTGAGCTTAAATCAAGTAACTTTCCCAAAGACACCGATATTCTAATTAACTCCATTTCGAAGATAATCAATATTTTATTTTTTTCCTATAAGGCCTCTACAAGCTTGTACACTTGCCTTAAGGCCGGTTTACATATTGATTAGTGTTTAGAATGAGTTCATACATTTGCTACTAAACTTAAGTAAAATCTCGGTCGATCGATGTTCGAATTGACATTGATATGTCACAGATTTCAATTGTTTGGTTTAGTTAAATGTAATGCCCGTGTTACAACAACGCTATATGCTACATTTAATTACTTTTTAATATTAATTTTTCTGAAAAAAAAAGCAAAAAAATATTTTTTTTTTTCAAAATTAACTATGCCATTTAGTTTTCTTAAACGTACTTAACCATACCCCGAAGTTAACGGAATTCAATAAAAACACGGTGTATAGGGTTGACACGAAAAACAAAATACTCACGTACATTTTGTTTCTTTCGAGGCGATTATTTCCTAAATTATTCACTTTATCAATTTTTTTTTTTTAAACCCTATTTATTTTAAAACTCATATCAAATGACATCTTACAACATAGTTATCAAACGAAAAAAAAAAGAAAAAAAATGTATGTGACAATTTTTTTCGCTTCTACCCTATAATGTGACATGTCGTTGGATAGGTCTTTTGAAATTAATACGGTTTTTTGGAAAACATTTTTTGATAACGTGAATATTTTGTTGGAAAGTGTCTTCGTAAACCTAAAGAATCTTGTTTTATAGGTAACTGCATAAACGCACGTGGAACAAGTTTAAATGTTTGAATAAATATACAGCTTTTGTTCGCGTGCGTGATGCCGTCACATTCGTTTCGACCTTGCTGCTAATCAGACTAAATTTGTATCAGTGCCTATTTCCTCGACAATATACTCTTCATATGGACTCATCATAGTTTCCTTTACGCCAGATTTAACAGGTCATGGGCCTGCGCGTTTTCAATAAAAATCAAAACGGATTTCGAGCGTAAAAAGCGAAAATAGTTAATACGGTTGCCGGCAGTAATGGCGTCCAGTATAAGTTCCTCATCTCCACTCGTGATGGAAAAACTAAAAGGAATGGAAAACTATTCATCGTGGAAATTTATGATGAAGATGGTGTTAGTTCATGAAGATCTTTGGGATTTTGTGGAAAAAGAGGTTGACAATAAAAAACCGGAAGATGTGAAAAGGGGCCAGAAAGCGCTCGCACGCATTGCATTGTCCGTGCAATCGACGGCCTTTGTACACATAAGGAACGTGACCTCGGCACACAAAGCATGGACGAGTCTTCAGAAAGCATATGAAGATAAGGGATTATGTCGGAGACTAGGCCTGTTGCGAACTTTGTTTAGCACAAAGTTAACGGATTGTCAGAGTATGGAGAAATACATAAACAAAATCACGGATGTCGCACAACAACTGCAGGATATTGGTGCTGGGTTGGAGGATGACTTTGTTGCGGTCATCATGCTGAGCGGACTTCCTGAGGACTACGACCCGCTAATCATGGCTATTGAGAACTCGTCAACTGCCAAATTATCTAGCGAAGTTGTATCGGCGAAGCTGCTACAGGAGAGGATGCGACGTGAGGACAGCAAGCGCGACGGAGACGGAGTTACGGCTCTGGCGGCCGCGAGAAAGCTGCCCAGGTGTTATGTATGTAAGAGGACCGGACATTTCAAGAAAGATTGTCCAATGTTGAACAAAAAGAAAAGTAGCAAAGAAACGTCGTCGGCAAAGGCTCTACTCACGGCGCTGTCGGTGAACGTGGAAAGTGATCTTTGGTACGTGGACAGTGGATCGGCGAGTCATCTTTGTCGAGATGTGAACATGATGAGTGACATGAAGTCAGAGAAATCGTTGCAAGTGACTGTAGCTAACGGAGATAAACTATTTACGGCCGGACGAGGTAATGTTCAAGTGGAACAACGTAATGGCACTGTAAAGACTATAAGTGATGTGTATTATGTACCTAATTTAGTAGCTAACTTATTGTCGGTAAGCGCCATGGCAAAGAAAGGCTTTAAGATAGTATTCGAATCCGATAGTTGCGAAATATTAGATAATGGGGTTATTGCAGCGACAGCTACTTTGAAAAATGATGTTTATGTCCTTGACACTGTGGGGGCGTGTTCTAATGTTCCTTTACAGAACAAACAGATGGCCAATGCAGCAGTGGAGGACAAGCGTGCGGTTACTAGCGACGGAACTGTATCTGTAGCTTCAGAGAAGGTTTGGCATCGTCGTCTATCGCATCTTAACAGAAGAAGCATGGAACTTTTGAAAAAAGGTATGGCTTCTGGTATATCATATGATAGTAGAGATTTTGAAACGTGTGTAGCGTGTGTACAAGGTAAGGCAAGTAGGGTCCCCTTTCCTAAGAAATCTCACAACAGGGCTAAAGAGGTCCTGGGTTTAGTACATACAGACGTCTGTGGGCCGCTACCATCTCCCTCATTCAGCGGTGCAAGGTATTTCTTGCTTTTCATAGATGACTATTCTAGAAAGACGTTTGTGTACTTTTTAACTAATAAAGGTGAAGTATTTGATAGGTTCAAAGAATTTAAGGCTTTAGTGGAGAACCAGACAGGTAAAAAGATAAAATCGCTACGTAGCGACAACGGAGGAGAATACACCAGTTCTGCTTTTCAGGCGTATCTCAAGAGCAATGGCATCGTGCATCAAACCACTGTTCCTGGCTCCGCTGCTCAGAACGGGGTCGCAGAACGCGCGAACAGGACCGTGATGCAGGCTGCAAGATGCATGCTGCAAGATGCGGGCCTAAGCAACGAATTCTGGGCGGAGGCCGTTAACACGGCAGTCTACGTAAAAAACCGCTGTCCTACGAAAGCTGTACTGGGGAGCACTCCTGAAGAAAAGTGGAGTGGCAAAAAGGTATCTCTAAGTCATTTACGTATCTTTGGTTCTGTGGCTTATGCGATGAATTTGAAGCGTTCGAAATTAGATCCGAAATGCAAAAAGTACATTTTTGTTGGGTATTGTGAGCATACAAAGGGTTATAGACTCTTGGACCCGGAACAACCAACAAAATGCATCAAAGCCAGGGATGTAACCTTCTTAGAAAATACGTTCATTAAAAAAGTATCAAGTGATGACATTGACAATGTCATTGAGTCAATTGAAATATTTCCACAAATTGAAAATAATGGAAATAAAAATGTTGTAATCGAATTGTCGAACCCAACTTCTGTACAACCAGAGATATCGGTAGTGAGCGGTACGTCTGATGATGCCAATTTGACACAAAATTCTCAGAGTACGAGCGATCGAACGAGTACGATCACAATAAATGATTCGTCTAGCTCTAGTGAATGTGATGATCCGGCCGATGCAACTTATATTCCAGAGGAGGAGAGTACGGATACTTCGGAATATGACAGTTCATCGGGTTCACCACATTTTGGATTCCTAGCGGGCACGTGCGATCCAGATGCTCCACGGACTGTACGAGAAGCACTGAGTGGTCCAGATGCTGACAATTGGAGGGAAGCAATGTCTTGTGAGTACAACTCATTTATTAAGAACGAGTGTTGGACACTGACAGATCGACGAGAGTCACAAAAACCTGTCAAATGCAAGTGGGTGTTCAAAGTGAAACGTGGATTGAACGGTGAACTACTCAAATATAGGGCACGCCTGGTAGCTAAAGGCTTCACGCAGCAATATGGAATAGACTATGAGGAGACGTATTCACCGGTTGTCAGATATTCCACTATACGTACTTTGTTAGCCTTAGCGGTTGAGTACGGTATGAAGATTGAACATCTTGATGTAAAAACAGCATTTCTCAACGGTGACTTGAAGGAAACTGTGTTCATGGAACAACCGGAAGGCTTTATAGTTAAAGGTCAAGAAAGTAAGGTCTACAAATTAAATAAAGCTATTTACGGGTTGAAACAAGCCTCAAAGGCATGGTACGAGAAGATAGATCATGTTCTATGCAGTAAGTTGAAGTTCAATAAGTCATCATCTGAGCCTTGTGTTTATTTTCAGCGACTGAAGGGGTCGTTTATGATTATTGCTCTGTATGTTGATGATATAATATTGTTTTCGACAGGTGATGAACGTGATAAGCTAGATGTCAAAGTCAAATTAATGAAGGAATTTGATATGACAGATCTAGGGCCAGCTCATCAGGTGTTAGGTATGAGATTGTGTAGAGATGAAAACAAAATTACTCTCGATCAATCGAGTTATATCGCGATGGTGCTGAAGAAATATAAAATGGAAGAGTGTAAGTGTTCGCCTACTCCCATGGAAACTGGACTTAAGTTACCTAGGGGCAATCAAAGAGATGATACCTATGATTATAGAGGTCTTGTAGGTTCTCTTATGTATATTGCTATCTGTACCCGACCAGACATCGCATACGCAGTTAGTTACTTGAGTCAATTTAATGAATCATTTACAGAGACCCACTGGAAAGCAGCCAAAAGAGTCCTGCGCTACTTGAAAGGTACTTTGGATCTCCGTTTGACTTTTAAGAAAGGCAAGCAGCAGCTGGACATCACCGGATATGCGGATGCAGACTGGGGCAGTGACGACGTAGACCGCCGGTCGTACACGGGCTATGTTTTTAAAATAGGTGACTCAGTAGTTACTTGGGAAAGTCGCAAGCAAAAAACAGTTAGCCTTAGCTCTACCGAAGCCGAATACTACTCTTTGTCTAATTCTTGTAAAGAGGGTTTGTTTATTAGTACATTTCTGAAAGAAATTATAAATAAAGAAATTGTACCGACAATTTTCAATGACAATCAGTCAGCGCTAAAATTGTGTAGGAGCTCTTTACATCATGCTAGGACCAAACATATCGATATACGGCATCATTTTATTAGAGAACTTGTAAATAGTAATAAGATTACTATTGAGTATCTAAATACTAATGATATGTTGGCAGATATACTGACGAAAGCGTTGTGTAAAGTTAAACACAGTAAGTTTGTGAGACAGCTCACATTACTGTCATAGGTAAATACATTTAACTATGTATTCTATGTAATAATTGTGTTCTTAATGTAATTACCATCATGGTTATTTGTTGGTTTAGTCAAACATGATAGTGATTACATGAAATTAAAAGACTTGTTTATTTTATAAACATTTATTGAATAACAATTCATAATGTGAATAACTGAACTTTGTTAATAAGGTGTAGCGAAAGTTCAGTGCATATGTTTTTGTTAATTTAACGTTATAGTGAAGTGTAAGTCACTATTTAAGTTTTGTGTTTGTGTGTTTAAACAAGATTGCTTTGGTTTAAGGGCCAGTGTTGGAAAGTGTCTTCGTAAACCTAAAGAATCTTGTTTTATAGGTAACTGCATAAACGCACGTGGAACAAGTTTAAATGTTTGAATAAATATACAGCTTTTGTTCGCGTGCGTGATGCCGTCACATTCGTTTCGACCTTGCTGCTAACCAGACTAAATTTGTATCAGTGCCTAATTCCTCGACAATATACTCTTCATATGGACTCATCATAGTTTCCTTTACGCCAGATTTAACATATTTTAGGAAATAATTGACTCGAAAGAAACAAAATGTACGTGAGGATTTTTTTTCGTGTCAACCCTATGATGCGGGATGTTGTTGGAAAGGTCTTTTAAAATAAATAGGGGTTTTAGAAGAACATTTTTTGACAAAGTGAATATTTTCGGAAATAATCGCTTTGAAAAAAACAAAATGTCTGTGAAATTTTTTTTATCGTTTCAACCTTATAGTGTGGAATGTCGTTGGATAGGTATTTCAAAATAAATAGGGGTCTTTAAACAACATTTTTTGATAAAGTGAATATTTTAGGAAATAATCGCCTCGAAAGAAACAAAATGTACGTGAGGATTTTGTTTTTCGTGTCAACCCTATGGTGTGGGATGTTGTTGGAAAGGTCTTTCAAAATGAATAGGGATTTTAGAAGAACATTTTTTGATAAAGTGAACATTTTCGGAAATAATCGCTTTGAAAGAAACAAAATGTGTGTGACAATTTTTTTTGTGTGACAACCTTATAGTGTGGGATGTCGTTGGATAGGCCTTTCAAAACAAATAGGGGTCTTTGAACAACATTTCTTGATAAAGTGAATCATTTCGGAAATAATCGTTTAGAAAGAAAATAAAAAGATTTTTTCTTCTCATTTTTGAACCATCTGTCCAAAAAAAAGGAAAAAAAATCAAGCAAATAGTGCTTAAAAAATTCAATCAAATAAAATTAAAACAAACTTGATCAGTTAAGCCGCTTATGAGTTATCGCTAAAAGTCTTCCCTTCTTATTTTAATTAAAAGCCTGGCAACCCTTATTTGTGACCGGATTTTCGCAGGCAACCCTATACCACTGTATTTGCAATAAAATTACCATCATTTTGATGTATAATTCAAGCGCAATGACAGATGAGTGCAATTATCGATATAAAATCACCTCTTTAAACACGGCAACCACATAATAGTGACCGGAAAAAGATAGGCAACCTAGTTGATTTATGTTGTACAAGTTGTATACTTTCCATTGAAACTTATTTCGTTCGTCAGACAAATCGGTGAAATTTGCCGAAAAAAATTTTTTTTCATAAATTTATTAAAAATAGCCTTGACCATATTTCTTTAGGCAACCCTATTTATTTAAGTTCTGGTACATATTTTCTTTCATATTTTCATAGTTCCATCCGTCAGACAGAATGGTGAAGGTCGACCATATATGTGGAATCTTAGACCATTACGCCTATTCAAAACTATCAAAGTTAAGTTACTACCGGTGAACCACTAGCATCGAATAACCTTGGCGTTACCCCATAGCCACACATTTATACGAAGTACGAACGAAGATATCTACCTACGATAGGCACCTATAGCTTAGTGCAGCCATTCTCTAAGTGTGTTCCGCGGAACCCTAGGGTTCCGCGACACCCCTGCAGGGGTTCCGCAAGAATTTAGAACACTATGCTTTAGTCGCCTCGAAAAATTTTACTATGCAAAAAACACATTTCTAAAAACTATTGTTTTATTGTAGGCTAGGCTTCCATCAAGTATTTCGCTTTCCAAAAGGGTTTCGTCAAAAAAAAAGATTGAGAACCGCTGGCTTAGAGCATTCAAAACATCGACTATCGAATACAATCTGTTGTTGGAAACTATAATTTTAAGGTAAATCCTGACATATATATACAGCGACACAATATTTTTGTGTCATAATAAATTGTATTGGAGTAAATAGGAACAGATATAACTCATTATGCTCTGAACTAATTGCTGGCACTGCGTGTTACCGAGCTCTCGTACCTTAATCCTACTTAAAAAGTGTTGACAGCTTAATGGAAACTGCATGGTGAGAGATCTTTCAACACAGTGCATCCATAAAAGATCTAGTTTACCTTACTCACCTCACCACCGTGCGCACGATATATCCACAAAGTATACAGAACTACTGGATACAAATATTGTATGTAAGGTGCTAAACTAATCGTTTTTATGGCTGTACATAATAGTCATGTTAATTGGATTTGTTGTTTACGTTTACACACAGTTTTAATAAATATAGGTAGGTAGACTAGGTAGGAAGCGTTTAGCTAAGTAAACGACAGCGATTTTGATTGTTAATTACTTACCGACACTTTATAAAATACTTGATAAAAAACATAGGTATCTCCTTTCGAAAAGCTCCTTTTGAGCTGTCAAAAGGCCAGTAAAATAAGTATTTCTCGTAAAACTGATTGAAATAATCCTAATTTAGATAGGTATAGTCGTATCATCGAGAGCGTGGAATTGCATATGTAGTAGTATTGTTTGTTTACAGGCATTCTATATTTGAATTTTCTATTTTCTTGTACTATCAGCATACAACCACTACAAATGCAATTCCATCTTCTCGATAATTCAACTATACAAAATACTTGAGTCGTCTTGTTTATATCTCTAGCTCTAAATACTATCTACCTTGGAACCCACATTAACTACTTAATACACCGTAATATGACTGATAACGTTTACTCCATTCGCAATTAACCTGCCCGCCTATAAATCGCGTAGCGTGACAGTAATCGCTAAGACTATTACTACAGCCAACATAATTGGCATGCAAGTTACCTAATGCATGGTAGCAAATACAAGTACTGCTCCGAACTACTAGCTACTTTATAAATACTATTAAACAGTAAATGATTCGCTAATATGAGCAATTTTCATGAGCCGATTACCCTATAAACTTTTATGATTTAGAAGTAATTTATCGATGGGCGAAAATATGAAAAAGATTTTCCGCGTAGGTGGGTCCGTTTTGAGTGTTTTGCTTTTATTAGGTAATAGTTAGTATATAGTCTGGACGGATACTTCAATAATAAAATTACCTATACAATTTATTAATGCAAGCAGAACATACTGAACGATGTTGGAATTCGTTGTTATTCGATAAAATGAGAATATTTTTTAATTTTGAGCTTAACAGTATGTAACCACCAAAATTCAATATTACTTAAATGGTTAATGCTCCTTGCTCGTGAAACACATTGGGTGTCGTCTGTATCTTTATACCTAACCCCGTTACTGATAGGGCATTCTAATGATGTCCGCTCTTTAGTAGAGGTCACACGCATTCTTCGATATAAAATGGCTGTAAATAATTACATTTAAATTCTTGTTTGAGAGTGGATCAACTTTTCGAATCGAGTTGCTCCAAATATGCGAACTACTTCAAACCGTAGCCGTAACCGTAACCTCTAGGGTACATACAAGTATGTAGAAGTAGATACGAATAAGTACAGTCAATTTATTAATGCCAAAGAATTTTTTCACAAATTCAATTTTCTTGAAAATGTAGAGGTACAAACTAAAACTTCGTGGCTGATGGGTGTTTAAAACGTTTGTTGCCAACCTGTAAACTAGAAATAGATTTCAAGTTTATGGCTGCTCAAACTTTCGTAAAGCTTAGTGATTCTAGTACTAAACTTACTTAAAGTAGTCCCCTTAGGGCACTAATATCACTTAGTTAAGTACATGTGAGCCCTGTAAGTGCTGGTTAATTGTTATTGTACCTACGAGTAGTTAGTGGAATATTACTTCAAAGTGTCAGAACAGATATGTATTGTAATTTAATTAATTAACTAAGTTAAATTCAGAATAGTTGAAATGTGAAACAAGGTGAAAATGTTCTTTGCGTGGACGACCCTTGTTGACTGTTAACAAAAAATATAAAAGAGATTTATTTTTTAAGTAGGTATTTTTTAAGTTGAACGTGCCCGTTGTCTATGTATCAATTTAGTCCGCCTCCCGGCATTTGTTTAACAGCAGCCTCCTATCCTATAACTAGCCATGATCGTGACCCTAACTACGAAGCAGGAGGTTCCGGGTTCGTCCGAAATCGAATGGGAATTTATTTGTGTGACGATGACGACCTTCACGAAGTGCTCGAGTGCGAACGGAACGAGTAGCAAACGTGCACAAAAAGAATAAGACGAATTGTAAAAGAGAGTGACAAAAACGAATGTGACTGTAACGATAACCTGCGAATGATATGAAAAACGAGGAAGGATAGCAACGAATGACACGAAGGAAGACTGTGACGAAAAACAAATGACATTGACCAAAGAAGATACCTACTGACAAAAAACGAACAAGCCGAATAAAGAACGAATCACGAAAACAGAATGATACGAAATAGGAAATAAACGAAAAACGAATGAGATGAGATGAGCGATACCGACTTTTCACGCAGGGAGTTGGACAGGAGTCGTGTTACTCATTTTGTGTGATTCTGATTCGGTTGTAAGCTTCGAAAATGATAACATTAACTATCAGTAATTACGGATTCGAGGGCGCATTACTCTGGTTCTTTTGACTCGCTCGCTCTCGCACAAATACCTAAGTTAACAAGAATAGACGGTCTGGGCTTATCTCGCCTGCAGCATTAACTCATGGCTTATTGCCGAGGCCTGGCTGCCGTCTTAGTTTGCAACTTGCAAGTTCGCGTGTTTCCCCTAAGTGCCTGGGTCTATCTCTGCATGCATCCACTTCCGAAGTTGTCTTACTTACATACCTGTACGCACAAACGGCTAACTGCAGAAGTTCAGGGGTAAAGGGATTGAATAAACAACAATTAAACGCCAGACAAGATGTGAACTATAATTTAATAATTATATTTGTGCTTTACTTTTACTGGACAGTCAGCAGCAGAAGTTGCTAAGCGGGCGATGTGTTCAAAATTACCTTGACACGCTCTTATTCTCTTAACAATAATGTCGCGTCAAGATCATTTTGAACACCTCGCCCGCTTAGCAACTTCTGCTGCTGACTGGACTACGGGACGGCAAAAATTGTGGGCTATGATTTGAGCAAGCAATGTTGCAGACAATAAGCTACCTACGTGTTTGTATTCTTATTATTTTACCTATGCTCTACTTTAGGCACATGCAGTGTGACAATTGCTTAGATAATTTGAATTAATTAATGGTATTGATGGTGAGATGGTGTCATTGCCATGTATTTTGCTCCGTAAACGATGTGTCTAAGAAATGTTTCATTCTAGCTCCGGTTTGGTCGATTCTCTGAATGATAATAAATAGGAAGTAGATATGAGGTGAATGGATACCTAATAAGGGAACTGATATTAAAGGACTCTTGAGCTAATTTGAAAATGCAAACTAACTAAACTAAGTAAAAGCGTCACCATTTTCACCGAAATGTTTGGAAAAATAGCAGAAATGCCAAGGGTTTTTCTCGAAAAGGCCGACATACACAACAGGGATAGTGCGTGTTCCTGAATGCACAACTGGTGTATGTAGACTAGGTAATTGAAGTGCCTAAATCCATCCTCCATCCGCAAAATTAATTTACATCAACGAGCCTTGTGCCTAGATGGTATTGGATTTGAATCAGCACACACAATGCCACAACTCCATCCTGTAGGGGCTTAGTACGAGTAAGTACACGGGCTTTGTACCCACGCAATATTGCAGCGGCAGTTTGCATTGCATAAAGGAATTTATGCTGTTTCGATGCATTGCGTAGCTATCAGCGCCGAGAGCCTCAATTCATTGAATAGGTATGATATTTTATATTAATAAAGGGTGCCATTTTTACCACCAGCCATACTCTGCACAGTGACTTTATATAGGTCATACTGAAACACTTTTATTATGGGACCAGTGCCGACATCCGGAAAAAAATTTGGCTGTTTCATACGAGTAAATTCCGGCTGATGTGATGCCGCTGATTTCGGCATTAGGCCCCATAATAAAAGTTGTTCAGTGTGTCACTACGCAAAGTAGGGGGGTTAAAATTGTATGATATACTAAATTGATTTACAGCAATCGTAACTTAAATGAGAATAAAACAAAATCGTTTTGTGCTTTTAAAGAGTTGAAGGGTAAAAGGTACTTAATCTTAAAGTACCTACCTAGCAAAAACTCAATCAACTCATATCCAGGAGGTTATAGTAGCATTTTGTATAGTTATTCCTATGTACAAAGTTTATACTTATTAGGACTCTACTATACTGTAGTCTGCGTATCTGCATTAGCTAAAATAAGTAATCAACACTGTATTATTAATTGCGAATAATGCGATTCAATTAATTTAACCAAACAAGTTGGCTAAATTCACGTGAGATTCGAAAGGAATTTTCAGTTATATAATTTGGATTAAAATAGGCTCAATATTTACATTTCGTTCCGTCATCGGCAGGAAACAATATTGAAATGAAAAGCAAACTAATTGATTCGAAACATGGCCCTCAAATACTATTATTTTATTTAGGTATAAAAAATGTATAAATGCCCTGTTTCTTTATATTGTAGAGATAGTGGTAGTGCTGTTACCTACACTAATTCCCAGTGTGAAACCTACAGCACACCTACACCTGCAGAGGTTATAAATATTTTAATAAAATTCATTAATTATTAGGGTCTAATAGGTTTTTATTCAGGGTTATGTACCAACATCTTCCCAATTTTATGATTTCAAAAATAAAAAAAATATTCTTACACCGCAAAGATGTTTTGATTTCTTTGATTTCAGTATGTAAAATTTAATAAGAGAATGAATTCTACATTTATGTTTATGTACTTGTCGTTTCCGTATCGAACACGAAACAATGGTGTTTCGGATATTTCGAAGGCGTACAAATCCAACTCGTAGATGCTGTTTCAACAATTTAATAAAACGTAAGAGAGCTACGCCGAGCGGATGCGACTCGCGTCCTACCCCTATTATGAAACATACGCAGAGGCTGCACTCGCCAAGACTATCAAAGAGAGCTAAGGAATTGGACTAAGACATCCTCGGAAAATGGTACGTGATAATGGGATCAACTACAGTTAGTTGCTATGTGGTTGCTATACTATCCTTATTACTGGTAGAGGTCGCAATACTTCTAAGGAAATACATGCTTTTGACTTTTATTGGGTGCATCCACAGAAAGATGAGAACCTATATACCTTCTTGTTTCATATTCTTGGCAATACATCAGTGTGGCTACCACCTGTTTAGCACTGAAATAAAAACTAGGATGAATGTAACTTACTTTCTATGCATCTCGCTCGTACTGCCATATTACTTAGTGGGAGCGAGATGTACCTAAGTATAGAAAGTAAATTACGTAGACATTGGCGTATATGACAGTTTTGACACTCATGCGGGTACAGATGTTATCGAAATAAAACGAACATACTCGTATATCTAGTAATTCTAGTAGAAATTATGCTGCGGGCTCATCACGGTTCCATTTTTATCGACTATCACTATGCGCGTCCCTTTCGCACTTACATACTTGTTAGAACGTGACAGGCATGGTGACAAGGGATAAAAACGCGACCGTGCTAAGCCGCCTGGTATATTATGATTTGGCGAAAATCTTGCGACACTTGTTTATTATTGCGTGGCCTAAGTAATCAATGCAGGCTGCCACCTGTGCGCGGGCCAAGTTTAAATTTACAACGTGAAACATCAAACTGGGCCGGGGATTATAATTACTGAAGTAGGTATTAAAATCTTTTTTCCGCGCCACTCGGCAAGAACGTAAACAATGTTTTTATAGTACTGTTGTTATTTTTGCGACGATGGCATAAACGTTATAAATAATTAGATTTTTTTTTTATAAAATATTAAATACTTTATGCTGTATCATTATAAATATCATAATATGACAGGTTAAACATTCATTACAGTATAAATAATTTTAGGTACCTAAATAAATATTAATTATGATTATGAACCTGACCTAACTTTATGCAATGCAAGGGTAAGTAGGTATGCAACATGATATCTTAAGGTTCCGTCACACAGGCGCGTTTTCCGGGCGGAGCGTGAGCGTTTTATATGTAAAAGCGGCGCGCCCCGCTCACGTCCCGCCCGGAAAACGCGCCTGTGCGACGAAGCCTTTAACGCAACAAACAATTAAATTAAGGCCTCCAATAAGAAACTTCATTGTGATTTCTTAATTTTTAGAGCTCTGTATTCGCATTTTCTCTGCAAACATTATAGCAAAACCGATTTGTAGTCTTTGCGGACAAATTTCTTACAATTAGGAAAGTATTTTTAAGCCTCAAAGCAATCAGTGCCATTAGCGCCATAGATAAAATAAATTAGGACATGAATGTTGTGGATAAACCTCCTTCTTTTGTATTCATAAAAGCGCAAGAATGTAAACTACTAGGTACTAGACTTTCTCGTGTTCATGATATTTATGAATAATGATGTCAATAGAGAAAGCAGTGTTAGCATGCTAGAAAATCATATTGTTCCATTTAAAACATGTAATGCAATGCAATGCAATTAATTACCGCACACGTCGCCCCGATTAAAACTGGTATAATTTCTGCACATTACCATAAGTAGTAAGTAATATAGCTGCTATCGGAACTTAAGAAAAAGTTTTCAGTTTGCTACTACAGTCAATGAATGCAAACTGCTTTGATAAGGGCCCGGGCCCGTCCGCCGCCGCCGACCTACGACCTACTGCCATTTTGACCACATCCAACAAGAAATAAAAGGTAGCAGTAGTGCACTGTTTTTGTGAAACTAAATTTATATCTTCCGTTGTGTGCGAGCCATTTTCTTTGCCGTGTTTTAGTATTAAATTAACAGCGCCGTAAAAAGAAACTGCAAGCCGTATCTACCATCTAGGAAACAATACATAGTCCGTAACTAGCCGTTGTGGCAGGATCATCTAGCTCTATAACATTTTATAATTTCCTATTTTGCAGTGAGGTTATTATTTACACAGTAATAACTAGCATTAACGATAGTGCTATTATGTTCCTCGAGTAGTGGCAATTAAATACCTACGGATCAGTTCATTGGTATATATGTGTGGTATTTATTTATTACGGCGCGCGGCGGTACACCTACAATAAAAAAAAAGAAACAAAGATGAAAAAGAAAGATGAGACTTGAAAATGTATAATTTTACAGAAACAACTTGTATATAAAACCTTTCTTATCGCAAATAAATGATTATGATTATGATTAATAAAGTACAATTCTTCAAGCTATGCCGTAGGTATAGACACTTGTAAAAAATAGCAATGTCTTGAGGATATCGAAACCTCGATTCGGACCTAAAAGTTACTTCTGTAGCAGCAGCTAATAGGAAAATGGATCCCATATCACGGAAATGGGTGTCCATTGGAAGAAACATCCCGTCGACGCCGCAGTAAAGCTAATGGTGATATTGACAGACTGCTTTGTTACAGCCACAACGGCGACTAGACTGACTAATTGGATATTATATATCTAGATATTATTAAAATCGGTACCGATGCCTTTGTTTGTAATATTGAAATATTTGTTACACTTACACTAACGGATTTTGTGTGAAAATAAACAATGCCCATCGTAACATGTGGCGTCATGGCTCTTACCTCGGGATTTAACAGCGCGCAATATTGAACAGAATTTACGGGATAAACTTCTTAACGGAAAATACGGCAATATTACACGTCTATATTTATAGCTTGTTTTCTTTTTTGATTAAATATTTAATATTATTTCGAAAGCTTATAACAATAGTAAGGGTTTAACATCGGACACTTCAAGATAACACGTAGGCGTATTTTTATGACAAGAATAACTATAATGTATACCAAAATTTACGAGATTAAAAATTTACTTTAGGAAAATACGGCAATACTACACCTACGTCTGTGTATATTTATTGCCTGTTTTGATCTTTTCTGGCCTACAGTTTAAGGTTATCGCATTAACAGCAAAAAGGTTAAAACAATAAACTCGAGTACTCTGGTAACGAGCTTTGCCGTTAGCAATATTATTAGAATAAATTGTTGCTCAAAGGGAAGGCCGAAGTTTTATCGTGTTTCAAACATCAAAAACGATGGCTGTGCTGTGAAAATCGCGTTAGTAATGATTTTGAAGTATTTAAGTGAATTTCGGATTACTAGAAACAGCGGAACAATAGGCGCCCAAGTTTTTCGCAGTCATTTTACGGAATGGGCGGGCGGAGTAGCGCTCTACAATGGCGCCGCGGGCTTGCTTCCGCCGTTCACTTCGCTAATACTTAGCCCGCTCTAGGGCCCTATCTACACGCACACGTTAATCGTTTCACCAGAACAGGATACTAGCTGGTGATGGATGGAGGAACTCACTACCTACGTTAGTAATGCCACGGTAAAATATCACTATTTAATGTATTCATGCGCTACATTTCCATAACCTACCCGCCGGACTATTATTTATCGTTTTCAATTGAATACCTCTCTGTGTAAATGCATGTTCCATTCAGCCTTTCGAACGCGGCGAAATTGATGTAAATATTGGAAATTGAGAGATCATTGCAAATACTTACAAATATGCGATTTAATACAAATTTTAAAGTAAAAGTTTTAAAGTAAATACGTAGGTTTGCATGCTCAATTTGTTTTATAGTTATATACTCGTATGTATAGTTACCTATATTAAAGTGACGTTATTTTGTGACTACCTCCTCCCTCTTGTCACAACGTGTTACGTTTTCTTGACCCCGTCCACCCCTCTGAACGTGTAATTTAATTAATGGATCGACCTCTTACGGGAAAGATAAATCACGCACTATATTTCTTTTTAAATTAACAAAAACATTTCCGAAATTATAGTTCGCCTTTAGGTACCTATTAAAAATCGCAATTACCTATTAACTTAGTAGGTACCTGCACACAGCAGGTACCTCTAAGTTAGCGTCAACATTCACGCTTTGGTCACTCTGAATATCGGTATTCGTCACAATCGTCGGTGGCTTTCAATGTAGAATGAGTGACGAAAGCAGAATATTAGGACTAATTTAAGAACTTGACGAAAAACGAATGGGACGACCCAAGACGATACCTGAATATCAAACGATATTTCTCTTAATTATAATGACGCCGTGGAGAAAAAGGAAACATTAAACAAAACCGAATATTCAGAGAAGAAATGGAAGGGGCAGAAAATAAACAAAGAGCACGTACTAATTAACAAAATTAAGTTACAATTTCTGTGCCAGCTCTTTCTGTTCTCAAGTCAGAATTTGAGATTCCGGTTTACAAGAGAGTTTTCTCTGACGCCGGGTCTGCATGTGTGTACTGTGTCGAGGCGGTAACTTGCAATTCTCAGAGTAGTTAAAGCGGGGACCGAACTATTATTTAGGTACACGAGTTTCAAACATGGTATTTAAACGTACAATGGATTAGTTATGGAAGAGTAAATCTAGGTATTCTAGGTTCCTTAATTTTTTTTAACAATTTTACCTTATACGACAATGTTATCATTATCAAACAAACGTATTTACGCCCTATGGACCGCCTATAGCAGACTGACTACGTAACTCAAAGGATTAATCGGAATTGCATTTCTCTTGGCTAGTCTTGATTTGTGGGCGGCTAGAGGATTATTAAGAAGGTGAGTAAATGCCTAAAATTGAATGTACAATAACGATGGCGGGTAAGGAGCACTTAATGACCGGAGTCTTGACCAATAATTAAGCTTCACTCTCTCCTCACCGCATCGGGCTCGCTTATTTGAAAAGATCCCGCTACATCCTCGTTAGGGTGGTATTCCACATGTCCAATTTCTATGTCCAATGTCATTGCGTCTCACTCTCTCAATAAGCAAAATGTGAGACGCAATACACATTAGACAAAAAAATTGGTTAGGTAGAATACCACCCTTACGCAACTTCGCACCTCGCACCGCACATAAAGAAGTGCGGGGTATACATATAGCTGAGCGGTGGTACTGGGCTGGTGGAAACATTTACAAAGTTCATCATCCTCGCACCCCGCTCAGCTACCTCGCACATCTCTGGTGTAAATGCAGCCTTAACCTGTATTTTCCCGAATGCCTAACGCGAGAACCACAAGGGAAATACATGAGTAACAAACACGATATTGTTGCCAAATGTAATAACGGGTAATGTTAAATCTTGCAAATAGTCCAAACTATCCACAGACAACTCCAGAGCCTTTCCTTTAAATATATATGTGAAGGTGTAAGTTTAAATCCGCTAAGGGCACATATTAGTTTCACTGAATTTACTGTGGGACTTAATAGGTTCGTGTAACAATGGCCTTTCGTGGATATTTATTTTATTATAAGTAGAAATTTGTGATCTCAAATTTTAACGACCTAGGTAAAGTGTAGGTACCTACCTACTGTGTTGCAACATTCAAATTCTGACTGAAATCAACATTTTGTTTAAAAATATGATAAAAAGGAGAAAGGTTTGTAGTTTGTAGCGCGCGCTGTCCTAAAGCGGCGACCACATATATGGGAAATACATGCCTACAATGAAACGTTATTGTTGTTGCAACGTATGACAACGGATTAGGAATTATGAGGTCACAATATATTTCAAGCTATTTTTTCTGTGTTATTTTCAAAAGCAATTTTTATAAGCCTTAATTTGTAATACCTTCCACGAAAGTTACAAACATATAGCCCACTCGATGGTACCTACGTTTTCCTATTTAAATAAAGGATATTTGAGTAAAGTAGGTACCATGCGAATAAACACAAAAGTAACGTTTAATTAAATTTATAGATTAATTTAATTTACAGTGAGCACTAAACTAATTACTATTAAACAATGCTGTGGGTAACCTAAATAATCGAAATACCACGACTAGTTTCAAAGTTCAAACTGAAAATATAATCTTTATGATAGAAAGATACGAATAAAAAATGTTATTATTTGTTGTTTAATGTACACACTAACATACACATGTGTAAATTTCAGTCGTTTACCTACTTAAATTAAGGATCATAAGATAGAGCCCGCTGAACGATAGATCTTAAAAAAAAAGACACCATAAAAACACGTTTTTGTACGGAAGCGATTTTCTTCATCATTCAATTATTTGTTGCAATAGCGGAATGAGGTCAACAATAGGTAGGTACCTACTCTAAGAAAATTTCAATTGTCTACCAAAACGTTTCTCGATATAGAGCCCGCTAACAGACAGATAGAAAGATGGGCTTTTAATTCTAATTGTCAGCCATCGGGTACGAAACCCCAAAAACGAACACAAAATCTTCTTAATAAGGCATTATAAGTATATATAACAGTAAAGAAAAGTTAAGTGAAATTGACACAATAATTTATATGGACTCTTTTCAGATAATAACATTTTCCATAGACTGTAAATCCTGCTTTCGTCGTAGCGCAATAATTTATAGTCAGACTGTATCAGAATGAAAGAAGCCTTTCAAAGTGAAAGGTTCTGGCTATCAATGTCGCATTTTTCGCTGCCACCGCTTATCCTTAGTTCTTTGTTTACTGGCTCAGTCGCAATAGCTTTTAAATATAAACATACCGACAGAACTTTTCAAAGAGATTTCGTATGTATTTTAGATAAATATTTGTCAGTGAACTGTTGAGTCACTGTGCAATATGTAATATTAGATGCCTTGTATCAGTTTTAGTCTAACTTGTTATAGCGATCTAAGAAAAGAAACTTACGAATTGTAAAAATATAGAGTAAGTGTTTACCTACTCGTAGAAGGAGTAATTTGTATTCAATTCTAAAACATTATAATCATCAATGCATCCACTGAAATATAATAATTTAATGCACCAAATTTTGATAGGTATTTTTAATTTTTAGTTTTAGTTATTTTAATTGTAGTTAGTTTTAGTTTTATATTCCTGTACGGATATGATGGTCGTTCTTCTCTACGTGACAGCGTGATAAAACGGTGTCCGTCACTTTCTAACCCACGGTGTTAAAAAGTGACAGTTATTTTATCACGTGGATAAAGATGGATAAAGCCATCCATAATACGCCGGCTGTTTATGTCTTTTAAAACATGTTTTCTTTGCAATAATTTAATTGGACCACTCGTCGATTTCCGAGCATAATACAGTCAACTGTAAAAATATGGGTGTACAAATCATTTAAAAAATATGTCCTATAACTCTTATGTCAGTGAATTAAGAACTATGGGACATATTTTTGAGTAAGTTGTCTAGACCCATATTTTTACAGTTGACTGTACATGGGCTTTATAACAATCTTATGCACTGCATAAAGACAATAATAATAACTTAGCATTCTTGTTTATGTCAGGCAGGCCGGGCCGACTCAATTAGCAAAGTGTCAATGCTGGCATTATACGAGTAAACATGAATCTGTGCAGTCTCCAGTTAGGAGGGGGTGGCTTTTCAGTCTATTGTGAAAGCTATGTGTATAGTGTATCAAATGTATGTACGCAAATACAGAGTAAGCGTATCAATGTCTAGTGCCTGATGTTTCTAAGAGGCTCTACCTGCATCGTATTGCATTACTACATACTACATTACATTTACTGTTCAATTCACTCACGAGTTGGTCCTATGGCATATGCATGATGATTTCTCCTTCCTCAATTCCGACATATGGTATATCTATTCGTAAGTATCACTTTCAATGAAAAAGCATAGTGATGTTTTAGATTTTTAATGGACCTATTAAATTGTATTCTTGGCTGCCACATTCCCCTTCATTATTTATTTTTATGCTTAAATATTTATAAATTGCACACAATATTATGTTTGGCATTATGCCACTGACAAAAATACTTTGCTGAAAAGAGGAATAGTACTAAAGAGTGTGTAATGAAAAAACAAACCTAATGTTTTTTTATTGTTCCATTACAAATATTACAATTAATTATTTATATCATTACATGTAGGTATAGATCTTCATGACGACTAAAATATGTAATGGTCAGAGTTTTAATTAAAATGGTTTAAACGAATAGAAAATGTAAAAATATAGAAAAATAATACAGAGTCTGTTCGGATAGAGAAGAGTCGTGGAATGTATTGGGCCCCATACATTCCACGTCTCTTCTCTTTCCGCGCAGACTCTCCAAAAAACTGTCGTTAAGTAAGATTTATGCTATATAGCGTCTATAAGAAAAATATATTTTTTATTAAAAAAAAATCTAACAGGGAAATGCGACAAATCGTTAAAATAAATACGCTACTCGAGCTCCGGTATCACATCTGAAAATCGCAAGTTGGAAGTTGGAAAGGAAACCTGTTCATGAAAACCTCTATTAGCTTTTATCTCAGATGCTGAGACGCTATCCCGGTTTTTCCGTATCAACCTAATTGTAGGTACTGCACTCGATACTAACCTACTTAGTTTACTTAAAAAACGAAAAGAAACCATAGTCTATATAAATACTCGAGAACTCAAGAAAAGTACATAGCTTTCATAACTACTCGATGAGTAACCTAGATACTTTCACATGTTTTCAGTGCAAGTACATGTATTTGTTGGTTATTGTTGGTATAATATAACTGCAATATTCCAATGCTGCTAATGCACTTTATATAAATAAAAGTATTAAATAAGTGACAAAGCTCGTCAGCCGGAGTAACTTGAGTCATCTTAAACCCGATAAATGCGTAAAGTTGGTGCTTGGAGTGCTTTGCCAAACTACAACCACGACCTTATTTAGTACTTGCAGTAGTTTTTTTACTCTGACGGTCCTCGCTACGCCTACCCTAATTATAATTACAAATGTCCACTAGTACACTTTGTAAAGTGCCTGCAGCCATGTTACATCGGCAGCCACGAATAGTTCACTTCAGTGCTATGAAAATAGCTGGCAAACAAGCATACATCCCAACAGATGTTAAGCAAATAAGTAATATATATATGCTAAGGTTTGGGTGTGTTGACAATTGCCAACTGCAGTTATCGTAGATAATTTTCGAACGAGCGAGCGAAGCGAAGCGAAGCGAAGTTCTTACATTCGACTTTGAACACGCGGCTGGCTAGCGGCACGTCCCGGCATTTCGATGTTTTTAAGCTGAACTGTCAGAAAATAGTTTGATACTCAATAACTTAAGTAAATTTGTTCTAATTTAAATGAAATTGGGTAAACGTGTAGTCGAGGGCATTATATTTTAGTCATTAAATTATGAGCAGGCCCGATCAAGGGGTTATTGAGTTAGAAGAGCTTAGAAGGCCAAAAAGCTGTTTGTGAGAGTTCTTGCTATTCTGGTAATTTTTTTGCAAGAAACATGGTCGAGTTTAGTATCAAATGAAAGTGCACGACTTAGTCTTTTATAATATCGTTTTTAAATTTACCATTTTGAAATAATTAGCAAGATAAAAATAAAATAGAATAAACATAATATAAGTATTTGACATTTGACAGGAAATATTTCGGCTTAGCACAGATACAGTTTATTTTAATCTCTATGGTGGTGACTTAAATCCAGGGGAGGGACAGCCGTATACGAAGCCCTTTATTCGAAAAAATAGCGCCATCTGTATTACTGAACGCTAAACTTGTAAATGGCGCTTCAAAATTGATGCAAAAAAGCAAATCTGGTCAGTAGAAAAAGACGCGAAACTCAAATTTTCTATGAGACCATATCCCTTCGCGCCTACATTTTTCCTGACAAGATCTGCTTGGCCAACTATATTATACATACTACTCTTTGCTTAAATCTATTAGTTAAGGGCTCCACAGACCTTGCAATAAATCCACGCGATCTTTGATCCATTGCCACCTATAGAGCGACATAAACTAGTAGAAATTAAATAAAATGGAACTCAAAAATGTCCATACTAAATTGTTGCCATGTGTAAGCATTTTACGTCAAAAATGTGAGTTACGTAGAAAGTGGCGCCCTCATTTATTTTCTATTATTTTATGTCGCACTATACGAGTACCTAAGTAGGTGCAACAATCGCTATATAATTTTTGATTAACCGCGAGTTCTCAGTTCGGGGCGAACTACTAGTACTTATATGTACAGACATAAACATTACATGTAGGCAGGTCCATCGTCACATAGCCATCGTGATTCGCGTTTTAAAAGTAGTTATTGACCCCCGTTTTGTACTAGGTACTAAAGTTATTGTGCAACTAAAATCCTCTGATAGTTCAGCCAAAAACATCGAAATGCCGGGACGTGCCTCTAGCCAGCCGTGCGTTCCAATTTGAATGTAAGAACTTCGCTTTGCTTCGCTCGCTCGTTCGATAATCCTGCCTTTGTTGATCTCTAAATAAACATTATTTCGATTTGCATAAAAAATTGGAAAAACTATTTTCTTGCTGATTAGTTTTCCACAAATCTTCAAACAGCCATATCCTTCTTAAAAGCTTCCCTCTTCCTTGTTTTTAGTGTTTTTACTTGTTTCGTATAAGCTTAATTAGGTAGGTAAGTTCCTAACTAAAATTTAGCTAGTATCTCCCATACTACACTGATTATCGATGTCATATTTCTTACCTCTTACCTGAAATACCAAAACAGAGAATGATGGTTAATTTAGTACTAGAACATGTGAAGCTCGGCCTTAATTAGGTACCTATATCTAATTACAAACGTTCTCAAGGTGCTTACAGTAAGCTACCATCACATTATGCATCAAGTAAGTGTATGGACTGTATGTTATATTATGTATCTCCGACAAATGTTATCTAATTCACAAAATATTTTGTCTCGACCTTGGAAATAAAATAATACTTACCTACTTGCTTATTAGTATAAAAAATATAGGCACTAGAGTTTTATCATTAAATTCTGGCTTTTAATAAAGTAGGTAGTCGTTACTTCGTTATTGCTTCGTTATTGCGTTATTGTATCACGGAATACAACAGAGTTATCAAATGTTTCGAATGAAAAAATGTGTTGGCTTATTATAAAATACATAATAAGAAAACCGATGGTGGTAAAACTGCCAGACAAATAAGAATAAGAATAATATTTATTTGAAATAACTTTGTTGAAGAAATAGTTAAAGAACTTTTATTCAAATTAATAGTAGGAACATACAATCATAAAAACGAAACTTAAATACTAATTTACAGTCTACAATTTTTATAGGTACTATGATAGGAATGTTGATAATTACTTACAAACGCGAGTTGCGCGAACCCTGGCCCTGATATCCCTGATAATTTAGACCTAAAATAACAACTAGGTGCCGACGGCACATTATGTGTACCTACCTACCTTCATGTAGCAGTAAATACAAGGTAGAGTAAGCCACGCCTGTTTTATTTGAGAGCTCGGCTCTAGTATAACTTGATCAGGGAATTCTGATCAGCCAGTAGGTATAAATGATCTCGGAAATGCAAGATTGACAATCATTTACCTACACAGGTGGCTAGAGGCGATGCGGCCGGCAAGCGCCGTGACACCCTGCGCGTTGATATACACACGCATCAGCGGGCACGCTACGCTGCGATTCCTGTTTATTCCAATCGCTCTGAGCACGGAGAAGTCGAAAGCTCATATTAACCAGTGAGCCCTTTCAGGTACACATACTAGTTTCCCACAGACCTCGAAGTCACGATCCTTCAGGGACTCAATTCGTCTCGTAAGCGATTAGAATTACCCCAGCACGATCTGCATAGATGCATCTGTTGCACAACTGATGTCCAGTCTGGTGAACTGGATGTAACACGAGTATGGCCGATGTTAGCAGTATTTATTGTCACCCAGTTATTGGAATTATCTAACTTGTGAAAGGTTCTGTTTTTGTCTCCCTATTATTTATTTTCTGGTATAGGTACAAATATACGTCCTTCCATTTTGCGTAAAATGACCAGGTATTCTTCTAAAATTAGTACAATAGTGAGCACTAGTGGGTATATATTGTGTTGATAGGATCTACATTGTATTTTATGTATCGTAAATCAACATTACAAATGTTACACTTCCTCAAGTGCTCAGTATTTGTTAATTACACTTTTAACAGTGGGCAGCCGTCACATAATGCATACAGCTTTTCACAACTAATAGACTTCTGCACTAAAGGCGTGCCAGTATAAAGTCTGACCTAGTTACCTATCTTTGTTACGAGTATCGGTCTCAAGTTAAACTAGTGACTTGTTCACAGTCGAGCAAAATGTTAAGTGAAGGCAGCATCGCCGACAACGTCGTGCCAGCGCCGCCGCCGCCCGCTGATAGACACGCATCAGCGGTCTACGAGCACCCAGGCACGCGATCAACTACTACGTTTCAATCTACATAGTATCTATTCAATCTGATAGAATAGGTAAAATTAATGGACGATAAGGCGGCCGCAATCAGCACCGTTTATAACCAAAGGAACTGAGATTTTTACTTAATAGCAACAAAACTGAAAATAAACATAATTGCAAAGTATTTCAGACATGTGTAGGTAAGAATACCTACTATTTATGAAAACCTGAACATAAGTAGATAGATAGCCCAAGCGTAAACAAACAAGTTGGTAAATACAGGGAATTTGTGGTTTCAGATCAACGTTGACGGATTTGTGGTAATGGCCACCACAAAGCCTACTTTATAACCTGCCAGTTACCTGGAAATTCACATAAACAAAGTCTACCTACATCAGTCCTACATGCGAAATGTGGGCACGTAAATATGCATCAACGACACTTCAGTTTCAGGCACTTTCAAAGTTCAAAAAAGTCGTTGCACGCTCGTGGAGAGGGCTTCAGTGGATCACAGAGCTAGTAATGAAGCCCAGATATCCAGAAGTTTGGAATTGGATTTCCGACTTTTCAACTTACAAACGAATAACCATATAAGTATGTGGGACGTGGTTTCTGGTTATTAAGTTGAAAGGAAAAGATAAAATACCTACTTATTGAAAAGAGATAAACCATTGCCAGTTTATCTAAGGACTTTGAATATCTGGTAAAACTAAATAAACCTAGGTATCTGTATGTTTAACTTACAGGTACCTAAATGCAGTCGACGTTCTGGTTCCAGTATCTAAATACCTATACCTACCTGTATTTTAACAATTTTACATCACAATAACAAATAAAATTATACTTAAACGACTTCTTATCAAAACACATTGTTTGTTTAGAATGTTGCTGACTAACAAGTTCTTACCTTTATTGTAAGTGTTGGAAACACACTCAAACTTTGAGGCGAGTAGATAAGGTTTTCCCGCGTTCGCTGGCGTGAGAATAAGCGGGCAGCGCGGATGCGAAGCGAGAGGTATCACGCGGCACCGCGGCGGCACTACCGCGTTTCCGAGTCCGGCCCGCCGCTCGCCGCCCGCCCAACGACCACTGGAACACCCTACTCAAATTCGCTCAATGTAATCCACAATGTTCGAGTACAACTTCTGTCCCGTTCGCGCTAAACTCTGTTATGTGTAGTAAGGTTATTAGCAATTTCGTTTATCGACTTGCATTTCGATTTAGGTTGATGTCGAAAACCCCGAGCTATGATTCTTTGTTGTGATTAATCGGCAAGCCACCTGCGGATCCGGTGTAGGTTAGGAATATATGTAATGTTGTTTCCGTAAATAATATTAGATTAGATAAGGCCGTGCTTGGAAGCGTTAAATCGAGAACTTGCCTAAATGTATATTAAACTAAACAAGGTGTCCCGTTACTTTAAGTGACTTTTAATCAATAATTCAATTGCCTACAAATAAAGCTGTCGTCAAAGGCTTAATTGATTGAATTATTTAAGTCATCGTATCTCATTTCAGCGGGCTTAAGAAAGATTAGGTATTACAGCGGGCGTTGCATGGTTCCATTTTTATCGCCTGTCACTATGCCCGTCACTTTCGCACTTACATACTTGTTAGAACGTGACAGGCATGGTGACAAGCGTTAAAAATGCGACCGTGCTACCGCCGCAGGAAAAAATCTCAAAACTATAAATTTGTAAAAAAAATATAAGTTAAATTTGTACGAACCCTCGGTGGGTGAGTCCGACTCGCACTTGTCCGGTTTTTTTTTAATTTTAATCGCTTACAAATTTTTAGTCCCGAAGCGCAGTTCGACATTGTCATTGACAGTTTCGCGACATCGCAATTTTTTTAAATAATAATTTGCCATAAATGTGTCCTTTTTTATTTCAGCAGAATATGAACTCTTCGTTTGTGCCATATATTTAATTAATTAATTACCCAATTAATTAATGCCTAATAACAAAAGATATCTTAATATAAATAGGCAAGTAGGAAGGTTGAGGGAGGCGATGGCTGAGATACGCGTGATGATTTTGAATGATCTCGCTACGGTCTCAGTTCAATTTTGGAATTTCTTGCTTGCTCTATTTCTTAAGGGCACTTTAAATTAACAATGTAGGTAAAAGAATCGTTATTTATGGAATAGGGAATTAAATATCAGAATGGAAATTGTACAAGAAATCCATTTTAAGCCAAATTTTAATTGTATATCGTAAAGAAACGTACTTGGAAAGTAAAACGCTCTAGACCAGAAACGTATCACTTTCTGCTCACTTCATAGAACAACAACGACCCACTTTCACCATATAGTTGAGTTGAATGTCTACCTAAGTAGATAAATAAAGCCTTTTGCCTGGCTGCCTACTCATTTAAATTATGCCTAAAACGGTAGGTATTATTAGAAAGATGATTCGGCGAGTGGAAAATTCTAACATTTCCAAAACCTAGCTAATAAGAGGATAGGTACTTACAAAAGTTCGAAACCCTAAAGGATATTAAGGAGAGGCTAATTAAAATTAAGCCTATCGTAGCCAAACAAAATTTTACTCATTTTGTTTCAAACGATGTCGAAATTAATACTTAGACTTACCAACTACCTACGTAGTTGGGGTTCCGTAGCAAAATTGCAAAAAAAAATATCACGAATAATTACGTAATAATTCGCTTCATTCTTAGTACAGTCGAGGTATTGAATATCGACACGGACAAAGTGCCAAAAATATGTGTAGGTACACGTTCTTATTGCCCATATGTTAAGGTAGTGTGTAGGTACCTACAAATTATTAGCACTTTATTCGTGTCGATATTTAATACCTTTACTGTACACGGAACCCTACATACACTTTTCCCGACTTAAATAATAATCCGCATCTATTTGCGAAACTGATTTCTTTTTTGTTGAGGTACTTTTCTCGCGACTGCGAGTCGAGCGTCAAACGTCAATTCAAAAAGGCTTAATTAAAACCTGAATGGCATCCGCTGTTTTGCTTTTGAAAGACTTGTGTTCAACATAATACTCGTAAGTATAAGGACTATAAGGAGTGAATAAAATCAGGAACTTATGATGCCGAAGTTGCTTAAGGCGCTACGCGCCGTTTTTGGCCGTAAACTCCTACTTTCTAGAGTATATATCTTCTTAACGGTTCAACAAAAAATTATGAAAAAAATATATACGAATCTACGTTTTATGTACAACATTTGTAATGTTTGACTTTTTTCCTGTGACTTATAATTTTTCCAATAAAGGATCATTACGATAGGCCGTTTTGCTACTATCTTTGCCTATTTCTACTAAACGGTTTATTCGATTAAAGTTATTTTTAAACTAAAATAAATGTTTTAACCGACTACAAATGCAACGTAGAATAATGTTTATCAATGAATTATTTTTAAAGAAATCGAATATTTTTCAACATTTCGTGCGTATTTAGCGCGAAAAAGGCGTGGCCGGCAGTCGTCTGCTAGCTTTCAGACGAGGAGGCTGTGTCGCTGGTCGCTCCGTGCCTTCCTTGTATTCTGCATGCTTATGCCCAAGTGCAATAAAATTGGAGTTATTGTGGCCAAAGATTAAATAACTGCAGAAAGTTGATTTGGTTGTGACGCGCTTTAGCACGCGCAACACGGTATTTCGCAGCCTATTATTACGAACGTAATGTAATGACACTATTTCCACTTATGTTACGTTTTTAATAAAGTTTGATTCCTAAAAAATAATAGTTAATTAATCGACATTGGCAATTTATGTTGTACGTAGGTATATATAATTTGATTCAGAAACCATTCAATTTTTAGGATTCTTCTTCTTCGCCTAGCCTTTTCCCATATCATTTGGGGTCGGCTCTCCTCATTCTTTCTTCGCCAGGCGTACCTGTTCTGGGTCGTCGAAACATCTATTTATATTTTTAGGATTGTTACCTATTAAAATGATGTTAGTTTATTATGTAAATTATGTTTTCTCAAACATGCGTGGAAATATTGTCATTAGGTCATTACGTCCCGCCCTTATTTGAACTTTTATATAGATATTTCCTCGCATTTTTTGAGAGAAGTACTTACATAAGTACATATTATTTCAATCGCGATAACATTTACCGGGATTATGTTAGTGTATGCATGTATGTTGTGTAGGCATATAATAGGGATATCCCGGCCAGGTGTAAATATTATAAATATCTTCTTTCGAAAAATGTTTTTTTATGTGCTAGTCAGCAAATGAGCCGCCTGTTGAGAAGCGGTCATCGTCGCCCATGGACTTACGTCCATATTGGTTATGCAACATCACATGTATTAAGAAAGTTACAAAGGTAAACCAATAAAAAGCAGGTTTAAAAATCAGTAAACTTGAATTCTCTTTGACAATCATTGTTATAAATTATTTATAACAATGATTTATTTATATTTCTCGTATTCTATTTACTCATACATCATCATGTTTGAAAACAAAATATCTGCAAACAAAAGATATACTTACGAGTATAGCGCCAACTGCGCGCCTCTGGGCTGTATCTTATTCTTTGAACCTCGTAGCGGTGCAGCGATACAAATTTCACGTACGATCGCAGTGAGCGGGGTAAGCGGGTGGTGCGGGTACAGAGCGCTTAGCTCCGCCCAGACGCTCAAGGGCATTGGGCCTACCTATCGTCTTAAGAAGTTTCTTATGCTTTTGCAATGTTTTATTTTAGTTTTTAATCAACTTTAAGATACTAGGTACCTACTTCTCAGAAACTTGAATGTGGAACTTGAAACTGTTATGCTAGGTTGTTAGTACCGCGAGTTTTAAAATTGAAAGCTGGGCAATCAACAATCTTGAGCTTTAAGCAGAGGTAAACAAACCACAACATTACAAAACTAGAATTAACTTCTGTAAATAGGGATCATCCATTAATTACGTCACACGAATTTCTAGGTTTTTTGACCCCTCCCCCCCTCCTTGTCACACTTGGTCACATTTTGCAAATCCCTCCCCACCTGGTGTGACGTCACATTTTAGGCAATTTTGTTAACTCGGCATTATTTTTTGAATAAAAAAATATTATTGGTAAAAGAAATATTAGTAATTTTATAACACAAAACCAATTAGGAACGAAAATTACTTCCAAAAACTCATTATTTAACTGTACAACGAATAAAAAAATATATATTAATTTTCGGTTACTGATGGTGATGAAGTTAAAGTGACGTCACAATGTTTGTGACTCCCCCCTCCCCCATGTCACAACATGTCACATTTTCTTGACCCCTCCCTCCCCCTAAACGTGTGACGTAATTAATGGATGACCCCATACTTACATATACTTATAATTCAAAATCAGCTCGCAGAAGGCTTTTCTTCCTTGTAGCGTGGAAAAAAAGGATTACCTTTTTGCCTGCTGATTTTAAAGAATTAAGAAACGGCCTTTTCTCGGATAGTGAGGTGAAAATATACTTCTGTTCTGAGTTAGGCGGGTAAAAAACTAGCGTGAATTAATATACCAAAATGAAGCAGAGCTGTAAACCTACCAATATCCTGAATGAGTTTCACGCTCCATGCCCGCAGCAGTGTCTAAAACCCAGCCAACTCGTACAATATTTGCTCATTTCACTGGGGTAATTTTACAATTTCTTGGATTCTATTTAAGCAAGCTCGGTGACGAGTGGCGGATGGAGCGGAAAATTGAGCTTGCTCCACTTCTATTTTCACCATTTCCTCGCACGTCTAGGAGCTGGCACTGGAAAAAGGTTTGCCGTTTATAGAGTAACCAGGTCCTTCGTACATATTATAGCGATGTTCCGCTCGCGTAGCGGAGCGGCGTGCAGATCTCGTCTAGCGTGAAGCTTGGCATTTTATCTTTCGAGGTCGAATCATTATATGGTATGGTATTATGTTGAATATTGGCAGGCGTTAGCGTTACTGTCGTGCGAAAAGTTGTTCTAGCATCAATCATGGCAAGAACTGCTTGCACGCACTATTCATATATTCGTGAGTCGTAGCAAGATGTGCGAACCGTGCTGTGTCCCAAAGGTTTTGTTACCGCAGTCTTCTAATAAAATAAAAGAGCATAAATTAGCGTTAATATTTATTAGCTATAGTTTAATATAGACAAAATTGTATTTATACATACTGTTCCCTCTTAACAGATCGAGGTTACTCGTTACTTGTTTTATGAATTAATTGGTTTTAAGTTTTTTAACTGACTGTGTTCTAAATGCATTATAAAAAAAATATATAAAGGCACGATCAATAAAACTTATATTAACTTAATTTCAAAAATAAAATGTAATTACACTTATAACTATAATTAATTTCAATAAATAATATATATTCTGTACCGTTTCATTCAAAGAAGTAAACAACCACATTTCATATTACAATTGCAAAAAAAAGTAAGAAATACATCACATATTTGGCAATTAATTAGATGTCAGCTGTTTATTCAGTTAAAAATTTAATAAAATTTAAAATCAACAACATACCGGCCTTCAAACTTTTCAGTAACGAATCTCAATAGATTGTATCGGAGCCGTATTGCTCCGTAAAAATACCAATAGCTCTTCATTCTCTGCAATTGTAATTAATTCGCTTCTTCATTATTTACCCCCGTGTATAAAACTGTTAATATTCTATGTTTAGCATTAGTAATGGCACAATTTGTTACTTCTCACGTTAAAAGGCACATGATGACATTATTATCTTGGCAGTGGACATATCTTGAATATGCACAGATTTTATGGAAGTTATTCGTGACACAAAACGTTACACACAAAACATTACCTTGTCATCATTACAGTTTTGTAATACGTTAAACTTACATCGGAGAAACTGTAAAGCTCCTTTATTATAATTTACTTTATCATCGATTTCACACAATCGAGGACTGACTGTAGAGAAGGTTCATGGTAATATTGGTAATTAACAAATTCATATAAAAAAGTACACACAAAATTACAAGCAGCTTCTTTACGTTATCGGGTATCAAACACCGACAACACTGTTATTTGTACGAATATCGCATTATTAGAAACGACCCCAATATTACTGTTTCCAAGGACGCGTCGCACTATTCAGTCGTCGCGACAAGAAGAGAATTTATCATTTCGAACAATTAAAAGCCTTCGAATAATGATAAGACTCGATCAGGCACTCGATTCGTTTCCCCTATTTATCACACAATACGTAAGTACAATACACAAACACTCGCACAATAAGTACAAAAAGCGTACTACAAATAATGTAGAGAAATATTGATAAAAACAGACCCTTTGAAAATTCATATTATTGCAATTAAAAATGTACAAGATTCACAAACGTATAAAATAATTAATTACTTATTTTAATGATCTATTTGAGATTTAATGAAATAATTAGCACATTACGGCGATCATTATTCGAAAGTAGTCACATATAAATGTTTTTTTTTTCTATAAATTACCGACAAAGGCACAATTTAAGGCATCATACTAAGTTTTCAATCGAACAGTCTACTGACTACATAATTTCAAGTCATAAAAGATTCTACAATAGTAAATACTGACTACTGACCAGTACAAACGAAGACACACTGGAGTGACCAATAGAAGACCTTATCACGTTGTAATAAGGTTTACGAATGGTCAGAGCGCCTACCGCGAAAATCGAAATTTTGTCATTTACCTCTCTATCGCTAAAATATTTATGCTAGATATATTAGTAGCGATAGTGATTTAAAAAAATCGATTTCAAATGTTCGCGGTAGACCCTCTTATCTGCGTCGTAGAGGGTACGTGCGCGACCCTGGGCGCTCGTTTGAGACGACTACTTTCGTGACATTAATTAAACCTTTGCTACACTTATGACTGATAGATCCTTATTTGCCGGCGTACGTGGGGTTTTTGAAGGTCGACGTCGCCTGCTTGTAGATGGGGTTTTCGCCCTGGGAACAAATATTCATCGTTAACCGGGTCAATTAATAACTAGACAAATACATCTTCCCTCCTTTTAGGCTTCGCCACAGTATATTATGTTTTTTTTAACAGTCGCTTTTGAATCAGTGACCCAGGAGGTAAAATAAAAGCCCATATGGTCCAGGCGGAGAAGACAGGAGGACGTGTTAACCGCACATATCCGCAGAAGCTTAGGAGAGGATTATAAATAAAAGGAAATTTCCAAATGGTTATGAAGGGAAAAGATGTGCACGTACCGTGTCCCATTTAGCCATCATGCGCTCCTTCTCAAAGCGCGCGAACTCGCGGCGGTCGTGGATGGTGGTGACCATCTTCCACAGCATGAGCAGCGCCAGCCCCACCAGCACGATGGCCGCGATCACGCCCAGCACGATGCCCAGGATGAATACCTACACATTACAATACAAACTTGTTCAATTCACCAAATCAGATAATACAGCGGGGTTGCGAAATGCTTCGCAGCCATAATGTGAGTTTTTTTAGTTTTTAAGATAGTTTTTATATTCCATATTAATATCTGGGAGACCGAGCTTTGCTCGGAAAACATACAAAAACTCAAAAATGCGCCTTTTCCTAGAGATAAGGCCTAGCTAGATCGATTTATCGCCCCCGAAAACCCTATATAGCAATTTTCATCGAAATCGTTAGAGCCGTTCCCGAGATCGCCGAAATATAAACAAGAATTGCTCGTTATTAGATAGATAGATGTATGCTAGTTTTTTATCTATGGGTCAATAGTTGCCTGAAAATAAAGATTTTTCCTTTTAATTTCAAAAATAAATTGAAATTCATCATTTTGTTAAAAACGGGTACTGGGAGGTTTTATAGGTTTAAATTTATAAATGGGGCATAAATAGATGGTGGATATCTGACCTTCTTGGGGCACTCCCGTTCCTCCTGCGCCCTGATGTAGAGGTCCTGTCTCTCGTCGTACGAGTACACGAACACGTACAAGCAGTCGTCTTCTTCGTCTTGGAAGCTGCACAAATGCTCATTCCTAGACTCGTTCGCTGAAATAGAAAAAAATATCACTTAAACTTCTCACACCGACCGGTACATGTCTGAACATGGGAAGTGATGTAATGATTGAATCAGTCGTTACCTTCAAGTTTTCCCTTCTCGATGATGGGGTTGATGTCGTCGGCGTCCTTGCACGACTCGAAGCACACCTGCTTGTCGTTCCACTCCGCTCCGCGGTGGTGCACCTTGCACAGCACGCATTCCTTGAACTTCTCGCAGCGGCCGGTACATGTCTGGAAAATAGGAAATGATGTAATGATGAAATTCAACAGGTGAGTATGTATGTATCGGGCAGGTATGTAGATATAGCTTAATTTTCCTTTATTTTTTGATTCGCGGTCTGTTAGCAGTGATATCGTTTACTATTTAGGGTCGGTTGCACCAAACCGTCTGTCACCGATTTAGCGTTCGCTATATTTGATTGTATGGGAAGTTTCATAGTTCTCTGCTGCTTGACGTTGATCAGTCTGTTAATTGTGGTTGGTGCAACTGGCCCTTAGTGGTAGTGCTTTTAAATGACGTCAAAAACAAAAGCAACAGCCGTTACACCTATTGGAAATCTTATTGTATTTCAACATTGAACTACGGCTGTAAAGCTTGGTAAAGCAGAACTGACCTTAGCACCCCCACAGCGCTCAGTCCCTCTGTCACAAATATCCAACTTAGTGTACAATGACTATTGAAATACTCACTGGGCATTTATCGCAGTATCTGCCCGAGTAGTGCTGTGCGCTGTTGACGTTGCACACACACTGACCGCACACACACTGCCCATTGCCGCTACAGATTTCACCGTCACCTGCAATTCCAATAAATGGTTATAATTCGCATGTACCTATACCTAATACATTATAAAATAAAACGTCAAATTAGAGATGCACCGGATAATTGGTTACTATCCGGTATCCGGCTATTATTTTAATATCCGGCCGGATACCGGATAGTAACATTGCTTGATTTCGGAGTAAACAAAATTGGATTTAAGTAACAGTCACGGGCGTAATCTTACTCTTTATTATTTTAAACAATTTAAACATTCCACTCACTTGCACGCGCACTCATTTAGAACCTAGAAATGAGTCCGCGCGAACGTTCACTACGAAACAGGTCAAAACCTGCACAATGCCCACTTGAAAAACCGAAATGTAGGTATAGTTCCGCCGACCGAATATTCGGCGGCCGGATACCGGATACTCGGCCGATGGGCAGGCCGAATATCCGGTATCCGGCCAAACAACTATCCGTTGCATCTCTACGTCAAATTAAATAATTGTGGTTGATTGGGTCCAACATTTTTTCTTGTAAATCGTTGGTGTGGCAACGCCAAATATTATCGAATACATAGCGGCTGACAAGCGGCAAGCGGGGCTGCGGGCGGTAGTTGCCGCCACCGCTGTTTTCCAAAACAGATTCATTATATTCTATACATTTTGATCCAGTCGCTCGGTGCCGGGCGGCGCGAGCAGTGGTTTGCGCGTCACCGATCGCGTGCGTCCATTCAACCGCCACAAACATCGATAAGCGCACACAAGCAATCATGTAATCATGGTTACCTGGAGGGATGCACGGCGTGGTGTCGAGCAGGCAGTCGCAGGCGGCGCCGGTGTACTCGGGCTTGCACTGGCACTTGCCGCACACGCACTCGCCGTGCTCGGGACCCGAGCAGAGCAGACCCTTGTTGCGGTCGCAGGAGAAGTTCTCGCACTCGCAGAACGGCCCAGATATCACCTGTTAAGTAATTCGCGCAAAAATATTTTTTTATTCGTGATGCTTTTTGAATGAATGTGGTGCTGGTGGAAAAAAGCGCTGGTGGCCTAGCGGTAAGAGCGTGCGACTTTCAATCCGGAGGTCGTAGGTTCAAACCCCGGCTCGTACCAATGAGTTTTTCGAAACTTATGTACGAAATATCATTTGATTATTACCAGTTGCTTTTCGGTGAAGGAAAACATCGTGAGGAAACCGGACTAATCCGAATAAGACCTAGTTTCCCCTCTGGGTTGAAAGGTCAGATGGCAGTCGCTTTCGTAAAAACTAGTGCCTAAGTCAATTCTTGGGATTAGTTGTCAAGCGGACCCCAGGCTGCCATGAGCCAGGGCAAAATGCCGGGATAACGTGAGGAAGAAGAAGATGCTTTTTGAATAAATATCCTAGACTGGTAGCAAGCGGTAATGGTGTTTTTGTTTATGTTATCTCGCCGGGTCTGACAACTTGTCGCACCGTTGTCGGTGAGACGGGCAGTTATGCAGCGCGTACACGTACCTCGGTGGAGTCGGACATCTTGTTGCACTCGCAGACGCCGCAGATGCAGTTGCCGCGGCCGGAGCAGACGGCGCCGGCGCTGGCGTTGGTGGGCCGGCAGCCGCGGTCCTGGTCGGCGGAGCCGCCGCCCTGCGCCGAGCACTCGCAATGCTTGCCGAAGCGGCCGGGCTGGCACAGGCACACGCCGCACGCAGAGATGCCGTGCCCGCTGCACACGTCGGGGCTGTCGTCGTACGCCTAATAACATACGTAATTATTGGTTTTAGAAAAAGACAGCAAGTTTACAAAATGCAGGCGAAAAGGCTCGATATTAAATATTTTGGACCTTTTTCTACTGACTGTACGAATGCTAACGACACAAAATCCTGAATCGGCATAGACTCGCCTTTTCCGCGAAGTACGACAAATCATTTACTCGTGGCGGAGCAGTCCGTTTCAAACTCGCTGACTTTTATTTTTCTTTCAATATTTGACCCTAAAATTAGGACTCTCGAATTGTGTCTTTGATGTTGTGTTTTAAAGAAACAGTCTCACATATCCATTGCAACTCACTAGAAGGTTTATTAACCCTTTATAAGGCCCCAGTTATACAGATATGCTACGTGAAAGTTAAATACACTACCATGTTTGTAATGCACTGGGGAACACATCTACGGCAAAAAAATAACGAAATCATTAAGAAAAACATGTGGTCAATATATGCACTCAGCCTGTTAGTGCACTTGAGTTTTCAGAAGATCTGTTTCCAATATACCTGTTCATTGACATTGACATAACAAACATAACGTGCTCTGTACAGACGGGCGTTTAATTGACTACATACGGTAAATCGAACATTATTGTGTATTTTGTAGTGGGTAGGATTAATATACGAATATCACTGAAAAAATTATAACCTGTGGCCCGTTTTACGTAATACCATGCAAAAAGTTCTAATGACAATACTTATCGATATAGCATGTAACCTTTTATAATTTTATGCACAAATGATACACTTTCCTGACACTAATAACAACGTAGTACAGTTATTGCAATTCACGATGGAGAGTGGATTTATCAAAATTAGACCTTGTCATCATACCAATAAGAGTCTTGCCACTCGCCATCGTGAATTGCAAGAGCTATAATTCAAATTATTAGATACAGCGACGTGTATATTTTTAATAGTATAATGGAAACAATGACGATAGGTTGCTTCCCTTGACAGGCATAGTGCATAAATTGACCACATACTATAGATTAATTAATTACACTAAAATTAAATACTGACTGAAAAAGTATGAATGAGGAAAGAAACCCTGATATATTCGCTATATAATACCATTATAGTTAAATAAAAAAGAGGATGTTCTTCTCCGTAAATGTTTATTAACTAAGTGGTTTCCAAATCGTCTCTGCCTTATAAAGGGTTAAATTAAGGTTTACTGTATTTCGAAAGGACATACTATAGCATAAATGAGCTTTAATCCCAAGTTATAAAGCAAAAATGTTAGATTATTATGAAAAAAAATGCATATTCACATGATAAGGTATGCAAAGTGTACAAAATAGTAAAAAACATTTATATCAGTCAAGGTGGTGCAGTTCACCTTTGTAAACATAAATATCTAGAACGTCATTTAATTGTGTACACAAGACCTCTTGTTATTATAATTATATCGCATTGTATTACAAATAAATATACAGAAGTGAACTCACGTGATGTCCACGGTGTTCGCACGGGCAGTCGCATTGCATCTCCAGCTCCACAGTGAGGCCCTCGGAGATGACTCCGGGGTAGATGACGAATGTCTGCTTCCACTTGCTCGGGTCCTTCGGACACTCCTTCAGAGTGATCTCAGCAGTGAACTCCACGACATCACCCACCTAAAATAATGTAAATTATATTTAGAGATTTTCGTTAGAATCGGATAAAAAATAATGAGTACAAATGTAGATAGACGTACGATCGTGTCTTGCTATTTCAGTCAATCTCGGTAAATAAAGTACTGAGGTTGACTGAAGTAGCATGACAAATACGAACGTTTCCGACAAAATACGATGAACAACAATGTGCTGTATAAATTCAATATTATTAGGTATATGTACCAAAAACAGTTCTGCTCTATCCTTCCCACGATAAATAAAATCCCATACACCTGGTGGAAGTGGAAGTCCCTTTCTAACAAAAGTTGTCAAAAAGTGACATCCGCTTGTATTACAAGTTACAAGCCTTTGAGAAACGGGCCCCAGGGGTACGCAAAGCCAAAGGGGTTAAAGGTGTTCGCGACAAGCAACAAATACCTATAACCAGACTTTCTTAAATAAACAGTAGTCTTATTTTTTGTCATGTGATTCGCAGTCAACTGAGAAATTGATAAGGGGTACATGGGGTAAAAAAAAATAGAAACCCTGCCGTACACTACATACAAAATGTGGAACATTGACCGATCAAAAAAATTTCAATAAGTAAGAAAAAAAGACTAAACAAACGTTAATAGTTACAAATAATTCTTTGTATAAAATTATGAATACATAAATTTGACTTACCCTTAATCCGTCACACTTATTCGTCTGAATTACGTTGGTTTTGTCAAGACAGGATGAGTAATACACTATTTGGATGGCGTCACTCGATGTGTCCGTAATTTCGACCGCCGAAGTGATTTTCTGGAGGAAACAACAATGAAATAATCAGATACGTGATTTGAACTTAGTCACTTAAACCTAAGAATTAACGTCATCAATCATTAATAGAATATAATAAACAGGCTATTAGTCACCAATACAGACAATAGAGTATTCTTCGCTATTTATGACACATTTAAGCTACAATGTAATGGGAATACGATTATGACATAAACGTAGTGCATCAAAGAATGAAATCTGAATTTTAATCATCATGTGTTCATGCAATTTTGCAGTTCGGTGTACATCAAATAATCAGGTCAGATGGCAGTCGCTTTCGTAAAAACTAGTGTCTAGGCCAATTCTTGGGATTAGTTGCCAAGCGAACCCCAGGCTCCATTGAGCCGTGGCAAAATGCCGGGACAACGCGAGGAAGATGATTGCACTCACGTTGTACTGCTCGCGCACCAAGTCGACGACGTTGTCCGAGTTCTCGGTGAGCACGCCGCTGCTGGAGCCCTGGATGTGCTTGCTGAGCTCCTCGTACACGCCGATCTGCTCTGATGTCACCGCGAATATCACGTTGATCGAGTGGTCCTTTGCCTGACGGAAATCCAAACGTGTAAATGTTGCTCTTAACCTTTTGAACGCCAGACGGCGAAGGAATATGCCGTGCCCCGGACGCCAGGCGATCGTCATTATTTAAGCGAAATTGAACTTTACGGAGTCCTACGTAAGTCCCTATTGCATTGGCGAAGCTGACGGCCATAGCCGTCTGTGGCTGTCAAAAGGTTAAATAAGTGGATCAACAATTTCTTGCCACTTTTTGCTATGGTTACTACTCCAGTGTCTCGTAACTCCCAGCATGTCGAAATATTAAACTGTTGTGTACGTTTTATAAGAAATCTGGTGTGCGCTATCGAGGCGGTGAGAGGTAGGTAGTCTCTCTGCCGACGCGTTTACGCGACGCTCGCTGGGAGTTGAGATATTATATTGACCGAACAAGTCAAATAATGCGGTATATTAATCTGTGATCATGTAAGGAGAATGAGTTATTTATAACATTTATAATAACAAAATTTGTTGTTGTTCGTTAATCCAAATTTTATGACAATAAAAATGATTGCCTTAGGTTACCTTTTGGTTGATCTGTGATATGCTGGGGTAGTCTTGTACGGTAGAGTACGTGTACAGGTTGTTTTCCATGTGGCATTCACCGTCGTTGGGCTGAACGATGCCGCCAAGCTGTAGGAACAAACATGCATGTAAATATTTAGACCTTTACATATTAGTAGGTATCTATTACACTACATTGTTATAAAGACTCATGTTAACCGGTATATATACTACGCTCATAAAGTTCTCCAACGACAAATATATGAAATGTAAAGCTAAGTATATCCCCGTACTAAATGACTTACATAGAAATTACTACAACATTGTAAATCTGACAAGACAATGGCATGTATGAGTGGCGTCGAACCTTCTGGCACGTCCAGGTTACCGGACACATCGGCTACAGATACTACTTGGTGTATGTTTACCTTGCCATCTCCAGCGTAGTCGAGAACACAAGAAGCCTGTTGGCCTTCTGTCGCCAACCGATCTGCTCCTTGCACACCATAGCTTGCATGATGGCGTCGAACCTGCCCACCGGCGCGTCCAGGTTACCGGACACATCGGCTACAGATACTACTTGGTGTATGTTTACCTTGCCATCTCCAGCGTAGTGGAACCCGGCGTCAGTCGAGAACACAAGAAGCCTGTTGGCCTTCTGTCGCCAACCGATCTGCTCCTTGCACACCATAGCTTGCATGATGGCGTCGAACCTGCCCACCGGCGCGTCCAGGTTACCGAACACATCGGCTACAGATACTACTTGGTGTATGTTTACCTTGCCATCTCCAGCGTAGTCGAGAACACAAGAAGCCTGTTGGCCTTCTGTCGCCAACCGATCTGCTCCTTGCACACCATAGCTTGCATGATGGCGTCGAACCCGCCCTCCGGCGCGTCCAGGTTACCGAACACATCGGCTACAGATACTACTTGGTGTATGTTTACCTTGCCATCTCCAGCGTAGTGGAACCCGGCGTCAGTCGAGAACACTAGAAGCCTGTTGGCCTTCTGTCGCCAACCGATCTGCTCCTTGCACACCATAGCTTGCATGATGGCGTCGAACCTGCCCACCGGCGCGTCCAGGTTACCGAACACATCGGCTACAGATACTACTTGGTGTATGTTTACCTTGCCATCTCCAGCGTAGTGGAACCCGGCGTCAGTCGAGAACACAAGAAGCCTGTTGGCCTTCTGTCGCCAACCGATCTGCTCCTTGCACACCATAGCTTGCATGATGGCGTCGAACCCGCCCTCCGGCGCGTCCAGGTTACCGAACACATCGGCTACAGATACTACTTGGTGTATGTTTACCTTGCCATCTCCAGCGTAGTGGAACCCGGCGTCAGTCGAGAACACTAGAAGCCTGTTGGCCTTCTGTCGCCAACCGATCTGCTCCTTGCACACCATAGCTTGCATGATGGCGTCGAACCCGCCCTCCGGCGCGTCCAGGTTACCGAACACATCGGCTACAGATACTACTTGGTGTATGTTTACCTTGCCATCTCCAGCGTAGTGGAACCCGGCGTCAGTCGAGAACACTAGAAGCCTGTTGGCCTTCTGTCGCCAACCGATCTGCTCCTTGCACACCATAGCTTGCATGATGGCGTCGAACCTGCCCACCGGCGCGTCCAGGTTACCGAACACATCGGCTACAGATACTACTTGGTGTATGTTTACCTTGCCATCTCCAGCGTAGTGGAACCCGGCGTCAGTCGAGAACACTAGAAGCCTGTTGGCCTTCTGTCGCCAACCGATCTGCTCCTTGCACACCATAGCTTGCATGATGGCGTCGAACCTGCCCTCCGGCGCGTCCAGGTTACCGAACACATCGGCTACAGATACTACTTGGTGTATGTTTACCTTGCCATCTCCAGCGTAGTGGAACCCGGCGTCAGTCGAGAACACAAGAAGCCTGTTGGCCTTCTGTCGCCAACCGATCTGCTCCTTGCACACCATAGCTTGCATGATGGCGTCGAACCCGCCCTCCGGCGCGTCCAGATTACCGGACACGTCGGCTTTAGATACAGCTTGCTGTAAAGAAAATTACAATTTAAACACGTAATATATATTTTTTAATTTCTTCTTTAACAATCTTTAATACAACATGAAAAAACCAGGGTGGAATACTGTAAAAAGTTTAGCTATCGTCTCAGTCTGTTCAGCTAGTAATCATCTTAAATTTATTCTATAGCTTCTTGTTTCGCCATCTTTGCAAAATCATTGTGAAAGGCTCTGAGTCCTTACTTAGATCTATAACAATGGTCTGTTAATTATACACTCGACATTATACGTACATCGAAATAAGCGGTGTCAGTGCTAAGTGACATTTGGTTCTTAAAGCCGTAAGGTGCCGCACAGCCCTCGCAAGGAGCCCTCAAGCTGAAACGAAAAATCATCATTAGTTAAACAAGAAACAGTAGATATCTAGAATAATAGTTTTCATAGCAAATGACCTGAATTTCAGATAGAGTCTGTCCGGAAAGAGTAGAGTCGTGGAATGTATTGGGCCCCATACATTCCACGACTCTTCTCTTTCCGCACAAACTCTAATACATCTAAAATAGCATTGAGAGCCAATACTGTTTAACTTACTTTTTCTCGACAGTAGAAACATAAGGCATGACAACTTTGTCGACAAACGAGCCGAAGCCAATCCGGAAGTTGGAGGTAATATTCTTCATAGTGGCGGAGAGCAAATTGCCGAGGGCAGCCAGTTTTTCCTGATCGTTCTTCATAGAACGACTGAGGTCCATGAGGTAGTACAGGTCTAGTGGGTAGTCCTGGGCACGGGAGTAGGCGAACGATAACTTCTGCATTTGGTCTGTAAAATAATAAAAATGTAATGAATAAAGTTAATGTTTTTATTTGTAACAGAAAACTACAGACATAAAAAAGCTTTCAACCGAATTAAGAACCTAATTTTTTATATTCATTAACAGACTTATTAAAAATTTGCAGCGTGAATCGTGATTTGTGATTGCAAAATTTGCAAAACTAATGTCTTCACATTTTGGAGTACTTTGACCGGTGTGAAATGGTTGAATTAGTGTTACAATTAGTTTATATATATATGTACTTACTTTGTCGTAATTGCAGATTGACTCTCTGCGGTTTGATCTGAACGAGGTTCTCGCCAGAGCCCGCCGTGGACATGGCGCCGCCGGCGCTGGCGCCGGCCCCATAGGAACCGGACTCTCCGTACGAGCCTGAACTAGAGCTCGAGCGAGACCGCGCTGAAACACAAACGGGGGTTAATCATTTATGACTACTACAGTTACAGAAAAAAATAATCGTAGTAATGATACGAAAGAGTCAATCGATTCGGGCAATCGATTAACATTTAAAATACTTTAAGTATAGGTTTTTACTGTTATAAAATATGACTCATTTACTAATCAACTACAAGTTACGGAATAATCATTATCCTTCTAATCGCAACTTTCCGGGGTACACGGGAAGAATGATAACACAGTAGTTAGCAATACCAACAAACAAACAGCGTTCAGAGACCTTTGTTTATATTATGAAATCCTATAAAGAGGATAACAACTATTAAACCACAAATACTGAACCCATCAATTGCTTTATTTTAGGTTTATATGATACGATATGTGCGATGTTTGTAGGTAAACAGCGCCGAAATTTTTTGATAACATTGAATCTATCCGTCTACGTCGCACTAGGACTGATAAATCTTTAGCTTCGAGAGCCAAAATGTAGGTAAACTGCACTGGGCCAAGCGGTGGGTTATCAAATGTGGTAGGTACATTTGCGGTGTGGTGGATCTCATTAGCCTTATCATACCTACTTATTTTTATTAATCTAGATTGTTAGCATTTTCATAAATAGCCACAAAGGACATGATCTTCAATGACGTGAGATATACCTATTACTATTGACATTCGGCGGTTAAAGGACATCTGCTTATTTCTTACTCAGATAATCTTACTTCGGCTCAGTTCCTTATTGTAAGTGGAGTCTATATATACTGCAAATCGAGGGTTCAACACATATATGTACCTAAGTCCAACAGGCAACATTCCAGTTGCGGCTCTAGCGCGGTAAGTGTTTCTAAGTATTACTTACTTCTACTAAGTTCCTTGTTATAAGTTTGATCTACGGACAGCTCGTTGTCGGGGTTGAAGATGTAAGCTTCATTACAGCCCGCAGTGCCTCCTTCTAAGGCAGGGTTGAAGCACCTCGGGCCGTTGAACCCGGCAGCGAAGCACCAGGCACAGCTGGCCGCCCGTATGCAGTCGCTGCAGGTTGTTTTGCTGGAGCATGGGTTCTGCGCTAGTTGGGCTAATGGAGCGGGTTGGTCTGCCTCCGCCCAACATATCGCGGCCAGGCAAGCCCATAGGCACAGTCGTAACGTCGTTCGTTGTGTGTGCATTGTGCGATTTGGTTGTGTTCAGATCGAAATCTGGAAAGAAACGATAATGTTGCACACATTCATTTCATTGTTAATTCCTAATAATATTTACAGATACGATTTGCTCTAATCGAATTAAGTAATTACTTAGTGCTAAACATATCCTTTCATGCTGTCATTTAGATAATGTGTAATGAGTTCTTATTAAAAAGTTAGGAAAAGACTTTTTATTTACAATGGCCATACGAGGATAAAAACACTGTCATTATGGTTTACGACTCTTTTTACCCGACTGCGCGACGCAAAGGAGGGTAATTAAATGAAGGTCGTTGCGAAGGAGAGAATTAACAATACTGCACTCACATATAGGTACTGAATGAACAATTATGCGCAATGGAGATAAACATATGTAAAATCTGCATGTTTATATTACGACTTTATTTCAGTAGCAATTTAAATGAGTTTATAGCGGAACAATATAAATAATAGTACAATATTCTTTATTACGCATAATGAAAAAGAATACAGAAATAAAACATTATTCCAAAAAAACGATTTCTTCTAGGCAATCTTTAGGTAAACAGGAAATTAATAACTGACAACAATTAACGGAATGAATAATTGAATGACGTTCATTAGGGGCTATTCATAAATTACGTCATTTCAAATTAGGGGGGGGGGGTCTGGACATCGGATGACGGTAGCATGAAGTAGGAGGAAATGGGGTCATTTGAAGCATGATTTTTGGATGATTATAGGGGGGGGGGGGTCAAAAATCGTCAAAAATCGATGACGTAATTTATGGACAGCCCCTTAGCGGATCAATCACTAAATCGAACTCTGGGTTAAACCACAAAGGTAAGAACAAAATTAATAAGATCTGCAACGCTTTCAAAGTAGTGTTGTGAATAACGCTCATTTCGAGGCTTAAAGACTCGAACCCTTAAGACTCTCGAGGCTTAACGCCTCAATGGCGGCAAAGACGATTTTTTACATCCATACGCGTAAAATAAATAAATACAATTCTCAAATATAGTCGAGTCTTCAAGACTTACGAGTCTTGAGGGCTCGAGTCTTTAAGCCTCGAAATGAGCGTTATTCACAACACTGTTTCAAAGTAATAAAAAGATAGACAAGCAGATAACGAAATTCAGAACTTCGCTAAATCGTCCCTTTCTATCTGACACGTGCCGTAAAGTTCAGCAGGTTAAACTACATAACAATATTAACAACATTTGAAAAGGTGTCACGGAAGGGAGCCAGCCGCACGCGCCGCATGGGCCGGGCGTTGCGCGGGCGCAACTAGAAAGGGCGCCGCCCACGCGCGGTTCGAGGCCAGCCAGACTTGACGTGTGGGCCGGCGCCGGCACGGTTACGGGAGCAACGTGTGACCGATTGTAGGTACAAGTCGGGTTACTACATCTGTAAGGTGGGTTTTAGCTAAAGCTGAATGGATGGTTTTTTTAACACGACTTTTTACTTTACGATTTGTTTATAACACGATCCTAATAACAATGTTTATACCAAACGGGACCCCGTAAGACCTTATGTGGTGCAATTTGTCTGCTAGATGAGCCTTGTTAGTCTTATAACGGACAGAGCGATAACTCTTTTATAGTCAATGAAAATAATGTAGATTTACATCAATAGGGGATCAAATCATATGCTCTAACCTGGCAGTCGAGAGATATGGCCAGAGCTATCACAAACTCAAAACAATTACCGGAGTGCAATTTATCGGAATATATGTATATCAATCTTATTAACGGGTCAAGAATAATGATGCAGTATTGAATATTGCTGATTGTAGAAGTCGATCATGCTTGATTAAACCAGCCCAGCTTTTCCGCTTAGATCTTGATACTACCTATAGATGACTGACTGTCCAAAAAAGACGTTGGCAATAAATAATTATATATTTATCAAAGAGTAGGTAACCTAAGTGAATTGAAAGGCCTTGCTACTGATTGTTCCAGTAAATTATAATTAGTTACTAACAAGTTAAGAGTTCAACAAACAAAATCGTTAACGAGGCTCTTAACAATACCACATGCCGTTTCATCAAGAACGTTGTTTGTCCAAAAAGTGGCATATTTTTATGGTTCATATAATAAAAATCATAGACCAGATGTTTAAGAAAAAACGAGAGGAGTGAAGTACATCTGCATCAAAATCTGTTCATTGAACTTCTAATTTTAAATTTAAAGAGCTTCAAGTGCGATGTGCATAAATGTTACATTCAACAAAAAACAAGTTATCGAGGCAGTCAATGTCAATCGCGTCATTTCATTGAGCGTTTACCTACATTATATTACTCATGCTGTCTTGCAAGAAGCTGAGAAGTCACGTCGTGGATTTTGCGATGAAATCATCGCGTCAAAATTAGGGGTTACAATCGGAACTACACCATCAATATTTAAATCCAACTAATACCAATGTCACTTGAACATAAGAGGGAAAGCAGAGTGTGCCTGGAATCTGGATCGATGTAAATACGGTCTAGCTAACTAATAAGTAAGTAATTAGCATGATCGATTGTTTTATTAACATACTAGAACCGTGGCTTATAGAAACGGAATTAGTTGTAGAGATTTTTTTCCATGAGCGTGACTACACTAACTCTTTATATTTTCTTTACCAGTGTTTTCAGTTTCAAGATTCTAATCACCTTACTGACTGACATTAAAATTGCATTATATATTAGTATGTTATTTATTTGTGAGGAGAAGTGCGTGCAATGGTATTCCAACCATTGGATATATTATTACGACAACTTACCAAAACAAGAAGATTTAAAATCCAATATATGGTTTTACATATGCACACAGGTACACCGTCGACCCACTTCCGTTCACAGTTGGGACATTTACATAAGACGTTACAGTACTTCACAGCACTTTCAGTTTCATACTAACGAACCCACTATTTTCGTAATGTTTCTTATCACAGCTTGGCTCACATTTCTAGTCAAAAATACTAGAGTATTAAAGGATGGCAAGAATCACATATCACAACATAGCTTTTCTTATGTACAGTTTCCACGGTCAATATTCCGAAGTTTCGGCATGTATTCAATATGAGATACAGACTATTTTAGGCGCGCTTATAACTAAAACGACGATAAGGTATCAATGTTTAATCTCTAGCTAGCGTTCATTTAACTGAGGGAGGTTTGAAGAGTAGACATTGCTGGCGCCACTTTTTTTTGTCTAAAACTAACTGTTCGAGTAAATAAAAACAGATGGGGCAACGCAGCGCACGACCTGCGCTCGCGGCGGATACGCGGCTGACTAATTGTACAGAAAATAACTTCGTCATCGGTGATACAGCGGCCGCAGTCACCGGCGCTTCTCCGAAACAGTATTTAGCGAGAGTTCACCTACACAATATGTTTATTGGCCCAACAAGCTTCTTGATAGACTGTGGTCTGGCACTTACAGCGTCAAATCTCAGTGTGTCAAGGATCGATCTGACCTAATTGATGGAATAGAGCGTATTATTATCCTTATTTGTAACGTTTGAGACCGATATTTAATTGTGTTTTCTTCGCTTTTGTATTTATTGTACATCGAGGCCCAAAATTGCATGGCCACTTTATGAATGGATTTCATGTGTCCATGCACCTTTTAGCTTGTTGTACATTAATCACAAAATGCACCGGTGATAACATCATGAAACTTCTTCAATATTTGTTGTAAACTAGTTCTGATAAGTTTTATTTTTAATGCTTACAAGCTTTTAACGCCTACAGTCGGCGATATGCTAATCGTATCAATGAAACCGACTCGAATTTAATGGGTTTGCGTTGTGTTACTAAAGATCCCATAGCCAGCTGAGCGGTTCTATTGTTAAAGAAAGCAAAGTATTTTCGAGAAATGGGTCAAATCATTTCCTATTCCTACATACAACTCTAATAATATTTAAATACAGACTTTACAACGGAGACTCTACATTCGATTAAGCCATATTATTAAACTAACGATAAATATGTAAAAAGTATTTAAAAAAACCATGGAGGCAACTCGTTCGAAATCGGCTGTCATGGCCTTACAATGGCTTAAGTACATGTTTTAAAATATTTGACCGCCTTATCCTACTATAAGTACTTTATGTCCTTGGTTTTGGCGAAAAATAAGCCAAATATATTTCAGTACGCTTGAGATTATTTTTTCATATTTAATCAGACTAATTGTAAAAAACAAGGTTTGGATGAAAAGGTATATATTACTGTTTTTTATCAACATTTAGGCTGCTCTGACTGGTGGTCAGTTAATTAAGGACAAGAAACCGGTGTTTACCGTATGTTGGACGAATTACGTCATAATCAGATATCGATGATTCAAAGCTATCGCAGGCATTCTTTAGGTTACACAATACACCGAGGCGGCCATAGTAATATGCAAAGTTCTTTGGCACGCTGTGGGTTGCTTAGCGAGCGATCCTAATTTACTGAGGGCTTTGTTTACGTATTTCTTTCTTAGGTCAGCTGTCTGCTTTTTTATCGTCAGATCTGGATTAGAACCCAAACTTTATAAATCTACTGTAACTTTAAGGATATGTGACGTTCCACGGGAAAAGGTACCTTTTGAGGGTTTCTAGTTTCGGAGATATGAAATGTTTTGTAAAGAGGTGAAAAAATGCTCAATTTTTTTTTATTGTGTGATCTGAAACCTTAATGCGTAACGTTTGTTTACCTGTTTTTATTTTTGTTATAAGTTAGTTATAAGCCTAGTAATGTCGTCTCAGAGTTTAGTAGAAAAGGTACCTTATGGAAAAAAGATTGAAAATTCCCAAAAAAACTAGTCAATACGGGAAAAGAAGTTTGGTAGAGAACTGTATTAGCATTCTGCAAAACTAATTTGATAATTTCAGTTCTGGTTGGGGCGCCTCGCAAATATTATAACCGTACATCGACCGACATCACAAATCCAAGTAGCCTGCTATTATACCAAAGTTACTCTCGTCAAGTCTTTCTTAACTAGAATAATCTTCATTTGGTTTGGTCGCATGCAGTAAATCAGCCATTGGTTTGCTGAAAAATGCCAATACCCGACGCATTACCTTATGGAATATCTGAGGTCATTGAACCTCAATGCCGCTTATCTTCAATAGCAACCGAAATATATTATTGATAAGAAATAGACGATTTATACCATCTTAACCCCAAAATATTATTAGTTTATCCTAACTGTTCCATCATCATCATGCCTCATCATGTAACTTAATCACAAGGTACCTTTTCATTACATACAAATTATTGGTCTTTTTTAAGATTATTATGACGAAGAACTAATTAAATTTGGGGCAGTTTAATGTAAATTAATATTTTCTATTCATAAAAGATAAACTGTAATATGATTGATATTTTGTAGTGATGTATTATTAGATTTATTTCCATAAGGTACCTTTTCGTAAATGTATGGAGCAAATACTGTTATTGTTATGTAAGTTTAAAGTGGCATAAGGGGTTAAATATAGTATTTAGTTGGGGTTTTAGGATTTATTTCATTTGAATGACAGAATTTCTTTCATATGTGCTCAGAAAAGTTGATTGTGTGTCACATTAAAAGTAAAAATATTCAATTTTGTGATTTTATATGAAAAAGTCAGAAAATACATTTTCACCTCTAAATTATTACTATCACTGCATCTCACCCGTGGGTTCTTTTATGATTTTTGAATTACGAATGGCGACCCTCGAGACAAGGCCGATAAACATTCGATGTGAGGCATATTTTTTTATTATTAGTGGGGTACTTAAAGTAGAGGTTGACGACAAGCAGTCTTATCGAATAGCGGTGTTCCAGACAACTAGGTTACAAATCTGCACGTCCTTTCTTTACAAGTAGTAAAAGTGATTTTCTGCGCATGGCTGGCCGTAATCGCAGCTTTACAGCCTGAGCTGTTGTCAATCTTTTAACTTTCTTTAGTTTAAGTTTCAATAAAGCTCAATTTTTATGGGCATTCACGCAAAGGCGTATCGAACTACTACATACCAATAAATCAAATCAGTTAACCAAATTAATAGCCAGTGTACTATAAAACTTGCTTCGTCCGTTATTTACCGGACATAACAGGACCAAGGAACAAGTTGGCGATAATCCCCGTAAGACCTTCGACGGAGCCTTCAACCAGTTGCCATATATCGACATTAACGGTTAAGGGGTGCAACCGGGACGAGGTCAACGACCGTTACCCGTGCCCACACTGCAACTTTATTACGATTTTATACCGAATTTGAACGTAAAGTTCCGTAACTGTTCCGATTGTGAGGTGGCAGTAGGTATACTAAACCTAAACTAGCCTAGCCTAAACAAATACCTAAAAAATATAATACAAGAATATATTACAAGAAGTTGTGTGGAAAATAAAGCTAATCATATATATAAAATTGAAAAACCAGAACGGGATAAAAAACGAGGGAAGAAGCGAGATGGCGCCTTACAAATTTCTAAAAAAGTTTTTGACACGTTTCTCGAATAAGACGCACGTATGATAAGAAAAACCTGTTCAAATCTATTATCTACATATGAGAATAGAACTAGAGCATAAAAACTATCGCTTCCGATGCGTATTTAATTTACAATAAGGAAAAGAAATTTTCATAACAATCTTCATTTTACGACATCGGCCATTTCTCGGCAACTCTCGGTTGCTTTCGTTTGGCGGTGCTACAGATTAGACCAAATAATCCGTAAGTTAAAGTAAACTAAATTATACATGGTGTCATGGTGTCATGTTGGTATACAGGTATTTCTGAGCTTTTTTACACGAAGTAAAATAAAAAGTGCTGTCAACCTCAACCTTAGTCTATAGAGCCCATACGAGTGATTTATGTCATATATGACTTATCATTCTTATCAATCAAAGTAATTACTACTTATATTATTATTATCAATTTGTATTTTGTTGTTTTAAATTTATTTTTGAGTTATATTATTCAGATTGACTTTCACGGCTTCGGCAAACATTGCCATTCGTCCGGGGAACGGGCTAAGAATGCTGAGATGGGCCAAAAATACAAAGTTGATAGTAAGTTATGTAGGTGGATTAAAGTGCATGTTCAGATATTATTGAGCGACCTGATAAAAATAAGCAAATGTACAGTCAGCAGTCAGCCAAATATCGTAATATAATTTTGTTGCCATAGAAATAAGGATGTGGTCCGATATAGTGGCGAAATATTGAGAGACAAAAGCGGCTAAATTCAGTGGTGGCTCGGACACTTAGAGAGAATGGGAGAGGATCGTGCCGTGAAGAGAGCGCAGGTACTTGGGACAACAAAATGGGAGACGCCCGAGTGGACGTCCTAGGTACCGCTGAAACGACGTAGTTGCTCAAGACCTGCTCAACCTCGGCCATGGCGACTGGCGAGAGCTATCGCAAGACCGAGAGGACTAGACTACCTATGTTTGTATGAAAAGGCGATTTAAGGGCGGTGGTCGTCCATATTCGTCTTAAGGCGAAAATTATTCTAATGAACGTTTTTGCAACTAGGCTTATAAGAACAAATGATAATTTTATCTTGAAACAAGTTTTAAATAAATACTTGTAGATGAAAAAATACAATCTTGCCTTTTATCAAATCACATCATTTTTTGAAAAAAATGCGAATTGAGTTAGGGGCTGTCCATAAATTACGTCATCGATTTTTGACGATTTTGGACCCCCCCCCCCCCCCCTATAATCATCCAAAAATCATGCTTCAAATGACCCCATTTCCTCCTACTTCATGCTACCGTCATCCGATGTCCAGACCCCCCCCCCTAATTTGAAATGACGTAATTTATGAATAGCCCCTTATCCAAATAACGGCTACAAATAAGAAATCCCTATCACAGTTTTAAACCATGGCAGGGTTGAATACATAATAATGTCGGTATTTAACTAAACATAAGACGAACTCTTTATTTCATTTACGCGAGCGGAGCTGCGGGCCCGTCTAGTATAATAATAATAATTTAAGGTAAATATGACCAACATGAATTCTAATTCCTAATCAAATTTTTAATCGTATGTAGATTTTTGTGACTATGATAGGTGGCAATTTTTAGGGTTCCGTACCTCAAAAGGAAAAAACGGAACCCTTATAGGATCACTCGTGCGTCTGTCTGTCTGTCAGTCTGTCACAGCCCATTTTCTCCAAAAGTACTGGACCAATTAAGTTGAAATTTGGTACATACGTGTAAATTCGTGACCCAAAGACGAACATCTTACGCAAACAAATGAATTTTAAACATGGAGGCTACTTTTGGGGGGTAAATGAGAAAATTAAAAAATAATGTTTTTTAAACTATATTGTGTTACATATCAAATGAAAGAGCTCATTTTGAGTATCTCAAGTATATTTTTTTTGTAATTTTAAAATAAATAGTTTAGAAGTTATTTAAGAAAATACCCAAAAAATTGACATCCCCCCCCCCCCCTTTATCTCGGAAACTACTGGGTCTAAAATTTTGAAAAAATAAAAAATAGTTCTTTACCTATAAATGACAGGAAAACCTGTTAGAAATATGCAGTCAAGCGTGAGTCGGACCAATTACTTAGTTTTTGATCCGACCCCTACGGGTTTTTTAAAGGTAATTCACTCGCGTTTCGCATATAAAAATACATTGTTAAAAATTGGGTAATATACGGGACCCTTGGAACGCGAGTCCGACTCGCACTTGGCCGGTTTTTTTTATTGTGGTCAGGTATAAGGTTACAAAACTATTACAGTTCATGGGCTAATAATATTAGTCTAATACCTTTAGATAAATGGGCCCTAGCCCCACCACAGAAAAAATATTATACTATGATGTCCACATCCACACTATATGATTATTACGGCCTAAGTCCTATATCTTGCTTATTCCTTTCAAACAGTAGTATCTGAAGAGTGCAAGCCTCAACCGGTTTACTAATATGTGGCCGAAAATTGTATGGCAAATTATCACTTCCCAAACTATTTTTCCCATAGTATCATTTGGCAAAACTATCAGATGGCAAACCAATGTTTCGCAAACATGTCGCAAATGATTATTTACAATATTATTGTATGGCAAAATATTTAGTTGGTCATGTTTCAAAATGTCTTTTATTGTTATGTCGAATGTATTGATAGGCATAAATTATTTTTCGCCTAATATTGTGAATAACCTATCTATCTCTGGGAGCAGTTTCGTTTTTAGGGTCATAAAAAAAATTACCCTAACCTACCTATCTCTGGAAGCAGTTTCGTTTTTAGGGTCATAAAAAAATAACCCTAACCTACCTATCTCTGGCAGCAGTTTCGTTTTACGGGTCATAAAAAATAACCCTAACCTACCTATCTCTGGGAGCAGTTTCATTTTACGGGTCATAAAAAAAAATAACCATAACCTACCTATCTCTGGGAGCAGTTTCGTTTTACGGGTCATAAAAAAAAAATAACCCTAACCTACCTATCTCTGGGAGCAGTTTCGTTTTACGGGTCATAAAAAAAATAACCATAACCTAAGTACCTATCTCTGGGAGCAGTTTCGCCTTTAGGGTCATAAAAAATAACCCTAGCCTACCTATCTCTGGAAGCAGTTTCGTTTTACGGGTCATAAAAAAAAATAACCCTAACCTACCTATCTCTGGGAGCAGTTTTGTTATACGGGTCATAAAAAAAAATAACCATAACCCACCTATCTCTAGGAGCAGTGTCGTTTTTAGGGTCATAAAAAAATAACCATAACCTACCTATCTCTGGGAGGAGTTTCGTTTTACGGGTCATAAAAAAAATGCGAAATATAATTGTAATCAAATAAAAAGTATGCGAAGTTTCAATTTGGGCAAACGTTATTTAACAATAAATAGTTAGGTATAATAAAACATTTGCTTAGTGACTATTTTTCTAAATAAATCGTGGTAAAATGAACATCTGCTAAATAAAATTGTGATCAAATAAAAATTATGCTAAATAATAATATGCTAAGCATTGGTTTGCCAACTAAAAGTACTGCAATAGTTGGTTGGGAAGTGAAATTAGGAGAAAAATATTTCGGCGAGATGGCAGTACACCGCCTCAACCTCTAGATTGATTTATTTCATTTAAACCCAGCAACTGTAATGGAATATCAATCAATCAATCAATCAATATATATTTATTTCAGACCAAAATTACAGTCCATATTTGTTAGTTATGTACAATACTATTTACTTATATCTATGTTAGTTTATCCTAGTCCTATCCTAATAAAAACTTAAAAATTACTATTTACAGTCCTGGTACTTAGGAGCATGCAGCGACACCCAATATCTTTTAAAAGGGTTATCTAGCCTCTCTCCTATTGCCGCTAAGAAGCTATTGGCGCTGCCCCGCACGCGACACATTTGAGAGGCCACTCGTTTGCGCATTATTGCATAAAAATCATCCATGCGTGCCTCAGCAAACATGCCGGATGCGCTACAAAAACGCGGCAACCCCAATAGCATTCTATACCCGTTATTGAATTGGACACGCAAGGCACTGTAAGCTTTTTTGGTATAGTTAATCCATAGGCTGCTCGTATAGAACGACTGGCAATAAGCTCTAAAAAGTGTCTGTTTAACCTCAGCCGTACAACGAGCGAACCTACGGATCAACATGTTTGTTCTAACTGCCAGTGCCCTGCGTTCCCTCTCAATATCGGCATCATCGTTTAGGTCTTCTGTCACTACATGCCCCAAGTACTTAAAACTCGAGACCCTATTCAGAGGGGTGCCACAAAGAGTCACCGGTGGTGTAACTGACGGGCTCCTGCGGTTAGCTCTGAACACGAGGAGTTCACTTTTTTTAACATTATAGATGAGAATATGATCAGGGGCGTATTTTGAAATTCGGCGCCCCGGGCCAATACGTTTCGCCGCCCCAGAAGTCAAAGAAGAAAAACAAAAGGCAATTCGGCAGGGGCGCCATACGGCCCATACGCCGCCCCTGGCGGATTGGCGCCCCGGGCCATGGCCCGGATGGCCCTAGGGTAAATACGTCCCTGAATATGATAAATAAAATAAATAATTTAAAATATTGAGTAAGTATTCAGCCAAAACCAATATTCATGGCATCTCTAATGATTATGTTTTCACAGTCAACAAGCTTAATACTTTTTTGTGAGATATTTTTTTAATAGCCTGTTATAGTGTCCCACTGCTGGGTAAAGGCCTCTCCCCTTGATTTCCACGACTCCCGTTGTTGAGCTTTTTCCGGCCAGTTATTAATGAAGGTGTCTAAGTTGTCCCGCCATCTCTTACTGGGCCTGCCATGTCTGCGCTTATTTTGCGGCATCCACTTGGTGGCTATACTAGCCCACCTATCCAGATGCATGCGGCTGACGTGACCTGCGCAGTCTACCTCCACTTTTGTGGCATAATCTTTTTAATTTTTTTAATTTCTTAATTAACAGTTGTGTTAACTAAAGACAATGATTTATACAATTTAATTCATATCCATAACTGTCTACAAAATGATACTGATATCAGACATGTTTATTTATATCTAGAAATAAAGGAAGAATATTTATAAACAATTATTTTGGCACAAATTTATCAAATTGAATAAACAATAGTGGCTAAGTACTATAAATATTATTACGCGAAGGTAATAATGCTTTGTTAAAACTTAAACCAAATTAGCCAGCAGGCCATGTATTCATGATTTTACTTTGTACAAACTTCATTCTTCTCCGCAATCTTTATATGGATGTAAAGTTTACATAGGAGCTGACTAATCAGGTCGTCCGTGGGTTGGCCGTTGATCTGCTAATTTACTAAGTGATAGCCCATGTTTACTTACCAGTCTTATAATCGCGTGAACAAATTAACGCACCAAAACACTTACACTACACAATCATATCCCTTTAATTATTTAAAAACAAACTCAAATTAAGATAAATTACTTCATCTTGCTCAGAGGCGAGAATGTAGGTGTTGCAAGTTTTACTGTTTAAAATTCCTTTAAAATTAAATAAAAATAATATCCATGATGTTGAACTTCTTCAAGTAAATTGAAATAGTGATTTAAAATGGTACTTTCATTTCACTTTTGATTTTAACTAGTGGTATTTCGTATAATAATGTGCAACTATTCAACATATATTCAAGTATACATATTACAATAAGTGAAACAAGTGAAATTATTTTTCCTGAATTGGTGGAATTTATTTCTACCGGCAACCCTGGTATGAAATCACGTTCGGATACATTACGTACAAAGTCATAACGAACATCTGTTTTATTTATATTCCCAGTTTACCTGCCTACTTACCTACTTCTACTGTAATAAAGCATTTGGTGCAGCTTTTATTCTGTTTTACATATTTATAATTGATACTATTTATTATTCGAAAACAAAACTTTGCGCTGATTTCTCACAGTGTTCGTGTAACAAACACTTAAATATTTCCTGTGTGTTGGCTATTCATCGATTTTTTTTGCTTATGTTGGTAATATTTTTTAACCAATAACAAATTTCGGACCTTTCTTCGAAGAGAACATGGCCGACATTTTGGTCTTGCTGTCATGAAGATTTTCTAGTGACAAATTTTACCTTTGTAGTTCTTCATGCACGGTTTTAAGTTCCAAAAACGTTTTATTTTTAATTGAATAGACGGTGTTTAGTATAAGATATTTTATTTTTATAAAACATGGCAGCTGATCGAGAGATTGCTGCTGAAGACAGCATAAGAGTGGTGTGCCGATTTCGACCATTGAATGACTCCGAGGAAAAAGCTGGTTCCAAATTTATTGTGAAATTCCCTTCGGGACCTGATGATAATTGCATTTCCATAGGGGTAAGTGAGCATTCTGTTTAATTTGTACTGAGTTTTTGTATCATCGCCCTAAATTAGATCATGATGACTAATACATTACGACTCGTTCACCTGCTACGAAATGGCCTTTCTTTTTTATTCCGCTTCGGTGGTTCTGATTACCATCACGAAATTTTAAAGAATTTGGCTGAAATCGAAACTTCTAATGCAGGAACCTCTTTGTTTTGCTAAAAATCAATACAAATATCTTCCGACCTTGACCTCGAATATTTTTTGAATAATTTGAATTGTGTCAGTATTTTACTTTGTTTATTTTTGTGTTAGACTTAAAGATAACACCAAATTTATTCATGTTTATTAAAAAAAATTATAAGAATTTTTTTCAGTGAGAATATTTTTCAATAAATAATAGGTAACTTATTTTTTTTTTGTAAAGTAGGTGTACCCTAATTTATTCTTAATTATCCATAGTAAGAGACCTTATTTCAAGTGGTGAACCTAATTAAAACAGTCCGGAGTTTTTTAATACATGTTTCTGGGTAGGGCAATAATCTTGTAGCAAATATATCACAGTAGGGTAGGTAAGGTTGGGGTGTAAATGAAACTGTAGATTACTTTCAAAATTCAGAAAATAATTAGACATCTAGAAAGATTAATATTTATTTTTATGTTATATAAACTATGTATACTTTATAAGTCATGATACAATAACACTGCCTGTTTCATTCAGTTGCAAATAAAAGAAGCTAAAACACATGGGCACAAGTTAAACAGACTGGAGTTCTAATCTGATGAAGGAAATTAAATAAAACTGTTCTGTTCATGAAACAATTAAAAATAAAACAATTTAGGTTACTACACTAGGCCTCCACTCTTACACGAATGTTACAAACACAATATTTTTTCTCTAAAATATTTAAAATGTTACATAAATTGTATATATTTTTTGGGCATTATTATTAACTGTTATCTCTAGATACATGATACAATGTGATATGTGATACAGTGTATTACTAGATTGCTATCACATTTAAAAAAAAATATCTGATAATTTTTCTGTACCTTAGAAGCAGTGTATTAAAAAGTTAAAAAGTGTCATTTTCAAGTATAAAATAAAATGTGTTACCTAGTTTCATTGAACTCATTTGAACCCAATATGGCAAACAGCCAGATAGGTGTCATCTCTTCAGTGATTTAAAAACCTTTAGAATTTTTTTAGCATCTAAGAACAAAAATAACCCATTTCCTTTTGTATAGGCGTAAAAATTGAATGGAAATGAGATCTCCAATTGATATACAAAAAATAGTTACTACAGAATATTCCGCAATACCAAAAAGTATATACAAAATCATCTTGTAAAACATAATCATACAATTTAAGAAAATAAATCTACCTTCTTCAATATGTACTAACACATACTTATTCAATTCCTCCTGTAAACATGAAATTACATTTATTCTCGCCCAGACTAGTTTGCTGCTAATTGTATAATAATCAGTGTAATCACCATACTTGGTAATAATAAAATATTTTTATGAGAAGCAAGCAGCAGTACTTAAGTGCTAGCTTAAAACTATATAGGTATAACTTTGCAATATTCTCAAATAATCATATTTTTTAGGGTAAAGTATACTTGTTTGACAAAGTATTTAAGCCAAATGCGACTCAGGAGAAGGTCTACAATGAAGCTGCCAAAAGTATTGTCTCTGATGTACTGGCTGGTTACAACGGCACTATATTTGCTTATGGACAGACAAGTTCCGGAAAGACACATACCATGGAAGGTGTCATAGGTAGGTACATCAAAAATCTAAAAAAAGACACTTATTTACTATGTGCCTCTATGCTTCAGGTACTATATTGAATGGTTGATGTTAAATATTAATGTGTAAATATAACTTTGCAGGAGATCCAGGGAAACAGGGTATTATTCCACGGATAGTCAATGACATATTCAACCACATCTATGCAATGGAGGAAAACTTGGAATTCCATATAAAAGTCTCATATTTTGAAATTTATATGGACAAAATTCGGGATTTATTAGATGGTAAAAACTAATTATATGTATTTACTGGTTATATTTTCTAACATGAAGTTCAATAAAACATTCTAATTTTTATTTATTTTTCAGTGTCAAAGGTTAACCTCAGTGTTCATGAAGACAAAAATAGAGTTCCATTTGTAAAAGGTGCTACAGAAAGGTTCGTGTCAAGCCCCGAAGAAGTGTTTGAAGTTATAGAGGAAGGAAAGTCAAATCGACACATTGCTGTTACAAGTAAGTGCATTACATGCCTATTATGCAAAATAAGTATTAAGAATTGTTTGAAATGTGTAACTAATGTGTTTCCTTGTTTCAGACATGAATGAACATTCATCTAGATCTCATTCTGTCTTCCTCATTAATGTAAAACAGGAGAACTTAGAAAATCAGAAAAAACTTTCTGGGAAACTATACCTTGTAGATTTGGCTGGCTCTGAAAAGGTAATTATTTATCTCTTTGTGTGTAGATGTTCCATGAAATGCCTTAGTGTTTTAATGACTATGTGTGTAATTTCCGTTTCACTTGTGCAGGTATCTAAAACTGGTGCTGAAGGTACGGTACTTGATGAAGCTAAGAACATAAACAAATCACTGTCTGCATTGGGTAACGTCATCTCAGCGCTCGCAGACGGAAACAAATCCCACATCCCATACCGAGACTCGAAACTGACGCGTATCTTACAAGAGTCACTTGGTGGTAATGCAAGGACAACCATTGTTATCTGCTGTTCACCAGCTTCTTTCAACGAAAGTGAAACCAAGAGTACACTTGATTTCGGCAAAAGGTAATCTTTTTAGCATTGACTCGGTTGATTCACAAACAAAGTCATTATAAAATTCATATTGACTTTTGTTCTTAAACTGATGCAATTAAGTGTCTGACCTAATCATAGACGGACTGATTATCACGTTTGTAAATTTCAGGGCCAAGACTGTGAAGAACGTGGTCTGTGTTAATGAGGAGCTTACTGCCGAGGAATGGAAACGACGTTACGAGAGAGAGAAAGAGAAGGTGGCTAGGCTGAAGGGCAAGGTTAGCGAGCATTTCTTTTGTTTATAAATATTTATACAATTGTTCAACTTATTCTAATAAATCTCAATATCTGGGAGACCGAGCTTTGCTCGGCAAACATATAAAAACTCAAAAATGCGCGTTTTCCCAGAGATAAGACCTAGCTAGATCGATTTATCGCCCCCGAAGACCCTCATATAGCAAATTTCATCGAAATCGTTAAAGCCGTTTCTGAGATCCCCGAAATATATATATAAATAAATATACACATAAATAAATAAACAAGAATTGCTCGTGTACAGGTATTAGATATCTCACGTGTTTATTTATATTTTTTAGTGGCTCACAGCACTAATAACAATTCTTTACTTACACTGTAGTCCTTAAATACATTCATAACATGATTTACATTAGTGTAGGTAGGGGCTGTCCATAAATTACGTCATCGATTTTTGTCGATTTTTGCCCCCCCCCCCCCCCCCCCCCCCAAATCATCCAAAAATCATGCTTCGAATGACCCCGTTTCCTCCTACATCATGCTACCGTCATTCGATGTCCAGACCCCCCCCCCCCCCCTAATTTGAAATGACGTAATTTATGAATAGCCCCGTAGTAGAGTTAAATAAAAAACACAATGGAATATTACGATTAATTTAAAATTAAGAGGTCATCATACGTTAGTAGATATATCTTGCATTGGTATTACGTTAGTAGATATATCTTGCATGTACGTTTGAATAGCAATCAAGAAATGTATTTGTTACTTGATGTATAATTGTATATCTAACAAGGCAATAATAGCATTAAACATGAATTTAGCGGCTCAAACTCAAGGGCCCTATGCGCTCGGAAAAGTCGCTAACGGTGACTTAATGTTAACTCAATTTAACTGTTATGTTATGTTAGTTTGGGCTCATAATATGATAAACATAACTATTAAATTATTATTTATTAACATGTGCCACAGTAGTTTTTTGGTATTGTAGGATTTAAAGTGCGGTTCGAACCTCTTTTCTGTAGTTGTCATTAACATTACGGTCACGCTCTTCAAACTTATGTTTTACAAATAAAATGGCCCATTGAATTTTCAACATAATTGCGTAATGTGCTAATTAACGCACTGGTGCGGTAAAGTAGCTCCATATGTACTGTAATAGTTATTTACGATACAAGTGCGGAAAAGAGGAAATTCGAAACGAGTGGCGATAAATGAACTAGTGCGGGAAAATAGAACCATATGTACTGTAAAATTTATTTTTAGTCCAATTTTGTTTATAAAATGTTTATTTTTTTTAACAAAACAGAGCAGAACAGAGTTAACCTGTAGATGCAACTGGTGACAAATTCAGAATTAAAATGTTTTAATTTACACGTCCTTTGGCAGGTTGAAAAGTTAGAGGCAGAGCTGGCCCGCTGGCGCTCAGGCGAGACGGTGCGGCCCGAGGAACAGGTGAACCTGCAGGAGCTCGAGGCCGTGACGCCCGTGACGTCATTCATCGAGGACAAACCTCCGGCGCCGGTAAGTGACCGTTTATAACTGTGACTCATGTTCCGGACTGGAATAGGTTTTAGGTTAACCAGCTTAATGTGACCTCTACGTCTGTGACAATTATAAATAATCAAGGTCTTCACTTACACGGTTTTTTGTTTGGTACTCGTGCGAGGGAGCAATTGGATGATCTAATGTTTACAGGAAAATTAGATTCGTTCCAGGATTTGTTACGTCAGTGCGGTTGAATTGGTATTGACATTGCTTCTTAGGAATGCATGATTTTATCGTACTTATTGTTGGCAAAACTATTCTTATTTGTTAAATGTTTTCCAGTTTTAGTAATAAAAGTAACTACCTTTCTGACCCATAATTTTGTTTCGCTGCTAATATGTATTACTATAATTTCAAACTTAAATATCGTGTCTAAATTAAATACCCACTAAATTGCTATAAATTAAAAGGACTCTAACAATGGTAACGGAGTCATATAGGTCCTTAATCAACATATACAGTGTGCTTAGGAGACGTGTTCAAACTAAAATGAAGCACGATATTAGCTCGTTTTATATGTTATTCAGATGCATACAGAAGATCATTAATTTTAGTGCCACAAAAGTCTATTACTGAACATGCTCTTGAATCTTGTATGAAAAAAAAATTGTTAACACGTTCCTCTATCTCAGCGGTCGGCAACCTTTTAGCAGCCAAGGGCCACATAGTAGTTTACGGAGGTGACGCGGGCCGTACTTTGTTAATATTTATGACTTTATGAGACATTGTCGTTTGTCACTATTATATACAAAATAGCCAAGGCGCCTCTCGGGCCGCAAGTGACAGATTCGCGAGCCGCATGCGGCCCGCGGGCCGCAGGTTGCCAACCGCAGCTCTATCTCATTATGTCGGAGTTAAAACGGCGTTGATTATTTGTAGCCGGTACCAGTAGCCGTTTCAAGTGCCGTGGAAGATGCGGCCATGCAGGGCAAGCTGGAAGCTCTGTACCAGCAGCTGGACGACAAGGACGAGGAGATCAACCAGCAGTCGCAGCTGGTGGAGAAGCTCAAGGACCAGATGATGGAGCAGGAAGAGCTCATTGCTTGCACAAGGTGCGCTATGTGTTGTAGTTATTATTTGTAGCCGGTACCAGTAGCAGTGTCAAGTGCCGTGGAAGACGCGGCCATGCAGGGCAAGCTGGAAGCTCTGTACCAGCAGCTGGACGACAAGGACGAGGAGATCAACCAGCAGTCGCAGCTGGTAGAGAAGCTCAAGGACCAGATGATGGAGCAGGAGGAGCTCATTGCTTGCACAAGGTGCGCTATGTGTTGTAGTTATCTTACTCAACATAGGATACCAATTTAGGTGAAAAAGAAAAATGTCTCACCATCAAATTAGTGCAATAAAGTTTTCTTCGCAAACAATAAGCATAAGCAATAAGGCATTTTCTAGGGTTTTTACCAGCTCGCGAGGACGTGTCCTGCTGTAGAATATATGGTGACTCAAAAAACCTTTAGGATGACGATGATGAGGCAACCATTTGGTGATAGAAATTATAGGTTTCGTCAAATATCTACAGTCGCCATCATATATATCGGAGCGTCTAAGGCGCTCACAAATATCTGAACACGCCTCTATTGTCAGGGCGTTAGAGTGCATGTGCAGATATTGTGAACACCTTGGACGCTCCGATATACCTGACGGCGACTGTACATTGTTTGATAGATAGTTTTTAGGGTTCCGTAAGGATAAAAACGGGACCCTATTACTAAGACTCCGCTGTCCGTCCGTCCGTCCGTCTGTCACCAGGCTGTATTTCATGAACCGTGATATAGGCAGTTGAAATTTTCACAGATGATGTATTTCTGTTGCCGCTATAACAACAAATACTAAAAAGTACGGAACCCTCGGTGAGCGAGTCCGATTCGCACTTGTCCGGTTTTTTACACCTTGAAAGACTCGAATTAACCAAATGTTGCATTTCAGGCGCGACTACGAATCCCTGCAGGGTGACATGAATCGCATCCAGCAAGAGAACGAGGCCGCCAAGGAGGAGGTGAAGGAGGTGCTGCAGGCGCTCGAGGAGCTGGCCGTCAACTACGACCAGAAGTCACAGGAGGTCGACAGCAAGAGCCGCGAGTGCGACCAGATGTCTGAGGAGTTGCAGGCCAAGCAGGTAACATATTATAGACACATATAGGTACTCTGTACTAGGTAATGTTGGAGGTATCTGGGCACATGAACCACATCCAGCAAGAGAACGAGGCCGCCAAGGAGGAGGTGAAGGAGGTGCTGCAGGCGCTCGAGGAGCTGGCCGTCAACTACGACCAGAAGTCGCAGGAGGTCGACAGCAAGAGCCGCGAGTGCGACCAAATGTCAGAGCGAGTTGCAGGCCAAGCAGGTAACATATTATAGACACATATATAGGTACTCTGTACTAGGTAATGTTGGAGGTATCTAGCCACATGAACCACATCCAGCAAGAGAACGAGGCCGCCAAGGAGGAGGTGAAGGAGGTGCTGCAGGCGCTCGAGGAGCTGGCCGTCAACTACAACCAGAAGTCGCAGGAGGTCGACAGCAAGAGCCGCGAGTGCGACCAGATGTCCGAGGAGTTGCAGGCCAAGCAGGTAACATATTATAGACACATATATAGGTACTCTGTACTAGGCAAATCTGGCTACATTAATCGCATCCAGCAAAAGAACGCAACAAAGGAGTAAAATGTACAGTCGCAGTCAAATATATGTTTACATGTAAATGTGCCCTATTACAGAGGTGCAAAAGTGTAAAATATATTTGACGTCCACTGTACAATAATTCATCGGCTTCCATTTTAAACCGAGCAATATAATAGTACATTATTGTCGAGGCTCGGAAGTAGCTACTTGCAGGCTAAGGATTCGTGTTAAACGGACGACCTTGGGTGTCCGTTTAATTGAATCCGAAGCCAGCAAGTAGCCTTCCAGCCGAGTCATATATAGTGTTTTTCTCAAAAATGGTGCAAGAAATATAAATATCATAGAAATATTTTACAAAAGCAACGTTCTTACGTATATATTTTCACAGAAAAAAGTAGAAACAATTGTAAAAATTAGCTTTGCCGCCTTTTTATATTAAAAAAAAAAATAGAAGTGTATTTTTCTGCCAAAAATACGTCAACCTATTTGAGACAGCTAAATAGTCGCGGTACTAATCATATGTTGGGCTGTTTAATGGGCCTGTGCCTTCATTTGATATGGCCATTTCAACTTTTAAAAAGTTTGGAACTCGACAAATAATGGAATTTGTATGCAACATTGCAGTCCCAAAATCGAGACTGCAATGTTTTTAACTTTTTAATTTTTGACTGACCATAAACTACGCGCTTCGCGACCTATTTTTTAAACGGCAAAGTCGACTTTGACGTCCATTTTTGAGAAAAAGTACATTTCAGCCAGGATTATTCTGACAAGAATAATACACGTACATATATGTGACATAACACCACTGGTTTACAATGTTTTTAAGTTTTAAAGGCTCTTCAAACAAATTGTCCTGATAGTAAAGTATGCCTGACTAAGAAATGAGTCACATCCCTACACATATTCATGCTACATGTAAACTTTAACGAGTGTAACCAAAGAGATCTTTATTGCTATTTTGATTATGCAATACAATAGTCATTAACTTTGATAGACCAGCTGATTAGATTATTACCAGCTACCAGCCATTAATTTTAGTGGACCTTATCACTATTGATTGCTATTAATTTATTGGCTTTTGTAATAATGACTCTTAACCCCTCGAGTTACGGACGCTATACGAAATGTATGACAAACCAAATCCTATTATTTGTGACTTCTGGCTGGGGCTCGAGGGGTTTGATGAGATTAAATTTATATCTAAGGATGGTATTCCATCTGTGCAATTTCTTTGTCCAATGTGCATTGCGTCTCACTCTCTCATTAACACATTCAGTGCCGAAAACCCGACTATCGGGTATTTTATGATTTCGTTCCCAGGCCGGACGACCTGATAGTCGGGATCGTGGCACTACTGCTTTATATGACGAAATTGTTGTGGCCTGGCGTGGACGTCTTGTTTGGTTGGGTGGAAATGTGTTAAGCAAAATGTGGGACGCAAAAACACATTGGACCGATGGAATACCATCCTTAGCTCTGAATACGTGAATATCTTGTTAGTCCCATTGTATTTTCTTGCGTGAGTTTTTTTTCAATGATGATTTCTTTAAACAGACGGCGTTAGCCTCCGCGACGGCCGAGCTGCAGCAGCTCCGCGACATGTCCGCACACCAGCGCAAACGCATCGCCGAACTGCTCTCCAACCTGCTCCGCGACCTCGCCGAGATCGGCGCGGCCGTCGGCGGCTCCGAGCTCGACTTCAAGCTCAACGTCGACACCGTGGGCAAGCTCGAGGAGGAGTTCACCGTGGCCCGGCTGCACATCAGCAAGATGAAGAGCGAGGTCAAGAACATTGTGCAGCGGTGCCACTCGCTAGAGACTGCCAATATTGACGCTAATCAGAAGGCAAGTTTAATAAATATTAAATTGTTCTGTTACTGTTCAAACTAATGTGAAAAGAGAAGAAAAACCATTGAACGAGTATTTGTCTCTAGCTTGGTCGGTCTAAATATAGTTAATATGAAAGTATAGATGCTAATGTATAACTTGTAGAATAAGCTAAGTCAAAAATAGCGGCCAACTGTGCCTCTCGTCAGATACCGCAAACATCGACGCCAATCAAAAGGTAATTACTCCGTGTTACGTTGTGTGACCTAGTTACCGCTGCGGCGATAGGAAATATTCATTTGAATGAAGGCCATACTTTAGAATACTTAGAAAGTGCTCGTAATTCTTATTTTACCTTATGTAACTTAATGGTTACGGTCAGTCGGATCAGCGTTATGCCATCACCTTTGTTTGCATTTGATGTGCAACTTTGGATGAGATACTATGATTTTGATCTTTGGTTGAATCGGTTTCTAAATGTGTCATTCTGGAATTATTGTTGCTCTCTATTTTAAAAGATTCCCATAAATTTTTTAGGGTTCCGTACCCGAGAAGTTTAGTGTTATTTTTTTTTAGACGCGTAGGTCGGCGAGATCTATCATATGACATGGCCCGTAATATAGTCTGTTGTAATATACACAGATTGTTTATTTCTAATAACGCTCCAATATTAAATAATGATATATAAAAGGGTAACCGGCGGTAATTTTATAATTAAAAAAACCAGTCAAAATTATCAATATCTACATTATCTATAATATCTATATTAACCTTGTGTTTCAGATCGAGGAGTACGAGCGTTCGCTGGGAGAATGCAGACTGCTCATCTCGCAGCACGAGGCGCGCTGCGCGTCGCTCGCGGAGTCCATGCGAGAGGCGGAGAACAAGAAGCGGCAGCTGGAGGAGGCCGCGGACGCGCTGCGCGAGGAGTGTGCTCGCCTGCAGGTAACATACAGACTACTCCTGTCCGAACCACACTACGTCCGAGCCTGCCGAATTGCCGAATTCCATAAAATCCGGCCTGCAATGAGGAAGCGAACGCATGGCCGTCACCCGGAGTCAAAACGAGTCAAATACCGAAAGCCAAGGCGTAATGTGCAACCCTCACCGAGTTCTATAAATAAATTTGCATGTTTCGATCCAATGCCGCAAGAAACGGGTTATTCCCACTAAGTTACCATCAAAGGAATAAATAAAAGGTGAAGAAAAAAAACTCAGTTGTTACCACTAATAACAACTTGGTGGTAACTAGTGAGAGTAACCCCAAGAACTTGCTAAATAAGTCCTCACGGACCATACAGGTAAAGAAAGAAATATAATAATAGTGGAATGCGATTTAACATCGATGTAATGCATTTACGCTGTACTTAGTGGGTAATTGGGTTTAACAACGTAAAAAACAGCGCGACAGGACATGCATGAAATCTAAGTAATTATTAATTAATGTTTCATGTCCAGGAAGGAGTTTTTTGGCGCAACCGTTAAGTAATGGATCCGCTAACACTAGTGTGACTAGTAATTTGTAATTTATGTATAACAACTGGATTAAAAATTATCCTTAACATGATGCCGATTGTGCACACATGTACTAAGAAATGCTGATAAATAGATAATGTACTATGTCGTTTTGAGTCATGATTGAACTGTACAGTCGACGTCAAAATATATTTTCATTTTTCGCTTTATTTTATTACAAAGGAGTAGGTGCAAAAGTGTAAACATAATATCTTTGACGTCAACTGTACCAGGGATGTCGCGGATGCAGATTTTTTGATATCCGCGGATGCGGATATTTAAAGCCTCACATCCGCGGATGCGGATGCGGAGGTCAAGATTTGGTACTTAAAAAACGTCAAATATTAAATTTTTAGTATATTTTATTAAAAAAAACGAAACGTTTAGTATTTGAGCAAGAATATAAATGCGTTTTATTTAATAAACAGTAACTTGGCCGACTTTTCGGGGTCTAGATGATTTCGTTATATATAATGACGAAATTACCTAGCACTTACGGCGCCGCTAAGACGTTCCTGTTACCAACTTGGTCGACATCCGCATTCGCATGAGCTCCGCATCGATTTAATGCGGATGTTCCGCGGATGCGGATGCGAATATTCGAAACATCCCTGAACTGTACCTCAGATGAAAAGCACCGAGAAAAACGCGATGTTTTCCAAATATCTATTGGTTTGGTTTAGTTACATGCTAGTGTTTTAAAGTGTCTAATGCTCTATTTTATATACTCAAATTTAAACTGCATAACTATCATTGGACATTTAATGAATTAGTGGACAATGCTCTCCTAAGGGTGGTATTCCATCTGTCCAATATCTTGGTCCAATGTCATTGCGTCTCACTCTTTCATTAAGCAAAATGTGAGTGAAAATACACATTGGACCAAGAAATTGGACAGTTGGAATACCACCCTAATGCAACGACCCAACACACTAATAAAGTTATGGAGCGTTCGGAATTCCGGTAGAAATCTGGCACACGGGATGTTTTGGTCGTCCAGTAGCGACCACAGATGATGGACACGTCCTGTAACTTATTGGCTCAATAATGACCTTTGAATAATCAGCTCCGCTTTAGACCACAAAAGTCTCGGTTGCTGCGGTTGCAGTCCTCGAGGTCGTCGAATAGTGGACGCATTGTATTGTGTTTTGAATTTACCATAGACTCTGTTTTATGAGCCGTTTACGAATACGATGCGAAAAAGACCAGCGCTGTGGTATATTTATGTCAGGGCATATTCTGAGTGGTGTCAAATTCGAGCCACTACAATGGCACAAATATTTAAGTGTTGAAGTTTTATATTGGTGTGGTATTTTGCAACAAAAGTTTTCTTCTTAAATGAGAACAGCAGCTAACCCGTACGCTTCGAGCGTGTACGTTTCAAGCTGAAACCCTTTGTAATCAATGGGGTTGGCAACTGTTAAAGGTTTGCATAAATGGCCATCATAGCTTGCCCCTTTTTCTGACTTTGTTAAAGGGCTGGCATCCAGACCATAAAATTCCGAATAAAATAAGAATTTAACACAATTCTAGGGATTGGCAGGGCAAGCTATGCTGGCGTCATCTGTATAATTCGACTGGCCAACTTCATTTATAGTGGTGGGCGGCAAAACGAGCGTGCGTTAGACTGACAGTATGTGTATATATGTGTGCCCGTGGGGCAGGCGGCGGAGCGCGTGTCGGCGGCGGCGGCGGAGCAGCGCGCGGACACGCAGGTGCGCGGCGCGCTGGAGGCGCAGCTCGAGCAGCTGCGCGCCGCGCACGCCACGCAGCTCTCCTGTCTGCGCGACGAGCTCGCCACCGTGCAGCGCAACCACCAGGACCTCAAGGAGTGAGTACTAAACCACCGCTCCGGGTTCACAATGTTGACCGACTATGACAATTCACCGTACAGTGCTGGCCTAACCCACCCACAAATTTGCAGTGTCAGGTGACAATTGTCAAGGTGGTAAAAAACTAGACCATCAGTCCACTGTGACTGCCAATGCCCTGTAAAAATTTGATATTTTTTTATATGATTCTTCTGATAGTTTTGTGGAGTGCCTAAAGATGCACAGATAAGTGCAGTTAAAACTTGCATCATGTTTATTATCCCGTTATACCATTTTACAGCTGTTTGGACTGTGAACACACACTGATATGCTTGAAACGAAGCATAAGCGTTTGCCTTCGAACGTTTCTTCTGGTGACTTCGTAATAACCAAATGCTGATAATGCTTATGTTATTATCATTAATGATAACTTTAAACACTGGGTCTATTTTAAATCCCATATTAATTACATCCGCCGACTTTTCGTGACCAATTTCCTTGAAATCAGGTAGACACGTGCTCATTATTTCCAATGACATAATTCAGTCACAACCTATACATTGCAATCCATTGAACTATCATATAAATATTTGAACAAGTGTTACCTTAACCTTGACAACAATAGACTCATAATAATACCATTGATTACGCACATGTCGCCTTACGTAAGTAATAATGAATGAAGAATAAACGACAACGTTTGTGTTATTCCAGCACTTACCAGGAGCTGACGCTGGCGCGGCAGCAGCTGCAGGACGACTACGACAAGCTGAAGCGCGAGGAGGCGGACAAGTCGGCCAAACTCAAGGAGCTCATGTTAGTGTCCCCGCGCCGCCACCTCGACAAGGCGGCCAAAGAGCACGCCAACCAGCAGATGGTGCTCAAAGACGAGTTCGACCCCTTCAGGGATTACATGCTATCCCCCAAGAAGGAGAAGCTAGGTTTCGGATACGCCATGCGCCTCGAGAAGGCCGCGGCGACAGAGGAAAAGTCGCTCTCGGCACTCCCCAAATCCTTCACCCGCCATACCTGCAACATTCACCCCCTCCAGTTGCATCTACTTATATCCGTGACCATGATCCTCCTCACCCATCGCTACCCTCAAATAGTTGTTTTGATTTAAGCTTACCCAGCTGTCTCTGATATTCTGCATGGATCTCTGTACACTTAGGACAATATTAGTTGCAGTGCCTTTTCATTCCTTGGTTGACCAAAACCCAGGGTTCCAAACTATGTGTGGAGATCCATGGTTTGTCTTGAAAGTATTAAGTTGACGCTTTTCAGCTGGCTTATATTACGTATGACCTAACCAATAATCGATTTCTAAACGTAACTTTTTCTCGTCGATAATATCAGCCAGTAGTGAAAATTACTCGTATTTATAACACCACTTTGGATGAAGTGGGACTTATTTTGGAATTTAACATATACCTTATTTTTTTTATACATTTTTATGCTTCGCTTCCGAGAGTTGTGATGCTAGTCGATAAAGCATTTAATTAATTCACTAGTCACAAACTACTTATAAGTAGAGAATATTTACATTATCTATTTGTAAGATAAATCCGTGTTGTACGCAATCTACGTGTATTCGTAGTTGTTGACTTCGTAGCATGTTTGATAGTGTGATGTGCATTTTAGTTTAATGAAAGTTGGTCGTTACTCGTACGTGATAATAATGTTCAGTTCAAATACCTACTTGTTAATGAAGTAGTTTTAACGTCGGATCCATTTCGGGTAGGTAAATTAAAAATGTTGGTGCGTTTTCGTGTTGTGTTGACTTTTACACTGCCTTGTTATTAGTTGTCTAGTGTATCGATCGTTCGGGAATCGTCGAATAGATGAAATTGAACGGTGCAGTTATTTTGGTCTCAAATTTCTACTTAAGGGTGCAAAATTAGGCACAAAATTTCAAAATGAGTTGTTTCTACAAAAAACGTTATGACGTTAAACTTATCAATGTGTAAATAATTGTAAATAGTTTAAATGTTTGTATAGAGAAGGCGCGCATATTTTTAACAAATATTTTTATATATGACAACTATAAACCATCAACATTTTTAGATATAATATGGTTCATATAAGATAGAAATAGGATTATTTATTACCTAGTTGTATACATTATATCAATTCGTTATTCTAGTATGAAATACGATGCAATAAGATGCTACTTAGGTAACATGGAACCATTAAGTAATAACGGCAATACAGTATGTAATAAGCTTTTAAAACCATTTTAGGACATTCCAATGTTGGCATTTTTACGACATATCATTTGCATTTTTTATTTTAATTATATCATTGTCATGTTGCTCTGTCACGTCCTGTGATCACGCGTGCTTGAGACATTGATCATTGCCATTACCACTATCAGTATTATATTGCATTTAAACAGATCATTGTCCCTGTGTCCACGTCACTCCCTATAGTCTATGTGCACTCGAAATGCCGAAGAGTGATTGTTGCCTCTATTCCCGGTCGTGCAGTCTTGTGTAAATAGAAATAGATGTATTAACATAATACCTAGTCCACTTTCATATTTTCTATTTGCACAAAGCTCCATCAGGTTGGCTCAAGACTTGATCTAGAAAACGTTAAGCCTATGAGATAAAAAATGTTTAACTAGGGATTTCTAGATTAGTCTTGTAATGTGTAGTTACTACTAAACATTCTCTAGGATGCTAATTGTTAGACAATGTACAGTTAAGGTCCAAAATGTTTACATTTCTTAAACTCATTATATGATCTTTCAAAATAATGTAAGCATATCCGACCCCGGCTGTATAGTACTACGATTAAAAGTGTGCGCTTCTTGTCACTGGCGACTATTCATGATATCATCTCAAGTAATCGCAGGCGTAAATTTCCGAGGTGCACATTTTCAGTCGCAGTAGCGTAAGTATGAAGTAGACGTAGTGCAGTCTTGTCGCAACGCCTTCTGCTTTTTATAAAATTTTGAGTTGTCATTTTATTCCGCACGTATCCCATTCATATTCATTCCGCCGGGAGCTGGCGATCCGAAACGGCCTTACATCAGGGGACGATGTATATGTATGGGTCGTGCCAAGTGACATGACAACTCAATCGCATCTGTTCGCAGGTAAACTCGGCAATCATACTTTTGTTTATTTTTTGTTTGTATTTCTTTATAAAGTGATGATTTTTGTTTCGGTGCAGTCAAAGCGTGGAGAGGCGTGAGCAGGCGCGGGCCGATCTCAAGGGCTTGGAGGACACGGTCGCTAAGGAGCTGCAGACCTTGCACAACCTGCGCAAGCTATTCGTGCAGGACTTGCAGGCAAGTTTTTCACTATCAATTTAACCCATTCATGGCCACGAACCGCCGAGCGTACACAATACGCCAGGCCACCATACAAACCGTTTTTAGCTAAAACGTATGACTCAGCTTATGGGTGTCGAGCCTGGCGAGCACGGTAAATAAATCGCCGCTTATGAAGCCGGCCAGTTGAACAGCATTATGCAACATTTTTACTAACCACCGTTTTTCTGTGCCTATCAAAAAAAAAAACTAAGTATTGCAGTTTGTAGGAATGAACATTTTTACTTTCTACAAGCTTTTAATGTTTGATTTGACCAAGCTAAGTTGACAGCAATTTTGATAGCCCAGCCTGTGCAAGTGTTAAGTTAAACGTCATAATTTCATAGAAGTTTGACATTTAAATTACACTTAGGTGCTCAGCCTGTGCTATCAAAATCGCTGCCAACTTAGCTTAGTCTGACTCTATTTAACTTGCCGTGTTTGTTGTTGTTGTTTTTTGGGGCAAATCTTGGAAGTTAAATCAGACCCGTTTCCCGATTTAGATGAAATTTTGCATACATATGTAAATCGAATGACAATGCAATATTATAAAGACATGCAGCTGATCTGATGATGAAAACAGGAGACGGCCATGGGAACTCTGTGATAAAACAACAAACAAATTCCGGTAATCCATAGCCATGGTCACAAAATACGAAATCAGTAAACAGCACAGGAGGAGTATATAGTCGCCAACGAATAAATCGTGACTAAATAATATTTCCCATGTTACTCCAAAATACAACTCTAAAAGGGGGGATGCGACGAATCACTTCTTGAACTCTTGTGATAAATACCACGTGAAAGATAATACCGCCGCCGCCGCTCGGATGCATTCCTTGTTTATTGTCCAAGTGTGGCCGATAAGCTTACACCTGGTCGGTCATTATCTTTGTTTTGGTAAACGCCATTATATTAGTAACAATAGAGAACTTAAAATGTATTATAGTTCTTACTGTCTAATCTGCCGTAGAAACCACGATGTTTTAAAAAACTTGTAAATATTTATCACAAACTATTTGTAATACAATACATATTAGTTAGTGATGACTGTTTCAACCGCCTTGTTTTATGTTGGAACGAAAAAAAAATTAACCTTAACATCATTGTTAGTAGGTAATTGCCTAAGATACAATACAACGATCACCAAATATTATGACATAAAAGTACAATGGGAGAAAATCCTAGTTGCCTTACCCCTCATACAAAACAAAATATTATTATACTACGGTTTGGTTCCTACAAAATGTGGCTTACCATCATCCAAACAGTAATCGGTTGTAAAATGGTACAATATCAAACAGCTTCAACATGAAATAAGCTTTAAAACCAGCCAATAATGTTTATTTTAGCCTGCTACGGAAATATTAGTAGTTTTTACAAGTAGTGCCAGGCCACGGTGACCCATACCTTGAGCCATGTCAATAACTTCTGAAATATATATATTTTTTGTATTTTTTAAATATGGATTTTTATGTTTGCTTGCATCGCATATGTGTCTAGAATTACAGTATATTTACTATATTGCACTGATAGTAAACCAAACTTGAATATTCTATAGACCCTGTTTTCATAAAAAATATGTGTTTATAATTTTTTAACCTAATATACCTTATAGAAATGGTTGTTAGCTTATATGATACTTACGTTATTACATCAAATTACGTTTCGTTTAAGTTTAAATCAGAATTTATTCAAGACTCACATGTGAGTCACTGGCCCTGCGGAACTGTTTGAGCATGACCCATACGCTGAGTCGCTGGCCCTGAATGGGTTAATGATGATGAATGGACACAGACTGGTAAAAAGAAATGAATCAAGAGAAGAAAATAACACTGACATTTTCATGACTGAACTAAACGTGTTGTTCACATATCCGTTACTCTGCGATACTTAAATATTATCTAACCTAGTGATTTCTGTGCATTGTCTCGAGGCTCATGATTCTAGAGCTACTTATCTTTATATTCAGGGCGTCGCTAAAAATTATGCATATAAAGGGAGTCGCATTACAAAAAAGTTTGTTACCTCTCGGTCTAACCATTGGCACCAACTTGCAGGCCAGAATAAAGAAATCGATCAACTCGGAGGAAGGTGCCGAGGAGGAGGGCGGTTCCCTGGCCCAGAAGCAGAAGATCTCGTTCCTGGAGAACAACCTCGAGCAGCTGACGAAGGTGCACAAGCAGCTGGTGCGCGACAACGCCGACCTGCGCTGCGAGCTGCCCAAGCTGGAGAAGCGGCTGCGCGCCACCATGGAGCGCGTCAAGGCGCTGGAGACTGCACTCAAGGTATACATATATTATTCTACATTTTTTTTCTTTACGAACGCGGGACTTACGCGGGATAAAAAAAGTTTTTAAAGAAGTTATTTTGTTATATTTAGCTGATGAATCGGAATACGAGTTTATTTTACACGTTATCATTATAATCATAAAGTCCATATTACAAATTACAAGTATATCATAATATTCATAATATACAGCAGCGTGTTTAAATGTTGACTTTATTCAGACATCATACATTGTAAGCTCTAAAGTTAAAAGCAACTGCGTTTTCATGTTTTTACGATGAGATTCATTGAGATTATGTTTTTTTTTATTGCAGGAAGCAAAGGAGGGCGCTATGCGAGACCGCAAGAGGTACCAATTCGAAGTGGACCGGATCAAAGAGGCTGTTCGTGCCAAGAATCTCGCCCGAAGAGGCCCACAGGCACAAATCGGTACGTATTTCATTCTAAATTGTAAATACATTGGCTGTGTAACCCTTTTTCAGGCATAATACATCTTTTTTTTTACCGCACACAAGTCAATATAGTTTCACCCCGCTGTAAGATCAAAACAGATTAATTAGACTTGCAGAATTTTTTTATCCAATGAATCTCCACTCCGAAGAAGTTGTAAATATAGACTATCTACCTTATTGACTGAACCGAACATGTTTTATTTTATTCTTTCCATAAACTTTTAGGCATGTTAGATATGACAGGTGATTAGATAAGTAATGTGTCGTTGTATGTTGCAGCGAAACCGATCCGCGCCGGCGGCGGGCACCTGGTGGGCGGCGCGGCCGGCGCCGTGCGGCCCGCGCCCGCGCAGGACATCAAGCGCAAGTCCATCGTCGTGGGCGGCCGCGGTCAGTACCACCACCACCCACCACCCACTGCGCGATACTCACTGCTACATGATAACACCTGCACAACATTCATTCGATAATTTTTACCCATTTCCAAAAATATAAAGAGGTTCCCCACATAGTTATGTTTAACCCTTAATAAATCGGGCATATATTAACCGCCATGATTTACATTTGATTACAAAATTGTAAAATTCATTTTTGCGTAATTTCTAACGATTCTTTTGCCTTATTAAAGGTTGAAAGCTAAATTAATAGAAACCTTTAATCATCCCATGTTTGATTCCACAATTAAGACAGATTTATTTGTTTGTATTTTTATTGTTCTTTGTAGTCCTACAATATTCTTTTTTTTAATAAAGTACTGATTGGATACTAAAAAACAACAGTAGCCTTTTTGAATAATAAACTAATGTTTTATTGTTTGTTTCAGATGAAAGTTGAAGAGCTAACCACATCACATCTTAGAGAATTTAAATGGAACTTCATAGGTGTACCTAACTTACGGCGAAAATCATTCTCGAGCATTATATCCATTATAATAAAAATACGTGTTTAATAAAAGCCTAATTTAAGCTGCAACAAAAAAAAGAAATATCGTAGTTCTCTTAAGCTTAAATGTTTCGGGCGATCTAATTAATAATGTCAGTGCACATGGACTTAGACGGTATAGCTTTTTGCTAATATTTAAGCTACTTAAAATTAGATATGTATAATTGTTAGGTACCCCTGCAAAAAGTATTACTTTCTATATAATCAGATCCGAAGCGACGGTTGCTTTTTTTTTACAAAGGAGATAAAATATTTTTATGAAATGACAAAGTATTAAATTTAGCTTGATAACGTCTTGAGTGCTGATCGCATTACATACTAAATTAAATATTCTAATTAATCTAAGTGGTATAATTCCGTGGGATGAAATGCGGCCGATGAAAGTACGTTAAATGTGCAGTACAAAGACACCGAGCCAGTTACCAAGATTTCTGGAAACACTGAGACAGTGCTCCCATTTCTCCCATCGGACACGATTCATGTTTTCAAAAGTTGCAATACGTTATTATGTTAAGATTCGCTGTGAATAATTTGCAGACTTGCATATGCTACCGCACAAATAAAATAAAAATACAAAAAAAATGTTTTTTAAAATAAGTGTCTATTACGGTTGCTGTAAAGTCCTCGTAATCACGTGTGGTGGCAAATGCATACCAGTATGCATCTTCAATGTGTAGTTGTAGATTAGGCTTCATTGATATATATTTTTATATATTGTGATAAGCGTTGTTATGCCGACAAGCGAGCATTTATTTAATTACTAACGAATGATTCGGTAGGTTCGTTAAGGTGTCATGGGTGATAACGAGAACTCGAAACAGTCAGGAACAGATTATAATAGATTGTCGGGCATTGGATTGAGGACGTGAGTGCCTGCGCGACTTGCTGCAACTAGCAAGTTCTCTGCTGTCAGGCACAGTCTGCGACGCCAGAAGGATTCATATTTTACATTTTTAGTGGGTGATTTTTGTATTCCATCCAGGAATATGAAAATCTCATTCAACTAATTACATTTTTGCTCTGGTTACATAGGAATACATATAAAATAATATTTACCAATGCGTAGTAAAAGCACTTATAGAAGAGTTACTGCATAAATTAGTGTAGGTTGGTTATCATTCATTATCACCTTTCGCTTAGCTCTCATCGCGCGTCATGTTCACGTTTGCTTGTGATCTGTGATTTTAGCACATAATATAATGAACCCCGTCTGCTTAGAAAGTCTCAGTGGTTATTTTAGTTAAGTTCCGAGCATATGTAATGCCGCGGAACGTAAACGATATACGTGCAATATTCCTTTCAAGCACATGATAAACGAATGACAAGTGATGCTTAAAATACCTACCCAGTACCCGATTGGTTGAAGTTCTCTATTGCTTTTAGGATACATCCGCTTCATCTAGATCTGTAACTTTTATAAGTACTTACGAATGTAATCACGAATAGGGGCCAGCAGTGCCGCGTCGCGTACATGAGGAGTTATGGAACTACGTGAACCACATGTCAGAAAACCAAAGATAAATCACATTTTTAGATTTATTGATTGAGATTAAATGCCACCTGAAATTCAATAAGTTATATCCCGAATTACTCGATGGTTCCAAAGCTCCTTGTTTTTCTTGCAATACATATATGATTTAGGTGTAAAGTTATAGTAAATTATTTCACAATTAAGTTAGGTTCTCGATTTTATAATTTTTTATTTATTGTTTCACGAACCAAAATTGTCTTGTTTTTTTTTTCACTTTTAAAGTGTTGTACGCTTTTTTTACATACCTCTATTTACATAATTTTAACAATCATGATCAAATACATATATTTTTTCATTAAAAATGGGGATGTAAGCAAAGATGCATTCCACGAGGAAACTCAAGTGTGTGTCTTTGTCGTCGTTAAGTCTAGATTGTTTTGTTTTGTTGTCGTGTAGGTACATAAGAGGCTACCCTCGGTTACTCGCGCCTGTGGTGGCGCTCGACGGGCTCCGGCGCATCGCAAACAAACCGACAGGCTTGCCTTTGCACCAAGTGATTTAGTTTGTATTGACATCTTTTGTATGATGTATTTAATATACAGGAAATTCTCAGAAAGAGCGTTTTCTTGATTTTTATTTATTATAAAAATAAAATTATGAATTTAATTTGCTAGAGTGTTTTTTATTTCCCATACCGTTTCCCCCATCCCTAAGGCTCTGTACAAAAGTTATTATTGCGGTACACTCAATTAATCTTCAATATTTTTGAACTACTGGAAAAAAATATTTTTGATTCAAGCTATTTTCCTCGACTGTACTTTAAGACATACATATATTTTGTACAAACAGCAACACTCCTTACTGTGCATTGGTGAACCTTATTACGAAAGACAAGGTCCACCGATACACAGTTAATAGTGTGGGCGGTGGTACTCGTCGAGACGATTTTAACGAGCCCAAAACATTCTTTTCACCACACCAGCTCAGAAAGTCTTACTTTGCACTTCAAAAACGGATAGCAAAGTTGCACTTTGCTATCAGTAATTCACATGTGAGGCAAAGTAATCAAATGCAAATTGTGAGTTGTTTTCTTATGTTTGCTGGTAGAATTGACTTTTAAATGATGATTTTGGATGATAAATATTTAATAACATTCATTTGATTTTGTTTGATATTTTACATTTAATATTTGCTTCGGGTTGGTGTGGTGAAAAATTTTGTGTTTCACTCGGGGGCAAATTTTATTTAACCCTCGTGCTTTGAAACCCTCGCAACGCTCAAGATTCCATTTTTCGAACCACTCGTTACGCTCGTGGTTCAATTTTGGAATCTTTCGCTTGCTCGGGTATCTGGGGGCACGGCCGTGCCCCCGCCAAGACGAGACAAAGGGCAAAAGGCAGTGCATATCTTTTCTCGGCACGTTTCGTCGTATTTTCGAACCCTCATAGTTTCGGCTTGGATAATGATAGAGCTGAAATTTTTTGTATATTATGTAGTTAGTGGACTTATCAAAAACACCAAGTTATTACGCTACCTATTATACTTAAAATTTTATAGATACTTTAATTTTCACTGTCCGAACCATATGAAATTCGTGTCATAGAAAATACAGACTACTTCCTGAAGACCTAGAAGGCTGAAATTTGGCATGTAAGGATAGGTCTGTATGCTAACACATATAGTGATGAGAAATCTGTAACTTTCGCCCTGCAACCCCTTGAAATGGGGGTATCTCAAAATTGCTGTAAACCTGAAAACATTGGTTCCTGAAGCCCTAGAATTGTGAAATTTTGTGTGGTAGCAGTGATTGGAGTGCTAATAAAGAAACAACAATAAAAAAAACCAAAAAGTTTTCGAAGTGCAGATTTGAACCAGTTTCACGTAAACCAGCCAAGTAGCGCCCTCTATATTGGCACTGTTCTTGTCGTAAACTTTTCGAAACCTTACTTACCTACAACTTCAAACATAAGGGAGGTTCTGTGAACTGAAGAACCTCGCGAACATAGCCTAAATAAGACAAGTGTAGCCTATTAGAAGTGTAGCCTGTATTGACACTAAAATTGTTTTATCGAACTTGAATAGCAGTTAAAGGAGATCGTCGATTTTATTCGGCACTTGGGCCCAGAACAAAGATGAGCGTTTTGGATTGAAACGAACGTCTTATTAATCGTCATAATCTCAAAATTACGAAACTAAACACAGAATTACGAAATAAGACGGGAATGATGAGAAATCCTGCAGTGAAAACATGAATCTAGAAAGAAAAACTTTTGTACACCTATGTGTAAATTGTGTAGGTATACCATTCATACTATTCCGTAAATAAAGTGCGGTTTTTTGTTCAGAAATAATTACAAAATCTGGCGTGTAAATATAACTGAAATCTTTTTCTCATATAATATGAAGCAATATTTTGATCTTGTTTGTAGTTCATTATTTCCGAATTCTGCGTAGGTGGCGCCACTACCACTATCTGTCACAATCTGGGGGTCTAACGCGAAACAAGAGATATGAAATTTCGTTATCTAAACACTCTCTCACTCTTGCATATTCGAGCGATAAAGAAGCAGATAACTCAATTTCGATTTTCGCATTTACCGGTAGGCCCTGGTTAACAAACTGCCTTGATGCATCAATATCATATTTTATTGTCTGTGAAAACTTGTCTAAAAACCTTCGAGCAACACGGAAGGGAGGCGGCATTCGCACTATTTCCCCTCTGCCGAGGTACAAGATTAGCGCGTCAATCTAATCTAGCGCGGGTAATAAAACTAGTTGCACTTGGATTTTTCACTAGACCGAGTCCAGACGCGCGCGTGAACACTGTTGCACAAAAATGCCTGTTTGCTCGGTTTTTTGTTATAAAAAGAGGACGGAGACATCAAATTTACAAAAGAAAGTGTAACATTTCACATGTAATATTTTTTTTTTACATATCATACGTTTAATTACATTCAAACACAATTATTATGTTTTAGTCTCATGTAATTGTTGGATTTATCGATTTTGCTCGCTCAGTACAAATTGCGGATCGGTCGAGCGACAAATCCGACTTCTCATCTCTCAGAATACAATAACATACTTCAACGAAAATGTGTTAGTGTGCGTGTTGTGACACTTGTCACTCGTCCGTACACAAAAAGAGATCGAGGTTTGCAAGATTTGTCTTTGACGTGTGTCATTTTCTATGTATTTATGTCGTCATTACAGATTGGATTTAGTATGTAAGTGTGTGAGAAGTGCGACTGTGTGCACCTTTCCCCCCGCGAAAAATGGCAGAAAGATTTGTACGGTGAGATACCGCTTGGGCCCCTCCCTTCCGATGTGTCGGAAGCCGGTGTTGCTCGAAGCTAAAAACAATTTAAGGTACAGTATGTATAAGTTACTCTATGATTTTACTAGAGGCGGTAGTGCTGCACTCTGGCGGCAGAACATTGCAGTAATATCCCCTATTGACCATTTGTAATACTTCTTTAAACAATAATAAGGTTTATTTCAGGTTGGCGTTCCTTGCAAATATGTGACAGATTGATAAAAGATGGATGCGTTTCGTTTCGTTGTATAAAATGAGTAGTATATATTATCATGATTCTGAATACATTTACATCTCTTAACTTTAAACCAAAATGCAAAGACAATTAAGTATTATTCTAAACTACGTATGTTAGGTATTTTGATAGCCGTTTGTAATTTAAACGTAGATACAAAAAAATATGATAATGATATATTTTTATTAGTATCGAAACGCACGTATGTCAGTTATGAGGCATATGAGGCTACACCGAAGACTAGGCAGTATGGCCTTTGGTCTTAGCCTGTCCAGAAAGGACGAATAAAAAAAAAAAAAAAAAAAGCATATGAGGCTATGACAGACAGTGGCAGTTAGTGTCAAACTAGAATACAGACTTGTCTACCCACCATAAAGCTTAGTGCAAAGAGCTTAGTGCTTAGTGAATATATGGCTCCTTAGTGAAAAAACCTCACGGTTTGTGTGAATTTGAGGGTTATGTCAATGCTAATAAAGATGTTGACGACGCAAAGCTTTTGTTAATAAATATATTGATTACTTAACGGAAATAAATAATGTACTTAATGTCTTTTTACTATGTATTTCTAATACCCGTTTCATTTACACCCAAGATTATATCTTTCCGTAATAAAATCCATATATAATTATAATTACTGTAAGTCTGTACCATATACCTACGCGATGGTTTTTCTACGGGCCCAAAATCGACGATCTCCTTTCTGCATTCGATGTAAGCATGTAAATAGCTAGAACGTTACACATGTCTCAAAAAAGAAAAAATGTCTAATGATATTGAAACCGCTCCTTCTTTAGGCGCTGATCTACAATGACTCCGTCATTTTGTAAATTTTCCAAAAACTGAATAGAAAAATCGGTTAATTAAGCTGAATCAGAGACCTTCGTTAACGCTTGGGTCATTAAAATAAAAAAATCCCTATTATGTTTATAATGCTTTCAAATTTCTAGAAACTTACAATTATAATCATTTATAATACATAAAATTCCTGACTTATAATTTATATAGGCCCTACATAGCTGGCGCTAGCAATAGGTACCTACGTAACTTTTATAAAAACCTAAATGTTTTAAAATTATGCCTGTGTTTATATCACCTTGTATTATCGTAGTTTCTATAAACGAATATGTCATTTAGCCTATTTCTAGCTGGTATATCAACTCTTACAAAAATGAATGAAATCCCACCAAAAACATTTCATGTAAAGTGTTGCCAAGACTAGGCGCATAAAGCTTTTACACTTAAAAGATATCAGATCCCGTAGTAGGTACCAAGACTTTAACTCTGTCGGTCCTAACTTTATAAGCTCTAACTGTATAAAGCCAACATCTTGGTCAAACAGTACGGCTTGGCCGTTTCGTTGCAGTGACATAAACACTCCCTCGGTGGACTTGTTGTGCAAAGTAGTAACACAGGTCTTTCAAATTCTGAAAGTGTCATAACGGGATTGTCCATATGACAGCAACGAAACGGCCAAGCCGTACTGTTTGACCGGCTGAGCCGTAATGTTGGCTTTATACAGTTAGAGCTTATAAAGTTAGGACCGACAGAGTTAAAGTCTTGGTACCTACTACGGGATCTGATATCTTTTAAGTGTAAAAGCTTTATGCGCCTAGTCTTGGCAACACTTTACATGAAATGTTTTTGGTGGGATCAATATTAGCACGAGCGGTTAAACAACAACTTTGCCCCCTTGTAAAACAAATAACTATTTATTACCAGGCTTATATGGTCCACTTCTGTTTATAATCTTCAGTTGCACATATTGTTGCACCGAAGTTGTGTAGGTATATTCTAAATTTCACTCAATTGCAATTTTAAAGTAGGGAGGTCAAGTGTAACTTGTAACATCAGACAGGGGGTTTTCAGGGTTCGTGAAGCTTAAAAACCCGGCCAAGTTTGTGTCGGGCAACGCATAGTGGAGGGACCCGACAGGGAAGCGCTTTCGTGTTGTGTGTCAAAAGAATTGCGCCATTACTTGAATACTAAATTATATTTGTATTGGTCAATCAAATGCAACAATATATTCATAGGAATAATACTTTATTCGCAAGGATTTCTTAAAATATTTCAAATAAACCGGTCAAATGCGTTATATAACAGGTTAAACCTGCAATCACCAACAAATACTGTTGTTAAAAGTAGATGCAAGCGCTATTACAGGTATAAACAACGTGACTGGGCAAATCATTAATAATTAAGTACAGGAGGAATTACTAGATATTAATCATTATATGATTATTGATGCTTTAAAATAATATAAAGTCATAGTTATTATTTCCTAAAATAATATATTTTTCACCTTAATGATATTTTCTAGAATAAAAACTTTTAATACATATTGATAATTCATAACTGACAAATAAAACGTTCCAGTAAATATTCTTCACATAACATTTCTCTTCATTTATACTGACTAAAAATATCACAGACATCATTCTTGAAACACATAATAATATGTATGCGATTAGGTACTTGGAATTATAGAACAGTGAGTACTTATACCTACTACGTACAACTTTCAAAGCGTCCAAAAAATATTGCCGAAAAAAAAATCTAAGTACCTAAAATTAATCGGGGATAAAGAAACGAGATGTACGATGAAGTCAGGAATATCGATTCTTTTGTTTTACAATTTGTATATCAAGATTTGCAGCTACACAGAATAAATTTACTGAAACCCAAGATAATGCCCAACGCCATATGCCGTTCGTTTTAGTTGAACAAAGTAAGATCGATTAACAGCAACACTTAACTGACCATCATTGGACCTTACATGTATAGGTACAATAAGGTTTATGAAATGAATTGTCAGACAATAGTAGGTACAGTCAACCAATCTGAATCCTAGGCTACTATAGAACCTTGTCGCTGTAACTACTAGATACATGACATACCTATTACCTACATCACTCAATAAGAACTGTCGTAGAAGATAAACAAATTCATTCATTCTAGTATGGTTCTATAGTGGCCTAGGAATTAAATGGGTTGACTTGAACAGTAAGCTGAAGAGATAAGTTTAACAGTAAAAATATAATTCCATATTTACTTAAATATGATCTTTTCGTATGTTTCTACTAAACGGAATCGTATAAAATTAAATCCTAATACTTTATACGTCTCAATCCATTTTAAAGCTAGATTACGTCTCATATGTACTTTTAAATGTATATAAAGTACAAAATATTAAAATAAATAATACTACTCTAATACTTAACACTAAGTGCATTTTACTGAAAATATTTCATTTTGTAATATTATATTATATTTAATTAGATCCTATCATGAGAAGAGACGTGATGGGTTGAATTTTGTAGTTTCTTGCTACAGTTGCTACAGCCAACTACAGCCTAAAATTCATTGAGTGAGATTCAGTCTAAGAAAAAAAACGTGCCCCCTTGTTTGACAGTTGACGTCAACTTATGACAACTACAGTTACTGCCTACGGAGCCGTACAGCGCCATCTACATTGGAGGTCAAATTGGAAGCACGAATTTGTCTCAGATTTCACAGATTAATGCCAATCAATGAATCTTAATTACACGTAAAATTAGCATAAGCTAATTATAATAATGTAATTGTCTGCCGCACCCCAAGAGAGCGTTCCTGGAGTGATTCTTACTCGTCGTCCTATCCGTCGCATACTTAATTGCACATAGATACGTTTCCAATGTTATCTAGCATAGTATAAAACTGATTGCATTGAGGTGTAATACCAATGCCACATAAATGCTACACATTATATTAGACTAAAGAAAAATCAGGTAATTCCACTTTTTGACACAAATTTCCTATAATTACAGTATTAAACAAAAACATACCTACTCCTTTTTTTTGAAGTGAAAACTTCTTTAGCGGCGCTGTGCACTTTTTGTGATGAGGAAAACATGTTAAACTCGCGACAGGTAAGATTCGTAAGACGTAAGACGAACACGTGACCTGATCGAAAAACTGTTACAATGTCATTGAGTTTACACTTCTGCCGGCACTCCTGGAGTGCAACCCGTTGTTTTTTTTTTTCAAACAATAAGCTGCCCGAAAATTTGCTTGCCATGTTTAGACAACACCTAAATTAACTAGGTGCGTGAAAAAACTGTATTAAAAGTTATGTCCAACTTTCATGATAAGTGCCTTTAAACAAGTTTTTTTCAGTTTTTTATGCAACCGTGTCTAAAGGTAATAATAGTGGCTATTTACTTGGCAATCAGAGAGCGTCGTAGGTGGAAGTGGACTCGTTGGAATGTTGACGATTTAGCATGTGACTCGATCCGTTCGATCTCGAGGACGATGAAGTACTGAAAGGAAACCAAATGATTTAGTACATACAGACCAGTGTTAGTAGGTATATTACGCCTAACAACGACTCAATTAAAGAACTTGAAACTTAATTTAAGGCTCATTTAGACGGTGCGAGAACTCGCATGCGAGTTTCCTTACATTGCGGTATTTAATTGGTCGGCTGAATTGGACGTAACCAATAGTCCTCAATGTAACTAAAATCGCATACGAGTTCACGCGCCATCTAAACTAGCCCTAATTAAAAGGTTACATGTATCGCTTACCCAAAGAATGGCAAGATGGTGATTAGCTGCGCTCGACTGGTGCACTCCCTCAACTCCGGTTGGACCAGCAAAATGTGCCGCAAATACGCCTGCAGCGCCACTCGCCGGCTCTCCACGAGATGTGCGTCCTATTAACCAATCAAAGAAAATAAAGCTGCATAGTTTAGGGCCATTTGCACCATACCACGATACCACTAATCCGGGGTTAACCGGTTAAACCGTTAACCCAGTGTCGAATTGTACTGGTAACCAAGGTAACTCCAGGTTTAACCCAGGTTAGTGGAATGGTGCAAGTGGCCCTTAGCAGAATTATAGCTGCAGGAACTTATAGTCATTATTATTATTATCCCAGGAAAAATCTTAATAGCGCGATTCAGAATATTTGCTGCAGGGAACAGAGCCATCTAGCGACGAATTTGGTACCTAAATAAAATTGTAGGTGTCTGGGGTCACTCTCCCAGGAAAAATCTTAATAGCGCGATTCAGAAATTTTGCTGCAGGGAATAGCGTCATCTAGCGACGAATTCGTTAACTAAATAAAATTGTAGGAGTCTGGCTGGGGTCATTATTCCGGGAAAAATCTTAATAGCGCGATTCAGGATTTTTGCTGCAGGGAACAGCGTCATCTAGCCACAAATTTGGTAACTAAATAAAATTGTAGGAGTCTGGGTTCATTATCCCGGGAAAAATCTTAATAGCGCGATTCAGGATTTTTGCTGCAGGGAACAGCGTCATCTAGCGACAAATTTGGTAACTAAATAAAATTGTAGGGGTCTGGGGTCATTATCACAGGAAAAATCTTAATACGCGCGATTCAGCATTTTTGGTGCAAAGAACAGCGTCATCTAGCGACGAATTTGGTAACTAAATAAAATTGTAGGACTTGGGGTCATTACTCATTATCACAGGAAATATCTTAACAGCGCGATTCAGAATTTTTGTTGCAGGGAACAGGGCTATCTAGCGAGGAATTAGGTAACTGAATAAATGTGTATATGTAAAACTGTATACAAAACTGTACGTACCCGTTTTCGCAGAGTTTTCTTTGGAGGAAAATTATATGACGCTATGTCTGGATGTAATTTCTTTAGCTGCATGTGGAGCTCGTGGAACTTAGCATATCGGTGATATACATTCCATTCTTCATGACCAATTTTGAGAAATATCTGTAAATTGATCACATCAATCAACATATACCAGTTGCAAAGCTTAAAAAGTCATAAAAATCTGTCTCTTGCCTCTAAGGATTTTTTTGCAAGTTATAGTTATATAGTTAAGTTATAGTTATATCAAAGACATATGTAACTTCGTATAAGATGAATAAAGTCTAAGGAAAAAACGTGCCTCGGAAATCAAGAAAAAGTCATTCTCGGATAGATGGCGCACACACCTTTGGCCTATGGTCGGCTAGATGGCGTGACGACACCGTTTCATATTTAACATATATATCAGTGAATGAACATGGGTCAAAATGATACAAAAATAATAAAATCATTTATCCATATATATACATTTTTTTGATAATTTTATACGTTTTCATTTTGAGTTTTAGTCGTGTGTCGATAGATGGCAGTAAATTTACTGTGACTACAAAATTTACTATGACAGGACCCCTCTATACTATCTATTCTCTTTGGTTATATGCAATACGGGTTTTCAATAAATTATGTTTATATATAATCACCTGATAGACGTGGTATGATTGAGTTTTCTTCCCGACCAGAAACGCGGTGGGGATATAAGCCTTCACATTAGTCTCAGGATGGTCGAGTATCTCGAGTTCTGATCTGCTCTCTAATTCTTGCAAGCGTTTTTGTAGATGTTGATTGAATTCCATCAGCTCTGCGTGCATTTCAGCAACCTATTGTAAATATAGCCATAAGAGTAGGACCATGAAGTCCATGAATTATATTAATATAAGTATGTATGAATTATATTAGCGCAAAACAGCGTAGCTACCGAATTTAGAATGGGACAGGATAGAGTATGCATAGCATATTTTTGGCGAGGAAATCGCATAAAACAGGGCCCGCTGGATGATAACCCCACTACGGGTCGGGTTTCTTTGTTTAATACTTTCTTACCATTCGAATTATTACAATAACTAACGAATAGAGTCTGTGCGGACAGAAAGTCGTAGAATGTATTGGTTCCCATATAATCCACGGCTCTTCTCTTTTCGCACAGACTCTACCCTAATACACTTAAGAGATGTGTAAAATGATAAATAATAGACATACTTGGACCAGTTTTTTCTCATACTGTTCAGCTTCCTGTTCCTCGCCGTTGTTTTTCAAAGCAACCCCCATTTCAACAGCAGACATATACTGTCTTAATTGTTCTTTAAGACGATCGTTCTCTCTGAAAAAGCGGAAATTATATTTTATAATAACTTATCGTTTAATATATTTTTTGATGGAGGATATTCAATTTTGGTAACAGTTTTCAGAGTATAGATATATTATGTGTTCGAAGTCATGCTTACTTGCTTAGATCCAGAATGATTTTCTCTAATTTAAGTATTTTTTCCTTGCTTGTCTGCTCAATATGATTACACTTTAATTGTAAATTCAAATATTCCTTTTCTCTTATTTCTAAAATGGAGTGAGATTTGTCCTCAGGTACACTTTCATCTTCAGTAAAACAGAGTTCCAGACAAGAAGTGCTCCCGTCAATGCTGCCCGCTACTTCCTCACTGTCACTTTCTGATATCTTTAAATTGTTAATACTTGATACAGATATATCATCTTTAGCTACATTGTTTGTATCTATGCTGTTAGATGATGAAAATATTTCTTTAGCACACTCTGACAATTTTGAAAGGATTTGCGAAGGACTGTCTATGCCCTTCACACTATCTGGGAAGAAATGTCGTATGCTATTCTTATATTCAGAGCTGGTCGGTTCACTAGTGGAAGCTTGATGAAGAGTTTTAGGATCCGGAGAGTTCAGGCATGTAGCGGGCGCGCTTTTCCATAAAGAGTCATCTTTCATACTTGGCGACCGTAACAGTTTTCTGTCATCTTTGGTTTTATTTTTCGAATCATTTTTGTCAAATGATATGACTTGGCGCAGCGGCTTCCTCTTTAGATTGGAAGGCTTTACAGGAGCCGGCAAGGATATGACTAGTTCTGCTTTATTTGATTGATTTGCTTGCTGAGTTTCATTTAATTCCGCTCTGTCAATTGATAGTGCAAACAAAATTGTTGATAATCCTAAAAAAATATGCAACTTTAAGAATGTAGGTATTGAAGGTATTAGAATAGAGCCTATCGTTTATTATCGTTTAATAAACGGAAGCAAACAGACAGGTAATATATTTTTATAAAATTTTTAATACCACCATTTTTGTACTGTATGGGATGAACGAAAACCGGCCAAGTGCGAGTCGGACTCGCGCACGAAGGGTTCCGTACCATAATGCAAAAAAACGGCAAAAAAAGACGGTCGTTGCTTAACTTCGGTCAAAAATCACGTTTGTTGTATGGGAGCCCCACTTAAATCTTTATTTTATTCTGTTTTTAGTATTTGTTGTTATAGCGGCAACATAAATACATCATCTGTGAAAATTTCAACTGTCTAGCTATCACGGTTCGTGAGATACAGCCCGGTGACAGACGGACGGACGGACGGACGGACGGACAGCGGGGTCTTAGTAATAGGGTCCCGTTTTACCCTTTGGGTACGGAACCCTAAAAACTAAAAAATATATTTGAGCTCTTTTACAGCTGAGTTGCAGACAGACAAGAGAAATAATAGTGAAAATACACAGGAGTTCCCTTTTAGTTGCTAACTTATGAAACTTGGATGGAATTAAATATTGTAAGGAATTAATTACCTGAAGCCATGTTAGGTAACTGATATGCTAATTCATTGTTCCTGACTAATGCACCTTCTTCATAATACTCCATCAGAAGACCATGTGCTACCCAGCTTTGGAGATATCTGTCAATTTGGTAATATTTGTACTTCAATTACATAATAATTTACTACTCTGGCAAATATTAATAATAACAAAATTTAAGCCAGAATAAAACATAATCTGATTGATGGGATAATAAATATAAGATAGTTTGGATGTGAGTCAGCGCCCCAGCTTGCTATCTGCTTCTCTGGAAACTGGTTTAGGTTATACTTAGTGTAGAATTGTAGACAATGTAGATATCTTAAAGTAATAAAAAAAATATAAGGATTCATATTAGATGACATCATAATAAGTTGATATTAATAAGAAAATATTTAAAATTAACATATGTAAGTAATAGAACGGTGTACTTTCGTTTGGGCCAAATACCTTTCGCCAAATTTCACTTCCCAAGAAACTTATCGCAATAGTTTCATTTCCCAAAGGTACCTTTAACACTTCGCATATAATTTATTTGGTCAAATTATCATTTGGCAAGATTTTACGTTGTCAAATGTTATTAGGACAAAAACTTATTTAGCAAACGTTTTGGTTGGACTCCAAGCAAAGGGGGGGGGGGGTTAGATTTTTTTTGACAAAGTGGTGTCACTAATATGACACTATTTTTAAATGATTGTAATGTGTAGATCACGTCAAAATAAGCATCTTTTATTGAAAAATATTTTCTCAATAATAAAAAATGGCCGAGTTAGACGCCTGTAAAGACTGATGTTTTAAAGGGAGCTGGGACTTGGAAAATTTTCATCGAGAGTGGTGTCATTATGACATATATTTTAAATGATTGTAACGTATAGAACACGTCAAAATAGGATACTTTTACTTGGAAAACTTTTTTCTAAAATTAAAAATGGCGGAGATAGAGCGTTTAACATAACACTCTTTAAAGGCAGGTCGGTGTAGGTACGACGACGAGCGAAGCGAGGAGGAGTGTTAGGTAGAACTGCGACCTTACAGTGCGCGAGCCGAGCGAGCGAAGCGAGCGTGCCGCGGCAGCGGCCGGCGAAGCGCCAGACCCGACTTTTTTATAATAAAGTCCCAGCTCCCTTTATGCAAGTAAGTTATGCTTAATGATATAATGATACATTTGACTAAATAATACTTGGTAAAATTAAACTTGTCCAAGTAATTATTTGCTAAACAATAACTTGCCAAAAAAGACTATTGCTAACTGAAAAATTGCGATAAGTTGTTTTGCCAAAGATTTTTTTGGGAAACATAGTTTGGGATGTGATAGTTTGGGAAACGTTTTTGGCCCATTCGTTAGTAAACCAATAGAACATATAACTTGTAAACAATAAGGTCCAATAAAACTTTAAATAGCAAACCTTTCAAGTGATCTTTCATTCAAAGCAGCTCTAATGAAGGCCCTGAAGTACCCAAGTGGAGTGTTAATATTTGATAGAATTTTAAATCTCTCTTTCTCATGTTTAGTGAGGTGAAGACATGTGTAACTCCACAATGAATTTCCTGAAATAAGAAAAGGATCAATGTAAGAATAACATCAAAATAAATACCTGTGATATATCATATAATGTAGTATCATAAGGTACACACCAATGTTGACAATATTAAATGTAAAATTTAACCCAGCAGTCACGAGGGTTTGTAAAGCAGAGTTAGATAAGTTGGTTCTTATACCGTGACTGAGGACTTTTTCCCACTTTTCACAAAGCTGTACTATTCTGTAAAAAAGAGAGTAATAAATTTTTTGGATTTAGTTTCATTGATTACAATAACTCAAACACAATTGTGTTTCTATTAAACATGAGTTCATAATGTGTTTACCAAAATAGGTGGGACTGATAATGCTGTAACTCAATATCTTCAATGCAAGCAGACTGTACTTGTATCCTATACAAAACTTTGTACATTGTTGAGTTGAGACCTGTTATCGGTCTTAATTTTATTGAGTCCATTTAGTTCCAAAAATTACTCAGCTTTTTATTAACCTTTTGACCGCCGTAGTCTGATATACAAGACAAACAAAATCGGACAAATAAGATTAATAAGACTGATAAATAAGACAAAACTTCGTATAACTTCGTGCCCCCCGGCGACACGAGCATGCTCGATGACAAATTCTATGGCGCTCAAAAGGTTAAATATACATGTTTGTAAGTGTGTTAGGGTAATAACATGCAACCTGCATTTCATATAAGTACTTTTTGGAACACATTTGCAGAAGACGCTGGTTCATTTCTAGTCCTGGGCACCAGAGGCTTTGGTCACTTTTTCTTCCGTTTGTTTTTCAGATTACTATTGAATCAATTAAATGTTGATGAAATAAGACTCAAATAAGAATGTAACTATAAACATTTGTGTTCATCATCACCGACTATCTCCATCTCACTCTAATGTAAATACGTCTCTTTCTTCCTTTTCTCAAATTGTGTATAAATACTGTTACTTTTGTAAATAAATTATCATTCTTGTACATACTACAAAGCGTTTCACTTCTACAATACTACAAACCTTCTGATACACCAATAAACAGAGCATTGCTATACATTTTTTGGAATTCACCTATACAGAAAAAAATAAACAATCACCTTATATCATCTTCTGTAGCGAGTTCAGCTTTACCTCCAAATCGGTTTTGACAATTTTGAATGCATGTCTGCAGCTCTTGTGATACAAGTTTAGATGTTTCTATCCGCTTCTTTAGTTCCTCTTTGGTGTCCATAGCATTAGCAATTGTACTTAATATTTTACTGTTCTGTAATTGAGATTTAGGCAAGTTATTAGACACTTATTGCTGGTTAACTTCTTTAGCAGGTAATAAAAGTGTCTGTTAAAGAAATGGACATAAATGTTTTCAAGCAGTTCTAGTGTAGCTCTATTGCACTAAATACCATCTATAACATCGAATAATTAAATAATAGTATAATTTGAATGTAAATTTTATCAAGCTTACCATTGTTTCAAACGAGTTCCCAGTTTATAGGCCTCATACAATCGTAAATATAAAAACACGACGTTATACGTTATTTACTCCCTTAACATCATTAATACGTCGATCAAATCATAATTAGAATAAATTTACTTTTATATAAAAATAAATAGTATTTGTATTCTGCCTTACAATAATAAACTGCCCATATTTTGTCCGACTGTCCATGACTTCTGTCTCGCTCATCTGTCAAATTGTCAATCTTATTTTATGGCTGTGTTCAAAATAAAACAAGACGATTTTTTTTATTGATATCCTCTATAAACGTTGCGATAATCGTAGGTGATTTGTAATATAGCCGTTTACATTCGCGTGCGAGCCACGAGCCGAGCCGAATGTAATTGGTGGGCTCGTGGCTGGTCTCGCAGCTCGGCACACGCCCGCCGGGCTCGCGTGGAGGAGCGGTTTTTTGGGCACGAGTCAAAGGGGAACGTGCGGGCGGAACGTACGCTTGCTGTTTAAATTCGCGTTCGGCTGTTATTCGGTTACAAACCTTATACCGTGCCGATTGTGTTTAAAATCGATTAGCTCGACGGGCTTACGAGCTGTGGCCGAGACACGAGACGAGCCACGAGGCGAGAATGTAATCATTAGCTCGATGAGCTTACGAGCTCGATGCAAGAACGAGACGAGCCGCGAGCCGAGCCACGAGCTGCGAATGTAAATCTAATAATAGTTTCGCAGATCTGCGAAATCAACTCATGCCATTAATTGCAAGATTTGTAAAAGCCTAACTATCGACATGACCGACGAGGACGCAGCTGCATTTAGAACGAGAAAGTAGTTCCTCTCATATAGCATTATTCCCTCACTAGTCCGTTCAATCGTCTGTTATTCTGTCTGTATTGTTGGTAGGCATGCTTCACTCGTTCGAGCGTGCGCATAGAGTCTCCTTATTTTTTTTTTATAATATTCTCTTTTCTTCGAATCATACGAATGGAATGACATACAGAATAAAATGGCGTCGAGTCTTTTTGGTTGAGTTGAAGTCTCCGTTACGTTGCTGTATTTTACGTATACGAAAAGCGTGTGTGTTAAAATTTGTGACTGTGCTTATAAAACTTTAGTCTAAACATTACTGTGATATTAAACGTGAAACCTCATTATGAGTAATTACGATGACGAACAATGTGAAGATGGAGAATTAGCGCGTAGCCCTGTCCAAGACGACGAAGACATGGATTTCAGGTATTTATCTATAATACGATTACGATACGATAATAATACGATTCAATACCAACATTGACGTTGTATGTATAACTTAAACTTTTACTTTTTGCCATTAAGTAGTGTTACAATTTTACTGCCACATGACTCACACATTCAGAACCACACCACGCAACGAGTAATTTCTGTAATCTTACAGTGTACATAATAATCTGCGTTTGATTCTAATTACAACGCAAAATTGTAATGAAATCAAGTTGACTACCTGTAATCATAATCATGTATTTGGGTAACATCTTTTCTATGATAATGTTTGATCAGGCATTGTGCAATTAACAAATCAACAATTTTTAGTGCCAGGATAAAGAATTAATAATAGCTTCGATTCTATATTAAATAACGGTAATGTAATTTAGTCCATGTTATAGAAATGTTACCTAAAGTCGTTTAATTTTAGTTTGTCTGATGAGGACCGTGACAATGCTGATTCTTTAGTGATCAAGCCTCCCCAAGCTGTGATTCGGCCATCTCATAGAGACAGGAGAGGCCATAAGAGATCTGTCAAAGACAGATACAAAGAAAGTTCAAGAAAAGATAAGAAACATATTTATAGGTAAGCAGTACTATCTAAATTTGTCAATTATCCTTAATATGACCAAAATCCTGAATATATTATCCAGAACTACAAAAAATCCTGTCAATTGTATAAATGATGGTCTCCAGAACATTAACCCCTTGAGTCCCAAGGACCTTAACTTATATTTGGAATTGAATTTTGATTGTCATGGCCGATGCAATGACTTGTAAGGGGGACACAAGAGGTTAATAGTTGTATAAAAAAAACAAGTGTTAAAGTAATACAACTAATTCTAAACCTTTCTTCCATTATAACAGGGACCGTGAAAAGTCTGATAAACCTACTAGAGAAAATGCTAAAGCTGTTGAACGCGATGATGTGTCCAAAGATTATCATAGAGATAAACAGTACTACAGGGAGAAAGATTCTTATCGGGACAAAGAAGTAAGAGATAAGGAACTTGTTCGGGATAAAGAAGCGTATAGAGAAAAAGATCCTTACCGAGAGAAGGAAGGTTATAGAGAGAAAGAATCTTATAGGGAAAAAGACCCTTACAGGGAAAAAGAAGCCTACAGAGAGAAGGAAGCCTATAGAGATAAAGAACAGTACAGAGAAAAAGAGGCATACAGAGAGAAAGAAGTGTACAGAGACAAGGAAGCCTACAGAGAAAAGGAAGGATATAGGGAAAAAGAAACATATAGAGAAAAAGAGTCTTACAAAGATAGAGAACACTACAGAGACAGGGAAATGTTCAGAGACCCGTCTTATAGAGAAGCAGCAAGACCAAGAGAAGCATACAGAGACAAAGAGCCGCAGAGAGATAGAGATGGCTATGCAAACCGTGAAAGGCAATTTAAGGGTTCCGAAACTGAAAGGAAACATCAAGATAACGAAAGAATAGAATCTAGATTGAGATTGTTAGCAGAAGATGGACATGCAAACCATAACAATGAAAAAGAAAATAGGTCGTCTGGGGATAAAGCCTTAGAAGATTTAAGAAGTAGACTACTAAGTAAAAGAATGCAGAGTAATGATCAAAAAAGACAGAGTGATTATACTGAGAAGGAGTCCAAATCTGAGAGACAACCTGCTCTTGATAAACACCAACAAGAAAGAAGAAACAAGTTACTAGAAGCAGGTAAGTAACAACAAACATGAACATCTGTAACTGTACCCTTTTCAAGCAAATAAATGATTTATGATCTGATATTAAACTTTTAAGCTTGATGAAAACAGATATCATAAGTTTATGCATGTTAAACAGTGTTTAGGAGGTTTTATTTACTTTTCTAAAATCAAGTTAGATTTATGTTGAATTGAATGTTTCCTTTTTAGAAAGAGAAATGGAAAAAAGAAAAACGGAATCACGCAATGAATTGGAAGCAAGACGCGAAGAGCGTCGTCGTCGCGGTAAAAAACGCTCTGCGTCTTCTGAAGAACCTTCTAGCAAAAAAAATAAATCTACACATTCTCCACACTATGGGGATGTTGTCACAGTGTCTGATGCTAGTGATGTGGACCTGAAGAGTGAGGCAGAATCTAATTCAGATCAAGAAGAAGGTAAGTTATACACTTTTTCACAGGTTTTTTGACGTGCCTGCCTATATTACTTGAAAAAATATAGGCACATCAAATAACCATAATTTCTTATTTCTTCAACAAGATGTGCAATATGTAACAAACTGTTTTCAAATTTTAGGAGAGCATTCAAATAGTGAAACGGATGACGGTAGTTCTAGTACAGATTCAAACTCTGATGCTGATTCAAAATCTGAGGAAGGTGATGAAAATGAAGAGGATAGGAAAACAGACAAGGAAGAAGAGCAAAAAACTGAAAATGTTAAACAAAAATCACAATCACCACCTGTCCGCAAATCGAATCATGGGACTCCATCGTCAAATGATTCTAGAAGGTAAGTCTATTAGAATTACCTACACTGCTACAGTTTCATGCTAAATAAGAATAACTTAAAATAGGAATTTCAGTTCAAACACTTTTGGGTGTCTATGTACAATGTTCTTCAGTCTTATGTTTTTTAACTTCATAAAGAGTTTTTTAAAACATCAACCTGACCACAGTCTTACAACATAAACCTGCCACTATATACAGAACATACAAATCTTTTATCTAATGTTAACATTTTATTGTAGGTCACTCTCTAGATCCAAAAGTAGAAGCCGGTCTCACTCTTTCTCGCCTCCTCCACCTGGCGAAAATGGGAAACCAGCGGAAGAAGCACAACCATCTAAGGAAGATGAGGAGCAAGTTCGTCTTAGGGAAGAGGTTATTAATGCTCTGCCACCATATTTCCCTGCACTACAGGTAATTATCTTGACAAACTTTACTACCTAGCTAAAATAAAGTGGTAATATTTATCACATTATTTAAGCTTGGTAGCTTTTGCCAGATGTAATAGGGGGTATTACTGCAACGTTCTGCCAACAGAGTGCAGCGCTAGCGCCTCTAGTAAACCATAGAGTAACTTATACCTACATACTGTGCCTTAAACTCTTTTTTGACAAATTTTCATAAAATATGACATTGATGCATCAAGGCAGTTTGTTAACTAGGGCCTACCGGGAAAGGCTTAAATCAAAATTTAGTTATCTACCTCTTTATCGCTCGACTATGCAAGAGTGATAGAGAGGTAGACCCCCAGATTATGATGAATTGTGGTAGTGGCGCCCCCTAGGCAGAGTTTCGCGTAATATTCCCTATTGAATGGTGTTTTTTGACAGCAATATTGAAGTCGCTAACAACCCTAATTGTGTAATTGTAACAACCCTAAAAGTGTACATTAATACAACAGCTAGAGTTCAATGCGATGATTTATTAGTTGATAATATCATATGAGTAAGTTAAACGAATTTATCATTTTTTAAGTTCAAAATATAACATAACTAGAATAAAAATTATTAAATGTGCTTTGACATTGTTTTGTTGTTTATCCTTATTATTTTCTGCATGTTGTATTTATTTATTTTTCTGAAATATGTATTGCAAAAATTATTAACTAAGATTATTTACAGGGGTGTCGATCAGTTGAGGAGTTTCAATGTCTGAATAGAATAGAGGAAGGCACATATGGAGTTGTTTACAGAGCTCGAGACAAAACAAGTGATGAAATAGTTGCTTTGAAGCGACTAAAGATGGAAAAGGAAAAGGAAGGCTTCCCTATAACCTCTCTGAGAGAGATCAACACATTACTTAAGGTAGGATCACAATTTCATATTATTCTATTAGAGTAAGCTCACTTGAGCCATCTCAATGCATCACTGCTGGCTGTTAGAAGGTATTTCGTTTAAATGTGTCATTCTACAGAAAAGGGACCAATGCACCTTGCGATTAAGTGTGAAATAGGGCCTAATCGCAAAGTGTACTTAGGTCACTTTTCACACTAAATCGCAAGACGCACTAAAGGTCTTTTTCATGAGAATGACACAAATATTAGTTTGCAATGAGGCAGCTTGTTTGAGCCGCAAGCTGTGAAGCACTCGATGGCTCATGTGTTGAATTCAATATATTAATGCCTTGTATTTTATTCCTACAGGCCCGGCACCTCTTACCTGCAAGAGGGTTGTGCTAGAGGTGTGACCCAATTGCAAGGGTTAACAACTTCGATACACGGGCGGGCCTAAGTATCTTATAAGGGATTTATTCCAGGGGATCAACCCTCCAATGCTCCCTCAGTTAATTATGTACGAACGCAATGTTCACTGATGAGTAATTATCAAAAAAGCTTAGCTACATTTATTGAGCTGCAAAGTTATTTAAGATGGCGATACAATTTCCATGATAGTTTAATTGAAGTGCATAGGAAGATCATCTATCATCACATCTGTTCAGGTAACACTTTAAGACCAACTACACCGAATATTTTAATTATATTGACGCGGCGTTTACGTAGCAAACCGTAAATCAACAACGCGACATACAATACGTGTCACTGCGTGAACGCAGCGTCGACCTTCGGTATGGTGGGCCCTTTAGTTATTAAGTATAATATTATGATTAATCATCGTGAGCGTAATACCTTACGTTTACCGCAGAAGTTACGGATTCTCCACACTTTAACAAGTTTATATGTATGTTATTTGGAGTACTGTAACTGCTGTGTTGGCGAATTAAATAGATATGTGTTAATCTGTTTGTCTACCAGTGCAAACATTGTAATTGTACTCAATAGTAACGAACATGTTAGCCAACAGACGGACATATTCGTCACAAAAATGTTTACCTTGGTGGAATTGTAGAAGTGTAAACGATAAGAAACAAAATATGGTAATGTGGACAATAGGATTTTTACTCTTAAGAGCGCTCTTACAAGAAAAGTCGAAATAATGCAAAATTGATGATACTAGTCGACAAAATTTAGGACTTTGCGCTCATTATTAGAAACAATGAGTACCTGTTCCAGGAAAAGCGTCTTCTTATCTTTATAAATATCGTTGTAAATATTAGAAAAAGGACTTATTAAATTAGTAATGATTTTTTTTCTGATGGTCGTTTCCGAAAAACCCCGTGAAGCACTGAATGGCGAGCTCTTATTTGGAAATGTTGAGAATTTTACTCTGCTAAACCTGGCTATTTTGTATTACTAATACCCTGTACTTTAGGCATATCAAACTATATTTTTCCTACATACCTTTGAGAAAGAGAAAATCAAAGTAAAACGAACTCGATTTTCTCTCCGAAACAAGTGTCAATTCCTACGAAAATCTACTTAATATCCAAGTCATTTTCATACTCAAGCAATCTGCAACGTTTGCTTATACTGTTGGTATACATTAGTGTTTATGAAATTCTACTATAATTTTTTGGCAATTTTTTGAAAACTACTCTATATTACCGATGACGCGCGCTGCGCCAGCTCAGTGCCGCGGCAGAGCTTGTAGAGGTAGGACGTGTGTCGGTCGGCTCCGCACATTTTCAACGGCGACGACGAGGTTTTTTATCATTGTGTGCGGCGGGCGCCGTGTAAAACGCTATACTGTGTGCGTGTAAACCGCAACGAGAGACTTTGATCCTAGCACTGTTTTTATAGTATTATAATTTATAATGGTACAGTTTAATAAACTACCGGACAGGATTAAAAATATTTGAAACGACCTGACATTCTATATGTATTTATTTGACTCAAGATAGTACTCAGGGTCTGATGATGGAGCCGGAAGGTGGTCACCGGTACCAATCAACCATGCAACTAAACCACTTCGTGTTTGGGCTCGTTTGATTCGGCTCAACAAGATCTTTGACTTAAGATAGTACTCAGGGTCTGATGATGGAGCCGGAAGGTGGTCACCAGTACCAATCAACAATGAAACTAAACCACTTCGTGTTTAGGCTCGTTTTATACGTCACAACAAGATCTTTGACTTAAGATAGTACTCAGGGTCTGATGATGGAGCCGGAAGGTGGTCACCGGTACCAATCAACCATGCAACTAAACCACTTCGTGTTTGGGCTCGTTTGATTCGTCTCAACAAGATCTTTGGCACAAGATAGTACTCAGGGTCTGATGATGGAGCCGGCAGGTGGTCACCGGTATCAATCAACCATGCAACTAAACCACTTCGTGTTTAGGCTCGTTTGATTCGTCTCAACAAGATCTTTGACACAAGATAGTACTCAGGGTCTGATGATGGAGCCGGCAGGTGGTCACCGGTACCAATCAACCATGCCACTAAACCACTTCGTGTTTAGGCTAGTTTTATTCGTTTCTATAAGATCTTTGACACAAGATAGTACTCAGGGTCTGATGTTGGAGCCGGAAGGTGGTCACCGGTACCAATCAACCATGCAACTAAACCACTTCGTGTTTAGGCTCGTTTGATTCGTCTCAACAAGACCTTGGACACGAGATAGTACTCAGGATCTGATGATGGAGCTGGAAGGTGGCCACGGGTACCAGTCTACCATGTAACTGAACCACTTCGTGTTTGGGCTCGTTTGATTTGTCGCAACAAGATCTTTGACACAAGGTAGTACTGAGGGTCTGATGATGGATCCGGAAGGTGGTGACCGGTACCAATCAACCATGCAACTAAACCACTTCGTGTTTGGCTTCGTTCGATTCGTCGCAACGAGATCTTTGACACAAGTTAGTACTCAGGGTCTGATGATGGAGCTGGACTGTGGCCACGGGTACCAGTCTACCATGTAACTGAACCACTTCGTGTTTGGGCTCGTTTGATTTGTCGCAACAAGATCTTTGACACAAGGTAGTACTGAGGGTCTGATGATGGATCCGGAAGGTGGTCACCGGTACCAATCAACCATGCAACTAAACCACTTCGTGTTTGGGCTCGTTTGATTCGTCTCAACAAGATCTTTGGCACAAGATAATACTCAGGGTCTGATGATGAAGCCGGAAGGTGGTCACCGGTATCAATCAACCATGCAACTAAACCACTTCGTGTTTAGGCTCGTTTGATTCGTCTCAACAAGATCTTTGACACAAGATAGTACTCAGGGTCTGATGATGGAGCCGGCAGGTGGTCACCGGTACCAATCAACCATGCCACTAAACCACTTCGTGTTTAGGCTAGTTTTATTCGTTTCTATAAGATCTTTGACACAAGATAGTACTCAGGGTCTGATGTTGGAGCCGGAAGGTGGTCACCGGTACCAATCAACCATGCAACTAAACCACTTCGTGTTTAGGCTCGTTTGATTCGTCTCAACAAGACCTTGGACACAAGATAGTACTCAGGATCTGATGATGGAGCTGGAAGGTGGCCACGGGTACCAGTCTACCATGTAACTGAACCACTTCGTGTTTGGGCTCGTTTGATTTGTCGCAACAAGATCTTTGACACAAGGTAGTACTGAGGGTCTGATGATGGATCCGGAAGGTGGTGACCGGTACCAATCAACCATGCAACTAAACCACTTCGTGTTTGGCTTCGTTCGATTCGTCGCAACGAGATCTTTGACACAAGTTAGTACTCAGGGTCTGATGATGGAGCTGGACTGTGGCCACGGGTACCAGTCTACCATGTAACTGAACCACTTCGTGTTTGGGCTCGTTTGATTTGTCGCAACAAGATCTTTGACACAAGGTAGTACTGAGGGTCTGATGATGGATCCGGAAGGTGGTCACCGGTACCAATCAACCATGCAACTAAACCACTTCGTGTTTGGCTTCGTTCGATTCGTCGCAACAAGATCTTTGACACAAGTTAGTACTCAGGGTCTGATGATGGAGCTGGACTGTGGCCACGGGTACCAGTCTACCATGTAACTGAACCACTTCGTGTTTGGGCTCGTTTGATTCGTCGCAATAAGATGTTTGACACAAGATACTACTCAGGGTCTGATGATGGAGCTGATGATGATAGACAGGTACCCGTCGCCACCTTCGCGCTCCATCATCAGAACCTGAGTACTACCTTGTGTCAAAGATCTTGTTGAGATGAATAAAACGTGCCTAAACACGAAATGGTTTAGTTGCATGGTTGATTGGTACCGGTGACCACCTTCCGGCTCCAACATCAGACCCTGAGTACTATCTTGTGTCAAAGATCTTGTTGAAACGAATAAAACGAGCCTAAACACGAAGTGGTTTAGTTGCATGGTTGATTGGTAATGGTACCTTCCAGCTCCATCATCAGACCCTGAGTACTGTCTTGTGTCAAAGATCTTGTTGAGACGAATCAAACGAGCCCAAACACGAAGTTGTTTAGTTACATGATAGACTGGTACCCTTGGCCACCTTCCAGCTCCATCATCAGACCCTGTGTATCTTCAGTGTCAAAGATCTTGTTGAGACGAATCAAACGAGCCTAATCATGTTACTACATGGTTGATTGGTATCCGTGACCACCTTAATCATCATCAGATCCTCAGTACCAGTTCGTTTTTAAACCCTCGTTGATACAAACTTTACAACCTATAGGTACCAAATGCAATGACGAAACATGTAAATAAGCGAGTAGGTACCTATAATTTCTTTCGAGTAATATCATCATAAGTACGAGTATGGGGCTATTCATAAATTACGTCGTTTCAAATGGGAGGAGTGGGGGGGGTCTGGACATCGGATGATGGTAACATGACGTAGGAGGAAACAGATTCATCCGAAGCTTGATTTTTGGATTATTTGAGGGGTGGGGGGGGTCAAAAATCGTCAAAAATAGATGACGTAATTTATGAACAGCCCCTATGTACATTTGCACTGCATTTAGTATTTTCGTACTTACCAAATAACAGTTTTAGAACTTTAAAAGTTAAGTACAGTTAGTGTTGTTATGGTTGATTTCAATATGCTTCGCGAAGGATCAAGAATGTTTAATCCATCATTGTAGTGCGAGTGTGGTAGAAGGGATCGGCGTACTGAGCTCGCACGGCCTGCCGCAGCGCGTAAAATACCTAAACTCGCTCAACGCCGAAATGTAATAGCGCTCTTAACAAATTGTGCAAAGACTCAAACCTATATACGTTTTCTGCAAATGACAGAATCAAATAGTTCGAGTCTTGTTTATATAATAGCTTTTATCAAACATTGCTCTAGTCTAGATCGTATAGTCATAGAGTCTATGACTTCCAGCAACGGAAATTCGGTGATTCAAATTTTTTATTACGTTCCCCATCCCAGAGCGTGTCACTCCCCACAAAATTTCGTCCCCTGGTATGCCGGCTAGTCCGGAGCAGGCATGTCCCTGGCTGGGTGTGGCGACTGTCTTGTCTTGTCGTAGAGAGGGTAAATAACAAAATTCATAATCATTATTTGTGTATTACAGGTTGTTTTGAATACATCTTTGTTCTATTTCACCTGAAACCATCAAAATAAAATGGAAAATACTTGTCCGAGGCTGCCGCATCCGAGGATGTTCTGTTGTAAAAATACCTTTGGCCAAGTTGGAGTGATCCTTAACTGAAATGGCGTTTCCATTTTAGTCACTTTAAGGAGTAGATAATCGGTTGTTTTCAACATGGTCTAGCTGGAATATATAAGCAATATTGTACAAACCGCAACACTCTTAACTGTCCATCGGTGGACCTTATGCCTTTTGTAATAAGGTCCACCAATGGACAGTTAACAGTGTGAGCATTGGTACTAAATGTGGTAGTGAGAGAAAATCTGAAACGAGATACGAAAATTTACTTTTGGGTAAATCTGAGTTTGATTTTGTGGGGAATGACTATAGTGTAAATAACATTATTTGCGGTATTTGACACATTATGACTGACGTATATAGAGATGTAACTAACGCAAATCGATTGTCACAGCAAGCGATTACGATTGGATGGCACGTAGACTGAGGTATCGAATTGTGACGTATAATGAATTTTTATTTGAGATTTAAATAAAGCTAGAATTATATGGTTTTCCCGCAAGCTACCGGTCGGTCGGTGTATTTAATACACCGACCGAGTAGGTCGCACCCATTGTCAAAATTGAAACTAACTGGGGATCTATTTTAAAGTTTATTTATGTTATTTCTGTGTCAAATTTGTTGTCTGTTAAGTGACGATAAATATATCCATATTTACAGTTAATTATCCACCTTTTCCTTATTTTTATTAAAAGAAAAATGAAAAATTCATATCGATTTACTTAGACGACTACCGATTCATAACGGTGATGTCCGGCCAACCCTAAAATTAAAAAAAAAAAAGACGTAGAACGTAAACGTTCGCAGTGCAGTTGTTTTCCTTTGTGATTTCGATGTGCAAAACATTTTACGTAGTATTGCTGTTGTGAGTGACAGACGTCAAATACCGCAAATAATGTTATTTACACTATAGTGCTGGTTGTAAGAAACAAGGTTTGTTTTCACATCTGTGTAGAGCACATACTGTTCCAAGTATTACCACCTGTTCAAAGTATTAAAAAAAACCATTATAATACTGTCTTATTGATTACATTAGTAGATGCAGTTTTTGTTTTAGCACTTGAGCTATTTTATTTTACATTGTTCAACAACTTTACAACAGACTTGCTTTACGGGGTGAAGTTTGCTACAATGAGATTTTCATTTGTATTTTCCATTTTCTTTTGATGCGTTTCTGTTTAAATAAATGTGCCAGAGCGACTATCATACATAAATTATTTATTAAGTCTCCATCAATTAGCCAGTTTTTGAGGAAATAATAGGTCTTTTTCAGAATCAGAAGTCTCATAAAATACTGATTTGAAGAATTGCAAGTTTGATCTCTTCCGGGATGATAAATTGTTTGGTAAAAGGTCATTAGACAGTCATCTACTATCCAGACGTCGACGGGAACGGTAATAATTGAGAAACTCACACAAGAAATCAAGATTCATAAATGAAAACCCCTTCGGAATCACACCAGAAGGCTGTAAATACAAGTGGCAGTCTCTTTCAACAGCTGTTTATGTTACAAAGAGATTTTAGTGTTTTTTAGAGGTTACAGGCCTTTATAAAAAGCCCCTCGTAGCACTACTGCTGCTCGCAGCTCAGTGTGATTCCGTTGGTAACTGAATTGACAGCCGTTTTGTGATTTGTTGGTTCCAGCGGTTCCTGTAAGGACCCATGGAAGACATGGAGCTACGTGTGAATCTTCATTATGCCGTGCATCAGTGATTCTGGCAAACAATATCAATCAGCATCAAACAAAGGAAATTATTACCAACAGAAACTGTTAGATACAGCTTGTCCAAGTCAACAAAGATATAGGTTTGAACTGCAAAATAACAATTAATCTTGCCATTAATAATTTTAGCTAGAATTAACGACTTGCATTTTAATGACCAGATTGAGTTATCTATAAACTTGTTTTTTATCCTCAACATTTCTTCGAAGGACAGGGCCTCTAACGAGTCTTGGAGATTACACAAGTCACCGCCCTATAGAAACAAAGACGTTTGCGATGGTTTGGGCATGTGCAACGCGTGGATAATACTCGTTTGCCAATTCAGATGGAGATTATGGTGAGCCAAGTAGCATTTGGAAAGAATGGAAAGCGACACGTAAATCCTTAAATGTTACATTTCAAGGACAGCGTGTATATCGAATGCAGAACATGATACGAGCTTGTTAAAGACCGCGATGGGTATGAAGCTGCCAACGCGTACGGCTGTTAAACGAACGGTTCCAAGATCTAGCGCAAAAGTGCGTCAAAAGACATAATAGTCAAGAGCCCCCATTTTAGATACCACAAAAGAGAGCGCAAATGTCGTCCCCGCATTGGCTAATATGGTCACGTGAGACGTCTCTCGCTTACAGACTCTGCTTATATTATCTGTCAAGGTGTAAATGGCCTTATACGCTGATTATTATGGAGATATATTCTCGTTATCATCTGGATAGTAGATGACACTGACCACCAAACCTGTTTAATAAATATTATAATTCTTTTTTTAGTTTCAAGGGGTACTTTAAATTAATACTTCCCAGGTCGTCCCATTTAAAATTTATCGAAATCTGTCGAGCGGTTTTTTCTTATTTTCTTTAGTTAATTTCTTACATTGATACGCTGCCTATTTCCTGTCTCAATCGCACGCACATAATATTGCGGTCCCGCCGCAGATGCTAGCGGTGCATGCGACTGTGCTCACGGGACAATAATGTTATGCGCGTGCGATAGAGATAATGCGGGCGGTAAACACTCGTCGAGAGACCCCAAGACAGGCCGAGAACATGCTGCTCCCTTCTCGTCTCGCTCTTCCTTGTCTGATGTCTCGTCTGGCGCTTCTCTGATTGGATCGGAGTGGTGCCGAGACTCGGCGAGAGGCTCTCGACGAGTGTGTACAGCTGCCATAGGAAAGAGCAAGAAAGAGCAAATAAATGGCATGGCAATGTATGTACGAAAATTCTTCGTGCATATGAGTATAGGTTTGAGTACTTAATGTCGGCTGTACACACTCGTCGAGACGACAGCGAGGCAAAGCATGTACACACTCATTGGCAAAGCAGAGAATTGTGTAACTACATGACAAAAGTCTTTGAACAAATTGGAGGTAAACATAACAAATGCAAATGATCATGGTAAGCATTATTATTATCAATAAATACCCGGTGTGTTTTTGTAAAAACGCGTTTTAGTGATCAGCCGTTAAATTGTGGTCCAACGTGTGTTAATTGCAGTTTTTAGAATTTTACCAAATGGAACCAGTCCTATGGAACCCAAAATATATGAAACATAAAGATAAACAATGTTTTTATGATATACATACACTCAATTATAGTAGCTCGTAGCACAGGCATATCGCAGCAACTGTTTCTATGTCCATCGTGGCGGGCATCCGCGGTTTAAATGATTCAACGAGTGTGTACATGTTGTGCTCTCGTAGATAGCTTCTCGCCCGGTACTCTCGGCGAGAGGCTCTCGCCGAGTGTGTACAGCCGGCATTATGCGGACCGAGAACGAGTGTGTCCATGCTGCTCCCTTCTCGTCTCGCTCTTCCTTGTCACGTCTCGCGCTTTTCCGATTGGATCGGAGCGGTGCCGAGACTCGGCGAGAGGCTCTCGACGAGTGTGTACAGCCGACATTAGGAATTTGTTGGGGAAATGATCCGAACTACTTAAGATGTCAGAATTTAAACTACCAGTTTATTTAATGTTACTACCCGTGACAAGACTAATCTTAGGAGGCTGATATATCCATACAACGCAACAAGTGTCGTCGTTGTAATAGAGTGCGCTATTTATTGTGTTTGCATTTTAGCTGTAACCGTCAATTTCAAAACTTTAGATTAGGTTTTCATGACTATCGCAAAGTTTATTGACGGCGTTTAAAGTACAGTCGCCATTTTATATATCGAAGCGGCCAAGGTGTTCACAAATATCTGAACAAAGCCACAGAATAAATAATAGTACTAGGTACAGAAGACTCACTCTTTAACAAAACGCGTCTGTTACGATCAGGACAGATATGGGCGCTAGGTCGCGACAGCGCCACGCGCGGCTTATGGCTAGCCACCAAAAATGGTGTGGAACGGATATACTTTTAGCTACCTATAGCAAAGCGATGAAATCGCGGAGTGAGACACGCCTGACAAAGCCTCTATTATGTACATATGAACACCTTAAAAATTCCCTGTTCAGATGTCTTTGAGCATCTTGGCCGCTCCGATATATCTGATGGCGACTGAACAGCGCCACCTAGCTATATATCTGTGAAACTCCTTTTATTATTCCTTTAATTATTTGTTGGTTTTGTGCCCATGCCAGCTATTTATTAGGCATATGCAAATCCAATTTATGTTTTGTAGTTATAAATAGCAGTGAGATGACAGAAGTAACACGCACACAGCCAAAATGAAAACATAATAAATAGCGCCCTCTACATACAATAACGAGGAAGCATTGTCTGTAGATTATCAGTCTTCTATAATTAATGAAGTTTCAATTATTTCAGCGATGCTTATGCTATCCGTAAGTTATTAAAGGGTCTGGCCGGACCGCCATAGCAAAATCGCCCGTGGCTGAATTTGAGATATTGTTATGCACGATTATTCGTTTTATTATTACATATACTTTTGGTGAATATTATGCCTTAAATCAGCGGTCGGCAACATGCGGTCCGCGGCCCGAGAGCCGCCTTGGCTATTTTGTATGTAATAGTGACAAACGACAATGTCTCATAAAGTCATAAATATTAACAAAGTACGGCCCGCGTCACCTCCGTTAACTACTATGTAGCCCTTGGCTGCTAAAAGGTTGCCGTCCGCTGCCTTAAATGATTACCGTTTGCAAAAAAAAAAAAATTTTTTTTTCTCTTTAAAACCACGTATCCGATTGACTTGTTCTTTGGATATTTTATAGATATATTAGGGATATATCAAATAAAAAAAAAAATTAACTTCCTGACTTTTTTTTAAGTACATAAGTATTTTTTTGAGTTTTAGTTTTAAATTATTATTTTTTTACTACATATGAGTTAGCGACACCTACCATATTTTCATATAATATCCGCCTTTTTATACTCTATTAGAAAAAAGGAGGAGGAAAAAAGGGCCACTTCCAGTGTTACACAATACTATGGCTAATTTTGTCCACTCTGTTTATGAAAAAAAGATTTTTCAAGTTGTTGATCCAAACCAATAATTTTGATAAAAATATATATAATAAAAATGCGGATATTATATGAAAATATGGTAGGTGTCGCTAACTTATGTGAGTATATAGTAAAAAAAAATTTTAAAACTTAAACTCAAAAAATTATGTATTTAAAAAAAGTAAGGAAGTTATTTTTTTTTATTCGATGTATCCTTAATATATCTATAAAATATCTAAAGAACAAGTCAATCGGATACGTGGTTTTAAAGAAAAAAATAAAAACTGTTTTTTTTTTTTAATTTTTTCGCAAACGGTAATCATCATCATCATCATCATCATATCAGCCAGAGGACGTCCTCTGCTGGACATAGGCCTCCCCCAAAGAGTGCCACAATGACCGGTCTTGCGCCACCCGCATCCAGCGGACTCCCGCGACCTTTACCAGGTCGTCAGTCCACCTTGTGGGGGGTCTACCCACGTTGCGCCTTCCGGTACGTGGTCGCCACTCGAGAACCTTTCCGCCCCAACGGCCATCGGTTCTACGGGCAATGTGCCCCGCCCACTGCCACTTAAGTTTAGCGATTCGGAGGGCTATATCGGTTACTTTGGTTCTGCTGCGGATGGCCTCATTTCTGATGCGATCACGCAGAGAGACTCCAAGCATAGCCCTCTCCATTGCCCTTTGGGTGACTTTGAGCCTTCTTATGAGGCACACAGTAAGCGGCCACGTTTCAGTTCCATATGTCATTACTGGCAACACACACTGGTCGAAGACTTTCGTCTTGAGACACTGCGGAATATTGGACAAAAAGATGTGCCGTAGCTTCCCAAACGCTGCCCAACCGAGTCGGATTCGTCGATTAACCTCTTTCTCGAAGTTGGACCTACCTAACTGGACAGTCTGTCCTAGGTATATATAATCGTCTACAACTTCAAGTGTAAAGTCTCCGATTGTAACAGGAGTTGGTTCTACACGGGCATTTGACGTGATCTTCGTCTTGTCCATGTTCATCCTCAGACCAACTCGCTCGGAAGCTTTACTGAGGTCATCGAGCATCATACTCAAATCCTCCGTTGTCTCAGCCAAGATTACTATATCGTCCGCAAACCGAAGGTGAGTGATGTACTCGCCGTTTATGTTGATGCCAAGCCTTCTCCAGTCCAAAGTCTTGAAAACATCCTCCAATGCAGCGGTAAACAGTTTAGGAGAAATAACATCCCCTTGCCTGACTCCCCGCTGCAACGGAATAGGTTTCGAGTTCCGGTCCTGGAGTCGGACTGACATAGTGGCGTTCTCGTACAAACACTTCAGCACTTCGATATAGCGGTAATCCACTTGGCACCTTTGGAGAGATTGTAGTACAGCCCAGGTTTCGATCGAATCGAAGGCTTTCTCGTAGTCCACAAACGCTAAGCAGAGAGGCAGGTTATACTCCTCAGTCTTCTGTATTACCTGACGGAGCGTATGGATGTGGTCTACGGTACTAAAGCCTCTTCGGAAACCGGCTTGCTCAGGAGGCTGGAAGTCATCTAGCCTGCGTGCGAGACGGTTCGTAATGACTCTTGAAAACAGTTTATAGACATGGCTCAGAAGTGAGATGGGTCGGTAGTTCTTGAGTAGGGCATTGTCACCCTTTTTGAAGAACAACACCACCACACCTCTGTTCCATGCCTTAGGCGTTCTCCCTTCGAGTAAGACGGAGTCGAACAACTTCTGAAGGGCCATAAGGACCGGTTTACCACCCGCCTTCAGAAGTTCGGCTGTGATTCCGTCTTCACCGGGTGCCTTGTTGTTTTTGAGCTGTTTGAGAGCCATTCTAATCTCGTACAGGCTGATGTCGGGGATGTCTTCGGTATAATGTCGGGTCAGTCTAGCTCTAGAGTCTTCCACCAGACCAACTTCGGGACTTTTAGTCGATGTGTATAGCTGTCCATAAAAGCTCTCTATCTCACCCAGGAGCTCGGGTCTGGATGAAACGATTCTACCATCCTCAGTTTTTAATTTGGCGAGCTGGCTTTGCCCAATAGACAGATCTCGTGCGAAAACTTTAGAGCCCTTATTCCGCTCGATGGCCTCTTCAATACGACTTGTATTGAATCGGCGCAGATCACGGGTAAGGGACTTAGAGATCCGTCTATTGAGCCGCCGATATAATGTCGCATCTTCTGAAGATTGTAGAACCATTCTTCTCCTTTCCTCCAAGAGTCCCCGAGTAGAGTCAGAAAGCCTTTTGGTTCTGTTTGTCCGCTGGGCCTTAAAGAACTTAGACCCCGTGCTATGGACAGCTTCCACAAAGCCGTCGTTGAATTCGTCCACGTCGCCGCCTAGGCAATCGAAACGGTTTTGGAGTTCCAGCTGGAAGCTCTCGGGGTTTTGGATTTGGACTGCTGCTGGACGGAGCGTAGACCTCATCAGTCGAGAGCGCTCTAACTTAACAGATATATTCAATGTGCCTCTCACCAGACGGTGATCACTTCCGGTTTTGACCATATTGATCACAGAGACATCATTGAATATATGCTTCTTTGTCGACATGATGAAGTCAATCTCGTTTTTAGTTGCACCGTCGGGACTCATCCAGGTCCACCTTCTGTGCTCGCGTTTCTTGAAGAAGGAGTTCATCATGTAGAGTCCCTCCTTCTCCAAGAAGCCAGCCAGTAGGTGGCCCCGGTGGTTCCGAATTCCAACTCCAAATTGCCCCACTCTCAGCTCTTCACCATCTCTCTTACCCAGTTTCGCGTTGAAGTCTCCCATGACAACGGTGAAGTAGGTTTTGAAGCTATGCATGGCTTTCGAAATATCCTCATACATAGCCTCCACCTCGTCGTCGGAGCGTGTCGAAGTCGGCGCATACACCTGTATGACCTTCAACGAGTACCTCTTGGATACTCTGAGTATAAGGTACGCCACCCTAGCCGACACACTCGATCTTCACTACGTTGTTCACGAGGGACTTGTGGACGATGAACCCGATACCTCCCTGGGACTGTTGGTCGCCCTCCCGGAAATAAAGCAAGTTGCCGGACTTAAGCGTTATCGTGTCCTCCCCCTCTCTTCGGACTTCAGATAACCCTATGATATCCCAGCGCAACTTGCTCAATCCTTCCTCCAGTTCCACTATCTTTTCGTCGGTCCGCAGTGTACGCGTATTGTATGTTGCCAGGGCCAGGAGTCGTCGGTGGTGGTAGCCGGACCTTTGCCGGAGATTCTTAGCACCCCTGACCCCGCTAATACCCTGGCCGCTACCATAACCAGGGCACCGGGGGTCGCCGGAACCTCGGGGCCGTGGTTTATGTGACTTTTCCATGGGGGGTAAATGCCGTAATCGCCACGCTTGGCATGCGGGTTGGCGATCGCAGTATCTCCACCGCTCTCAGGGGACGCTGCTGCCCATCCTCCGGTGGTCTTGGTCGTAGTTTAAGGACATACCCGGGTCCAAAAAACGGTAATCATTTAAGGATTTTAAGGCATAATATTCACCAAAAGTATAGGTAATAATAAAACGAATAATCGTGCATAACAATATCTAAAATTTAGCCAGGGGCGATTTTGCTATGGCGGTCCGGCCAGACCCTTTAGAGTGGAAATAGGGTGTAAATGTCTTCTGGATTTTTTACTATATTACAATTATTTTATTCAGAAGCCTTGTTTTTTTGAAATATGGGTTTAAAGTGACCTGACCCCTGACATTATGCTGACTTTTTAATGGATGTTGTAACTCCTAAGTTAATAGAATCAAACTTACTTAAACAGAGGCAAGTTTAGAATATTGTCAATTTCTATGCTTAAGTGTAGTTGTTCACTGCAGTAAAGTTTGTGCCTGAGGCAACGGTTAGGTCAGACCAACTTTTTAATTTAAAAGTTGTAAATATGTACCAGTTTTCACACGCACACGTCCCTGTAAAAAAAATGGGATGTTGTCGTGGGAAAGGGTTTTTAGGAGCTCCATCTACAGACTTGCATGGAAATTACCAGTTTTATACTTTTCTTGCTCTTTTATAATAAATAAAATGTCAGTAGCTCTTGTGGTATATATAGTGTGTGTGTGATGTTAGTATAAATTATTAAAATGTGTGGTTTCTTACACCTATGTACGAATCATGCAATAATTAGTATGCACCTATGCGTTTATTGTATAACATTGTATCGCCATTTAAAATAACTTTGTGTCGGAAATATTAATTTTATCATTTGTTACGCCTGTAATCTAGATTAAGTTAATTATTCTCCCACTGAGCTGTTTTTGTATAATGTAAGACCATTTTTACATTGTCATCTTAATGTGTATTTAAATATTTTAATCATCAGAGTTCTGAAAAAACATTCGCTTTTGTTTTCTTTTTAATATTAAATGTTTTGTGGGATATAAATATACGTAACAAACATTTTATTTACTTTTAGTGCCCTTGACTCTAGCACTATTTTGTATTAAATTATATCTCTTCAGATTCGACACAATTTACCATCTATATTGTATTGTACTATTTACTAAATGGGTCATTCTATTTTTCGGGCTATTGAGAATTTAATAGTTTTAGTCTATGCGTAAAGAGAAGAGCCGTAGAATGTATAAGACTTCTCTTTCCGCATAGATTCTAAATGGCTTTAAACGCTTCTTTTACCAGCGTCGTATATGTTTCCATACTAGCTCTATTGTTAGTCATGGACTTATTAGTTATTCACGTATTAAATCACAATGTAACATATTGTCGGTTCTTATAACCCACCCTTATCGACAACCGACAATGTTGATTGCCCGCGAAACGACACATGTTGCTTTCCTATAATAATCTGTAAGTACTTAAAAATTACCACTGCATCAAGCAGTCGTCAAGTTACCCATACAAAACCCACTGCATTTACCAATTGGGATTCTTGTCCATCTCAGTGTTGTAACGTACTTTCGAACCGCATTTAAGAGCCCATCAACGTGCATACTAGCGCCACTGCTCAATAATCGTGATTATTTAAATTTAACGACAGGTATTTAAAAAGAGGGCCGCTACTTACTGTATTTTGTATTTAAGTACCTTTTGAATACATCAAACTAGTTTTAATGTTGCTGGATTCGTCAATCTATGCGTCCAAAGTTAAAACGGTCGTTTTTGTTTTGAGTTCGTAGATCGACGAATCCAGCAACATAAAAACTAGTTTGTTGTATTCAAAAGGTACTTAAATACAAAATACAGTACGTAGCGGCCCGCTTTTTTTCATATATTTCGTTAAATTTAAATAATCACGATTATTTTGCAGTGACGCTAGTGTGCACGTTGATGGGCTCTTAAATGCGGTTCGAAAGTACGTTACAACACTGAGATGGACAAGAATCCCAATTGGTAAATGCTTAATACATGAACATTGTATGACAAGCTTGACAGCTGTCTATGGTATGACAGCTTCAGTCGCCATATTTAACGTTGACCACCGGCCTAGCTCGAGTGCGCCGTGGCAGGATATCGCGCGCGAGATTGACTACTTGTCTCTTATTAATACAATAAGAAAAAGAGGGTGGAGAATCTCGCGCGCGAAATGCTGTCGGGGGTTTATATCTAGCCAAGTCACAATCGTTTATAGAGAATAAATATCGTATGTTTCTAATACGAAATACATAAAATGTGACGACTTGATTATAATGACTCGTAAAACAGAATGTCCCATTGAGCAGATCTTTGCTTCAGTGTATTAAATGTTATGTGTATATTTAAGTTATAAAACAATCTCTATCTGTCACTTTTGTAGGACTGGTATTATAGTTCGTTTTTTTTAGCATTAGAAATAAGGTAAACAATCTTGATGCTTCGAGCAACACCGGCTCCCGACACATCGGAAGGGAGGGGCCCAAGCGATATCTCACCGTACAAATCTTTCTGCCATTTTTCGCGGGGGAAAGGTGCACACAGTCGCACTTCTCACACACTTACATACAAAATCCAATCTGTAATGACGACACAAATACATAGAAAATGACACACGTCAAAGACAAATCTTGCAAACCTCGATCTCTTTTTATGTACGGACGAGTGATAAGTGTCACAACACGCACACTAACACATTTTCGTTGAAGTATGTTATTGTATTCTGAGAGATGAGAAGTCGGATTTGTCGCTCGACCGATCCGCAATTTGTACTGAGCGAGCAAAATCGATAAATCCAACAATTACATGAGGCTAAAATATAATAATTGTGTTTGAATGTAATTAAACGTATGATATGTATGGCATTTTTGTGCAGCAGTGTTCACGCGCGCGTCTGGACTCGGTCTAGTGAAAAATCCAAGTGCAACTAGTTTTATTACCCGCGCTAGATTAGATTGACGCGCTAATCTTGTACCTCGGCAGAGGGGAAATAGTGCGAATGCCGCCTCCCTTCCGTGTTGCTCGAAGTCTTGATGTGTCTTTTAATTGAAAAACACATTTAAAAAATAAGTTACGGCAAATATGTAACAATTATGAATCTAATACGATCATTTATATTCTTCTGCTTTCATAAGCAATAGTCTTCGAGCAACACGGAAGGGAGGCGGCATTCGCACTATTTCCCCTCTGCCGAGGTACAAGATTAGCGCGTCAATCTAATCTAGCGCGGGTAATAAAACTAGTTGCACTTGGATTTTTCACTAGACCGAATCCAGACGCGCGCGTGAACACTGCTGCACTAAAATGCCTGTTTGCTCGGTTTTTTGTTATAAAAAGAGGTCGGGGACATCAAATTTACAAAAAGAAATTGTTACATTTCACATGTAATATTTTTTTTTACATATCATACGTTTAATTACATTCAAACACAATTATTATATTTTAGTCTCATGTAATTGTTGGATTTATCGATTTTGCTCGCTCAGTACAAATTGCGGATCGGTCGAGCGACAAATCCGACTTCTCATCTCTCAGAATACAATACCATACTTCAACGAAAATGTGTTAGTGTGCGTGTTGTGACACTTGTCACTCGTCCGCACACAAAAAGAGATCGAGGTTTGCAAGATTTGTCTTTTACGTGTGTCATTTTCAATGTATTTGTGTCGTCATTACAGATTGGATTTTGTATGTAAGTGTGTGAGAAGTGCGACTGTGTGCACCTTTCCCCCCGCGAAAAATGGCAGAAAGATTTGTACGGTGAGATATCGCTTGGGCCCCTCCCTTCCGATGTGTCGGAAGCCTGTGTTGCTCGAAGGCAATAGCTATTGATTTTTAAAAAGCGTTTTTCAATTAAAAGACATGTCAAGATCGCTTACCTTCTTTCAAGTTCTTTCTAATGCTAAAAAAACGAACTATAGGTACCAGGCGGTCTAGCATAAGTTGCGTTTTCGCGCGTGAGTCCATACTTGAATTCGCGCTAGATGTATGGAGTCGCGCGCGAGTACGCAACTCATGCTAGACCGCCTGATTTGTATTTTTAGTTCAGTGACAAATTCTTGAAGACTACACATACTTAAAAAATTAATAATTAAAAGATTTTTTATAAACATTACTTGTCCGTAGTCCCGTTTGTTAATCGGGTCTGTTTTTATATTTTCGTTTTTAATATATCCATAGGTAATGCTATGGACGTACTATCGAATCAGTATGCCTCATGATTGTTGTGGAAGGCTTTATTTATTAACTTTTTGCGCCGGGAAACTCATCTTCCTTCTACTGCTATTTAAAACTTCGAAACGTAAAATTTGAATGGCCTGTAGGGTTAGCATCAGTGCACCGCAACAGTATCTCGCGCGCGAGATTGACTGCCCCTCGGTCTAATTAGGTAATACCCGTAGCGTAGGTCTAATACAGTTAGAAAAGTGCTAAGCCTGCTGACATCTTCCACGGCCACAAAATCCCAATAGAAGCATAAATAATAAAGATGTTTAGGTTTAAATAGCTATTAAAGTACAGCACTATCTAGTGATGGCCTGATGGATATTTTCGAGTGAATAAAAAACATTAGTGGAGCTTTACTTTGCTATCCATATGAAAGCCTTCATTATGCTTTCATCGCCGTTTTGTGCTTGTAACTGTAAAGTCAAGTCGGGGTTAAAAGTTAAAAAATATCAGCGCAATCTCAAGGCCCTATTGGCTGCGTGCGAAGTGCATGGTGGGGGTATAGTCATTACCGTCTTTACCATAAGGGCACACGGGGCCCGTGCCCAGGGCCCCCATCCTCGGGGGGCTACGAAGGACAGAGAGTAACAGTATATTTGATTACCATTTGATTACCCATAATAAATAGGAGATTATAGTAGAAAAATGTTAGTTAAATTAGCTTTCTTTACTTTCCAAAAGGGCCCCAATTTCTTATGTGCCCAAGGGCCCCAGCATAGTTTAAGATGGCCCTGGGTATAGTAAAGCGATCGCAGCGCATGGCGTGGTAAAAATTGTCACTAACAAAGGTTAGCGTCTTTAACATTCCGTACAAGTTAATATTCTCGAAATGGAATTGTTAATTTACGATAACTCCTGAGATATTAATTTAAATTGTATGGTGTAAAGGGGCCATTGTAATCTGTATGAAATGCTTAATATAACTAACGTATTAAATTTGATAATGATTAATAGGTACTGTATCCGTGTAAATAGCTATCAAATACCACATAATATTATGTGATCTTTTTCTAGAAGCTTTTTTGTAGACCAATGAAAGAGACACAACCCCACCATACATCGTGTTGTTATAACTCAAACGGATTAATTAGGCAGCGTTTTCGATTAAAGCTCCTAGAGCAGCGTGATTTTTTTCCGACATCATTAGTAAACATTGCGTGACAGTCGCGCACGTAGCGAATACAAGACTGATGAGGCGTGCGGCGTCGTATGAAGATTTAAATTATTTGTCTTGTTCGTTGATTGCGAGTAGATTAAACGTGCAGTTAGGGCGGGCACCTTAAGGAAATATACGTTTAACATAATTTGCAGTACATATGGTCCTATTTTCCCGGACTAGTGCGTAAAATAGCACTTTTCGTGCGTATGTCAAAAGTTTAAAGGGCCATATGTACTGTAAAACGTAGTACGATACACGTGCGAAAAGGTAATTCGCATTTCCTCTTTTCCGCACTTGTATCGTAAATAACTATTTCGAAGTTATGACTTTTAACTTTCGGGGACTACTGAAAGCTATTGGGTTTTTAATGTATTAGTTTAAGAATTATTTACAATTTATATTCAGCTCACCTTGTTCTGTTATGTCATTAGGGTGTGCTCCCACATTTGATTATTACATATTAGTATCAAATATGTATTACAGGACTTGTAGTTTGAACAAAACCACAGCCATTAAATGAGCCATGTAGGTAAAATGTTTGTTACGTAGCTATGTTCTTATTTTACTCCCTTCCATATGTCACATTAAAAGTTGTGATCCTGAGGCCCTACCGCGAAAAACGTATGTTTTTAGAGGTAGAGCCTCTGACTGAACTTTATTAGGATAATTAAGATCGACCAAAAACCAGATTATTATCCCAGATAGTTTTTGTAGGTAGTAGGGATGTAATGTAACCTATAATCGTTAGGTGACAACCAAAACTCACTAATTGTATACAAATAATTACACAAAAATCAACCTTGTTTTGGCTCTGAATTCGTGGTAGTAATATCGAGTTTTAATTTTCACCTGACGAAATAATGTTTTTGAGGCTTAGGCCACTAGCTATTCTTCATAATACTGACATGATGACTGTTATGAGAATATTTTAGCTCAACCAATGTTTTTCTAGAATATGAATATACATGTTTTTGTATTGAATTCTGATAATTAAAATATTTAAATTCTCATTGTGATAGTAACACGTGGTGGATGCAGGAGTGGAGACAATTCTGTTATGTTAACCATCTACCTCTATTATCACTATCCAACGCAGTATACTGTGATAATCGCGTAAGTCACAGTAAAGCAGGCTCTTCGAGCAAAGCTGCTTCCGTGTAACTAACGCAGTATAAGGAATCCCTACTGCAGAAAGGTACTGTTGCTCTATCAATGTGTCATTGTCACTGCGCTGGAGATCCTAAAGCGTATGTGGTGGAAAGTTCGTCTTTTGGGCGCCTGGGGGTAAATCCTTACAGCGGGGTATCGCCGTCATGGCGAACAGTAAAGTGCGCCCCATTTTAACTAACAAGCGACACGCTCCATTTGCTTGTTTCAGGGCCAACATCCGAATATAGTCACCGTGAGGGAGATCGTAGTCGGCTCCAATATGGACAAGATCTTCATCGTCATGGACTACGTGGAGCATGATTTGAAGAGTCTTATGGAAACAATGAGGGGAAAGAAGCAGGTCTTTTTACCTGGTAAGCTCTCTTTTTATTGCCTTAATAAGGGCTTATTTTTATCACTGGCGTAAGTAGTATATGTCGTTAGTTCGCTCTTTTTATAATAATATCGGACTCAATTGATGGCTCGCTGATAAATAAGTTTACATTACATTGTTAACTGTCAAAATATACACGTGTCTGAACATCAATCAACATCTACACTCATGTAATTAGTAAATTGATGTAAAGGAAACATTAACAAACAATGTTTTTCTCTTCCAGGGGAAGTGAAATGTCTGATGACTCAATTGCTGAAAGCTGTTCACCATCTTCACGACAACTGGATATTACACAGGGATCTCAAGACTAGCAATCTTCTTCTGTCACACAAGGGAGTACTAAAAGTACGTTATAATCGTCTACTAGAGTTTATTGTCACTATAATAAATAAATTTGTTAAGTGTAAAGACTCAAGTACTTACATCTAATGATATCATTAAGTTTAGTTTCCTCGTGAACCTCATAATAAAGATAAAACGCCTAATCTACTTCGAAACATCTTTTTTTTCTATTATGGCTTTTGAAATTAAATCTTTGACTGTTCTATTCTCTTTCTCGAACAACTGGCGCAGTCTGTAGCATTCCATTTTTGCATATTATTACGTAATTTAAAACTTAATGTCATTTTTTACAGGTGGGTGACTTCGGGCTAGCCCGCGAGTACGGCTCGCCGCTGCGCCAGTACACGCCCATAGTGGTGACGCTGTGGTACCGCGCGCCCGAGCTGCTGCTGTGCGGCAAAGAGTACTCCACGCCCATCGACATGTGGAGTGTGGGCTGCATCTTCGCTGAGTTTATTACCATGAATCCGCTGTTTCCTGGAAAGTCCGAGGTGGACCAGTTGAATCGAATTTTCAAGGTTAATTAACACTTCTTTCTCTTGTTCCAATTTGGGCGCCAACGCCGAGTTATCGATTACATATTTCAAAAGCATCTGCTGCTCTCAATCTGAGATGATCTGCTTCATCAAAGTGGTTCAATATTTTTTTGTTACCTATGTTTTTTGTAAAATGTTTGTTCGGTGTACTAGTGTTCGTCTATGCCAATTAGTTTCTTCAGGAGTCCGGTTGTAAAATAAAATGACCATCGCGATCCGTTTCCTACTTGCGTATTAAATAAGTAAATATAATGTACAGCACAGAATAGGTCGGCGATCCGCCATTTCATGACCCCTGGTCTATGCTAAGTATGCTGCAACAAAATGTGACAGTGCCCCTATAAACAATGATAATGTTTTTTCTCTGGCGCAGTGCTGCTATTATGTCAGAGGCGTATTTACAAATTTGGCGCCCCGGGCCATTTTGATTTGCCGCCCCCTTTCATCAGTGACGATAAAGTATTTTATTTAAGAAAAAAAAACCTGCAACAAGTACCTTTGGGGTGTGAAATAAAAAAAAACTAAACATTTACCATTTACTCACATAGGCATTTACTTACATTGTTTTCCTATGTACAAATTGGTTGACAAAATCATCAATGACGCTGTCGTAATTTCAAACGTTAGTCAGCTCAGCTTCTAAGAAGAGCTAAGCTATGCAGGCGCTCTTCGCTGATAGTGGAACGTAGATATTTTTTTATTATTTTGAGTGCAGAAAGGTGACGTCACTAATGTCACTATTCTAGATACAGATTTATATGGGCCGTTTTTGTCACTCAATGACGATTTGCCTAATCTGATCGGTGACCGGTGGGTACTGCTGGGTTTTGGCCATTGAGAATCAAGGTAAGGCATTGGCAGTCAGGCTGGATATAGCTAAGGAGTTCGGTCGGGTCTGGCATCGAGTCTGCTCGAGGGACTATGTTATACAAATGGATCGCTAGCTTTTTTTCCGGTAGACGCACATGAGCCGTATAGTAGACGGAAGCTGCTCCGATAGTGTGGACATTAACGCTGGCGTTGCACTAGGTTCTGTGCTGTCATTGCTGCATATCAATGATAATCATTGCTATGCAGACGACAGTAACTAGTAGGGATGCGTATTACACAGGCCATACCATTTTCCCTCATTCTGTGGTGCTGGAAAGTCATGAAAAGTATTGTATTTGTATCTGATATCGAGAGCACTCTATCTGTACTGAGTTTCGGCATGGGAGACACAAGAACTGCCCAATGTAGTCATATGGGTGACAAATAATGTAGGTACGTAAGTGAAAACGCGAGCGTAGCGAGCGCGAAATTTTTTCGAGAAAATAGTAGGTAAATTTTTAGGGTTCCGTACTTCAAAAGGAAAAAAATACGGAACTCATATAGGATCACTTTGTTGTCCGTCCGTCCGGCCGTCTGTCTGTCTCAATATAAAGGGTCTTGACATGACAGAGGGCGGTAAAATCGACAAATAATGCTTGTTAGATATTTAAATTTTACAAATAAATAGGGGAGCGACAAAATTCTGGTCGACTCTATCTGAACAGCAAATAAAATATTCTTTTGACCCAAATTTGCCGCCCCCTAAAATCTGCCGCCCTAGGCTTCAGCCTACTCAGCCTAGTGGTAAATCCGGCACTGCGCCGTACTAATACTTCTTGAACGAAAATGTTGCTTAATTTAGGTACTTGTTGGTAGATATTTTAAGCAATTGGTAGGGTTTGAAGCGTTCGTTTGTTTATTAATTTAAATGTAAATTAAAATATAATAAAAAATATAGCTAAGTTTGATTATAAGAGGCGCCCAGAAAAAGACGCGAGGGGGCGGCTTCGCCGCCCCCCCGCGGCCTGCCGCCCCGGGCCATGGCCCCCTTGGCCCTAGGGTAAATACGCCCCTGTATTATGTAATACATAAATTGATATCAATGTCTGATACTAACTCTTTATTGAATAACTAGGACCTGGGCACTCCGTCGGAGCTGGTGTGGCCGGGCTACAGCGAGCTGCCGGCGGTGCAGAAGATGACGTTCGCGGAGCACCCGGCCGGCGGCCTGCGCCAGCGCGTCGGCGCCGACCTGCTCTCCGAGACCGGCCTGTCGCTGCTGCAGGCGCTACTCACCTACAACCCCGCCAGGAGGATCACCGCCGATGCCGCGTTGGAACATAAATACTTTCAGGTGAGTTGGCACCGCCTCTAGTCTATTGGTTTCTACTACTATCAACTATCATTCGGCCGTTTTTAAAAAAGGTAAGCAGAATTATTCGGGCGGGAACATTTTAATTCGATGATTTTGAATTAATCAAAGAATAAAACTAGTTCTTGGAAACTAAACTTCAGTTTATTTTTTAGGAGTGACAGTAATCTTATATTCACGTGATGGTTATTAGATATCGTTGTTGTTGTCATATAAATCTATCTCGTGCGTAGCTCCCGTAACTCTAAACTTGCCTATTGAACGAACTTCAACTGAACCAGAGGCGATTTTAAGTAATTAATAGCTTTGAAGATATCGCGTCCTATAAATCGGCAGAATCGGTTAGTATGTAAATTGATTTAATTTATATTTTTTCTAAAACTAACGCAAACATTTAAGAGCCCATCATGACACTAGCGCCACTGCTAAATAATCGTGATTATTTTAATTTAACGACAGGTATTTAAAAAAGGGGGCCGCTACGTACTGTAGTGTGTATTTAAGTACCTTTTGAATACATCAAACTAGTTTTTATGTTGCTGGATTCGTCAAACTATGCGTCCAAAGTTAAAACGCCTGTTTTTGTGTTTTGAGGTCCTAGTTTGACGAATCCAGCAACATAAAAACTAGTTTGATGTATTCAAGTAATGATGATGTTTGAGATAGTGTAGTAAGTGAGTAACATTACAGGAGCAACCGGTGGCCATCGACCCGGCGATGTTCCCGACGTGGCCGGCCAAGTCGGAGGGCAAGAGCCGCAGCACGCACAGTCCGCGGCCGCCGGCGGGCGGCGCGGCCTACGCGCAGTACGCGCGCGCCGACTCCGACGAGGCGCTCGGCTTCCGAGTGCAGCCGCAGCGCTCGCTCAACGTGGCGCCCGGCTTCTCGCTCAAGTTCTAGCGCCCCCCCACACAATACTCGGTGACACCTCCCACCTGATGTTGTTGCTGCCGGCCGCCCTGTGATCGACGGGACGATTCATCCGCTCTTCTCTACAAAAACTGCCGTTCTATGTGATACGTTTAAATCGATGATCCGTTATTACAAGCCCGGAGTTGACGTTCGTTGCCACTGTTGGGATTCAAATTTTAAATTGTACTCTGATGTTTTGAAATATATCCCGAACCAATGTATGATAAACTGTCTAGTGACGCATTTACTAAACGAGTCGTTTGTTGTAGTATTTGTTGATGTTTAGCACAAAAATGCTTACTTTTGCTTACCTCGCTAGTGATAAGGTCTTCATCTTTTGAATGGTATTTATTATCAGATCTCCCGGTAGTATTATTTGCCCCGCACGAAATTAGACGTCGTGTCCTTCTGGTAAAATAGTCGAGAGAAATGTCAATAAATGCATTAATAGCATGTTTAGCATTTTGTGCAAACATGGGTAAAACAAATAACCACGTGTACTTATAACTTGTATATGTATAATACGTAGTGGTATATTTAACGATATAAATTAGTCAAACATTTGGTGTCATAGCAGATGTATATACATAGATCGATATTTTTGCATTACAGTTAAATATTGATGTAAATGTGGCCAGTTTAAATTCTGTGGGATGGCTTATCAACGTAGTAGTGAAACTAATCATTCTTTACATTGGATAAATTCACTTTTTTAGTTCAAATATGAAATTGTGTAAATAGGGTTAACTTTTTGCTATTAAATCTGTTAATATACCTTTTCATTATGGTAACAATAGAATAGTCTTAGTCTAACTAGCATTATAATTAAAGTATGGTACAATATAATATGTTTTGACAACAATGTTTTATTATTTACACCCAAGTTTTCTTACATAATCGTTCAAAGCACCCGTGAAATAGGATACTTCTCATTCGTTGTAAAGAACTGATATTTTCCTCAAGCATAAATTTCATTTAGTAAATTATTTTTCAGTTTTTAAACAAACGAGAAGTACCCGTTAAATAAAATAATGGAATCAAATGACAATGACGCTTGTTTGTATTTAAAATAAAGGTCAAGGCAGTGCGAGGTAGAGAGAACGGTTTAGCGCCCAGCGTCATTCAGTCCCTTCGGGAGAGCTAGGAGTGAGTTGATCATGTCCGCGTTTCGTTTCCACGTCCGGTACTTGGTGTCGATGAGGGCGTTTGTCTCTATGATGAGTCTACCGCCGATGTCTCCTCTGTATGCGTCGATCATGGAGTGGATATGGCGGATGTACTGCAAACAATATTTTTATAAATGAATCCCAAAGACCAAACGAAAAGTGTCCTTAACCCATTCAGGGCCAGCGACTCAGCGTATGGGTCATGCTCAAACAGTTCCGCAGGGCCAGTGACTCACATGTGAGTCCTGAATAAATTCTGATTTAAACTTAAACGAAACGTAATTTGATGTAATAACGTAAGTGTCATATAAGCTAACAACCATTTCTATAAGGCATATTAGGATCAAAAATTATAAACACGTTTTTTTTAATGAAAACAGGGTCTCGAATATTCAAGTTTGATTTACTATCAGTGCAATATAGTAAATATACTGAAATTCTAGATACATAATGCGATGCAAGAAAACAGAAAGATCTATATTTAAAAATACAAAAAATATATATATTTCAGAAGTTATTGACATGGCTCAAGGTATGGGTCACCGTGGCCTGGCGCTACTTGTAAAAACTACTAATGTTTCCGTAGCAGGCTAAAATAAACTTTATCGGCTGGTTTTAAAGCTTATTTCATGTTGAAGCTGTTTGATATTGTACCATTTTACAACTGATTACTGTTTGGATGATGGTAAGCAAGAATTTGTAGGAACCAAGCCGTAGTATAATAATATTTTGTTTTGTATGAGGGGTAAGGCAACGAGGATTTTCTCCCACTGTACTTTTATGTCATAATATTTGGTGATCGTTGTATTGTATCTTAGGCAATTAGCTACATACTAACAATGATATTAAGGTTAATTTTTTTTTCGTTTCAATATAGAACAAGGCGGCTGAAACAGTCACCACTAACTAATATGTATTGTATTACAAATAGTTTGTGACAAATATTTACAAGTTTTTTCAAACATCGTGGTTTCTACGGCAGATTAGAAAGTAAGTACTATAATACATTTTAAGTTGTCTATTGTTACTAATATAATGGCGTTTACCAAAACAAAGATACATGACCGACCAGGTGTAAGCTTATCGGACACACTTGGACAATAAACAAGGAATGCATCCGAGCGGCGGCGGCGGTATTATCTTTCATGTGGTATTTGTCACAAGAGTTCAAGATGTGATTCATCCCATCCCCCATTAGAGATGTATTTTGGAGTAACATGGAAAATATTATTTAGTCACGATTTATTCGTTGGCGACTTTATACTCCTCCTGTGCTGTTTAGTGATTTCGTATTTTGTGACCATGGCTATGTATTACCGGAATTTGAACCCGCCTAACCTGACCGACTGTGCTATGAACTGGATCGGGATATCGGGAAACGGGTCTAATTTAACTTCCAAGATTTGCCCCAAAAAACAACAACAAAAAACACGGCAAGTTAAATAGAATCAGACCAAGCTAAGTTGGCAGCGATTTTGATAGCACAGGCTGAGTACCTAAGTGTAATTTAAATGTCAAACTTATATGAAATTATGACGTTTAACTTAACACTTGCACAGGCTGAGCTATAAAAATTGCTGCCAACTTAGCTTGGTCAGACATTAAAAGCTTGTAGAAAGTAAAAATATTCACTCCTACAAACTGCAATAATTAGTTTCTTTTTCGATAGGCACAGAAAATCGGTGGTTAGTAAAAATGTTGCATAATGCTGTCCAACTGGCCGGCTTCATAAGCGGCAATTTATTTACCGTTCGCGCCAGGCTCGAGACCCATAAGCTGAGTCATACGTTTTAGCTAAAAACGGTTTGTATGGTGGCCTGGCGTATTGTGTACGCTCGGCGGTTCGTGGCCATGAATGGGTTAAACAATTGACTACCGATGTGCCAAGGGGAATTTTCAGACACTGCATTTTAACCACTTGGAACAACTTCGGAAACTTTTATGGACTCTAGTACTTATTATAAATATCTTTCTTAATGATATATGTGGTACGAAGAAGGAAAGTGTCCACTTCAAAAGTCATATATTTCTTACGAAATTTTCAAGAGACTGAAACCTTTTCCAACTTGTTGACAATTCTCCGCAATTAGCATTTCTCTGTTTTTGATTCGGTTAAGTTGTGTTCTAATGTATGGGGAAGACAAACAAATTATAGCCAGCCTTTTATGAATGTAGTATGATACCTTTGGGAATGGTGCTTTACCCACGCTAGCGTCCCCTTCCCTCCCCCTGCTGCAACCCCCCCTTTTTGCATGAAATATGTCCCGGTTGACGGATTTTATAAATTTTTGAGAAAAGTATTAGAATTAGGAATAAAGTGTCAAGGTAATAAATAATCCTTAATAAATTCTAAACAAAAAAGGTTATATGCAACTTTTTGGTAAGACTCACCATATTCATGTATTAACTTGTTGAAGTTCAATATAACATAGTACGTGATAGTACTGAAAGAAATCTTATACGGAGAATAATAAGCTTGCAATGTTATTCTCCGTGTAGGATTTCTTTCAGTACTATTACGTACTATGTTATATTGAACTTCAACAATTTTTTCAACGGTTAAATTTTGTCGAAATTCATCTAGCCAAAACATGAATATGGTGCGTCATATCAAAAAAAATGAATATAACCTTTTTTGTTAATAATTTAATAGGGATTATTTCTTTCATTGACACTTTCTTCCTATATTGTATACTTACTTTCCCCAAAAAATGAAAAAAACTGTGAACCGGAACATATTTCATGCAAAAAGGGGGGGGTTGCGGCAGGGGGAGGGAAGGGGACGCTAGCGTGCGTAAAGCACCATACCCAAAGGTATCATACTACATTCATAAAAGGCTGGCTATAATTAGTTTATCAAAATACACAATTTGACCGAATCATTTGTAGGTACCTAGTTCTGTTGTAAATTAACTTTTTTTTTGCTATTTCGCAGCTGGTCCGATTTCTAAAGTAAAAGTTATTCACGGTTGAAAAATAGGCTAAAATCCAGCCACTAATATCTTGAATTGGCAAGGTGCGAAGTCTGTGGAGGGAGAAGTGGCGCTGATTGTCACAAATACACGTACCTAATCTTATGGAATGTCTCACATGATTACTAGCGACAGCCGTTTGAACTTTTTACTCCATAAGAGTTAACGTAGAAAAGCCAACAAAATAAGGGCAGCACCAGCCGTGCACCTAGCGAATATCGCCCCTGTACAAATATTAACTACATGACATTAGCGGATTCAAATGATTTAATTGAATGGTGCCATACTTCCTCGTCTGTAATATACGGTTGCCCCGACAGTGGCCGGTGGTTCTGCCGGAAATTGTGTTCTGCCACGCCGCAGACCAGGACCAGGGCCACTAGCAGCGTTGAGAGGTGCCACCTCACGGCTGCCATACTGCCACAAAAACAAAAAGTTTACAAGCATAGGCCAAAGGTATGGTATAGTGTAAAGGTATCTATTCGAGCGACGGCGCCATACCTTTGGCCTATACTCGACTAGATTATTATATTGACTAGCGACACTTCTTGACATTTAACAAATTTAACACATATCAGTGTAAGAACAAGAATCAAAGTCAAATGGCGTTCTTAAAGTTTTAATCAGTTGTCGAAAGATGGCAGTAAATTTACTGATGCTACAAAAATTACTTTGACAATACGCCTCTATTAGATATCAAATTCTCTTTGATAATAGGTATAGGTTAGCCTTTTATTTATTTATTTAAACTTTATTTCCCAAAAGAAAAACTTGAATGTACCAATACACTATACACTGCTTTATTCAATTTTATTAGCAGTTTTTTATTTACCTAAGATGTTTTAATTTAAGTACCTAAACTAACATAATTGCAATGCAGCTGTAAGTGTACATAATACCAGATAATACTATTGCATTATTTTGTCGTTGCATATCTACGTAAGTAGATATTTGAAAATTTATCAATATCGAGCATAACACGTGGAAACAGATTTCATATCTCGATGGCATTTCGTTAATGGCCAATCTACTTAATCCTAACTCGGGTAATTAGATGCGCGGTACTTTTATCTTTGAAAGGCTGGGATTAAGCTACCACCCGGTTATATCCACTTCAAATGTAACGGAGGCTTCGATTAAACAGCATTTTTATAAATTAGAGTAAAATTTTGTTATAGAGTCTGTGCGGAAAGAGAAAAGTCGTAGAATGTATGGGCTGCCTTACATTCCACGACTCTTCTCTTTCCGCACAGACTGTAACAGCAGGGGGCCAATCGAAACTTAATTAATGTATGGAAACATCAGTCACGTGCATTTCCGTAGCATCATAGTATATCACAATACTACATGTAGGTAGACATATGTAACTAATAAGTTATAGATATAAATATGTGGGTATGCCGTTCGCGCTTGACCATGTTTTTAGTTTAGAATAAACCGCCATCGAAGTCACATCGTGTTTCTTTATACCGCCCATTACATAGGTACATACTCGTAACATTTGGCGCAGTCGGTAGGATACGAACCTACGCTCCCGAAGGGAATCTGATTTTTTTAACTTTGTCATCTTGGCTAGGTTAAGCCCCCGTAAGTAAAACAAGTATAGTAACAGCACCAGTCATGGGACATTTAAGAGGAAATTTGGAGTATTTATGATATTTCCCTTGTACATGTAAATGGTCTTCCGCTTAGCGTGTTAAAAGATGAAAGTCCTATCCGCCTTTCATGTTTTAGGCGTGTTGTATCAAAGATACTGCAATGAATTTCCACATAATTAACAAATTAAAACTATGCTTTTTTTCTCCAGTCATGGACACCAAAGCTCCAGTAATGGGCCCCCGGTAATGGACGTGGATCCAGTAATGGGCCCCCTATAATGGACATTGCTCTATCAGTATAAAATATTGAAATGGGGAATAAGTTATGGCAAAAAAATCAATTTTTGGTATAAGCTTTTATCGCTGAATGTATTTTCCTTTCCACAGCCAATTATTATTGTATTAGATTTATCGAGACAATTCTAATATACCCAAACACAATTACTTAGGGTTTATTGCGATAAAGTTCCCATGGCCACCTCCTGTCTCCATCATCAGATCAAGTCCATGTTATCATAATATTGCATTATCATCCGATTTGCATACTTAATTACGTACTTACACAAAATTTCAACTGAATCGGAAATCGAATAGTGGGTCAAATTCAGCTACCAAGATTTGACCCACACTAACTAACAAGGCAAGTTAAATAAAAGTTTGGAAAAACGATATTAATTTATCCTAATAAGTCCGAGAATACCTCCGTTGACATATTTCGTAACTACATTTTACTTCTGTATTGTTTAAAACATGAAATTATGGCATGGCAAGCATCATTATGTCAATTGTCCCATCATAGGAGGTATGCAGTTTTACGGCTCCTATAATGGGATTGGGCCAAATACCACTATTTTTTTACATCTGTGGAGTCACAACATAGTGTGTTGTATACCTTATCTCATGGTAAATGCAATTAACAAAACACATTCTAGTTTTGATCAAGTATTAATTAATTAAAATTTAATAAATTAACTCACCTCTCTTAGCGAAGTTGTTAAGAATTTTTAGTGATATTTTTTTTCAGTGGCACGACAACTTTTGGGTTGACGCACATTTCTTAAAAAATAACCGAATTTAATAAAAATTCAAACAAGCTCTAGGACTCTTATTTATGATAAAAATATATCCAGTGTTTATAAACTACTTTTATATACTTATTTTAGAGGAATTGTGTTTTTTTGTCCCATTACTGGTTCCGTGTCCATTATATTAGGGTATACTACTATAATAGATTTTAGCACGAAATTACAATAAACTTGTATTTTTGTATAAGATAAGAGAAATAGGGTAAACAATAAAGTGTAGAACAGAGGGCAGACTTGAACTCTCAATCTAATGTAACTCATTGCAATAATTACAGGTCCTTCAAACTTATTTCTTTGCAATAGTAGGGACATACCTGCCAAAAATTGGCCTTTGTGAGTAGAAAAGGGCGGCAATTTTTAAAAGTTCGATGTCCCAAACAAATTTTGAACTTCGGGCCTTTTCCTAGGTTTGCGAGACTATGTTTTTTAGGGTTCCGTACCCAAAAGGCAAAAACGGGACCTTATTACTAAGACTCCGCTGTCCGTCTGCTTGTCAGTCACCAGGCTGTATCTCATGAACCGTGATAGCTAGGCAGTTAAGATTTTCACAGATGATGTATTTCTGTTGCCGCTATAACAACAAATACCTACTAATAAATTAATAGTTTAAAAAACACTAGAAAAACACGCTTTTATAAATGCACGTAAAAACCATTTACGTGACCTTTCTCACAAGTGCAAATACGATTATGATACGATATTCCATCATGGAATGCCAGTGCCTATCTTCCGGCTTCATCATCAGACCTTGAAACCAAAAAATTGAGTGGTCAAAATTCATTACAAGACTTTTCTAACAAATCCAAACACAGCTATGATACGATGTTCCATCATGAAGTTCCAGTTCATACCTTCCGGCTCCATCATCAGATTTTCTCCAGTCAATTTTCATGACGCTACGATCCTTGGAATATGGTTAAATTAGTTACCTTAGATTCCATTACATCGTTAGTTGCATACAGGTCGACCTAATAAAAGCGTGTTAAAAACAGAATAAAATAAATATTTAAGTTGGGCTCCCATACAACAAACGTGATTTTATTTGCGTAATGGTATGGTAGTGGTATACGGAACCCTTCGTACCCGAGTCCGAATTGCACTTGACCGGTTTTTATGGATCAATTTAACTATTATTTTTCTAAAATTAACTTACCCTAGAAAACTTTCAATCCCAAAAGTAACTGCCAAAAATCGTGTTAAGACTTTTTGAACAAGTGCGATGTTACTGCGGTAAGTGCCGACGGTTAAATGCGGTTGTTGCAGAGTTATGTTATGGGTGGTATCGGCAGGGAGGGGCGCTCGAGCGGAAGACGGCCCACGGAGCTATGCGTGCGACAGCTCGCCCTCCGGTCCTGTCCCGGGACGCAACGGGCGTAAGGGTTCGCATCCACTAGCCATGGAACGAAGATAAGCAACTGATGGCATACTTTTTTATTAATAATTTGATGCATAAGTTAAAAATTTAGGCATAGGCACTATAGGCAGTCAGTTTAGACTTAGTTTTACTTGACAGGCTTGTATTTTTATCAGATATTATTAGTATTGATTTAAACTTTAAGATTAAGATGAATAAATCGTACATTGCTTTTACAAAACATAATGTAGGTACTTATTGCATAATCTTAAGCGTGCGTGTAAGTGTCATCTCGTATATCTTTTAATATGTAAGGAAAGGAAGTTTTACGATAAAGTCGATTAAAATAAAGACTCAAAGAGTAATTATATGAATAAGTTAGGTACTATTATGTGCCATAAACCCTTTATCCCACTACATTATATATCGCAATTAGACTCATTCAGTGTATTTTGGGAAACGAAAACGAAAACACAGTTTTGCTACGAAGTGCTACGCCGTAGCCCGTAGCGAATAAATTTCGTATGGTCCTGCAAATCGTGCTTGTCGGATTTACATCTGTATGTTTGTATATATGTACCAGATACGATTTTTTTATGTAAGTAGGTACATATGTCTGTCTATTTATCGCACCAACAGCTCAAAGGATTTTAGACGAAGCATCGGAAGGTCGACACTGTGAAATGTCGTTACTCTAGTTATAGTCTTATTGCAAGATTTTTCAGTTGTGATTAATTCATTTAATGTAATTGCGTGGTAGTTACAAACCAGCTGAGCTGAGCAAAAAGCTGAAGTAATGAAGATGTTGGATGCCCTTAGGTAGGTATTAAATTCCTAAGGCCTTGTTGCCTGAATCAAATTATTAAAATAAATAAATTATCATAGCAGAACAGTGAGCAATCGCCTTTACCGCCGTAAGTACGTTCTAGTCTATTTTATTTTGCATCATAACATAAAAATATATTTATGACTGATACTTTTTAGATTGTTATTTAGTTCTTCGTCTTATTTTTATCTGTTATGTAACGAAGATGTCTAAATCTTATCTTATGCAGGTATATAATACGATACTTACCTACCTATATAGTTAGTTTTTTTTTGCATTAGAATAAGACTACGCGATCTTGACGTGTCTTTTAACTGAAAAACGTTTTTTAAAAATCAGTAACTATTACTTATGAAAGCAAAAGAATGTAAATAATCGAATGTGATTCATAATTGTTACATATTTGCCGTGACTTATTTTTCAAATGTGTTTTACAATAAAAAGACAGGTCAAGATTGTTTACCTTTTATCTAATGCTAACTAACTATAGTATAAATCTCTTGCAGATATTTACCTAATTAAGTTTATTAAGTAATTACAGTGATAACCCTAATAACTAATAGTTACTTAAACCTCATAAATATAGACTTCACATGTACCTACGTAACTAAAATCAATTCTACTTCGTAATAATCGTATCGATATACCTATAGCTATAGGTATATAGAACAGCAAATATTCTGGAGTACTTATATTATACAGTCGATGCGGGGATACTGTATACTAATAATAACGTGACTTGTCTCATTGCATGGTGAAATTACGCGTGTGTAGGTGTGTGGGTTCAATAAATGGACTAATTTCAGGTAGCTTTGTAAAAGTTGTTTGTTCAGTTCTATCTGGGACGTGAGCAAACTATCACAAGATATTATTTAGAATATATCTTCGCAAATAAGACATTTACTACGAAGTAGGAAGAACTGGAAGAAGCCTAAGATCTACCTTAGTTAAACAATAATAATAATAATATAATAATAATAATAATAAGTAGGCGTAGGGATGTGAGTAGGCGTAGGGATGTGACGACCCCATCGCCCGCTGGTTTTACCAGTGCAATCAGTCAACGCAGGGCAGCTTGTGGCGAGCTGTTGGGGATTAGCGACCTCACGTACCCGAGTGCTCCTGGAGAGTTCTGTTACCCGCAAGGAGGGTGGGTGGGACAGGATTCTCTGCCTCTGGCTTGCCTTAGCCGGCCGGCCAGAGTGGAGTCGTTAGAGCTATAAGCTCCACGGGTGGAAGTGAAATATGCATAAGACGCGAGTTGGCACAGTGGCTGTTAACAGCCACTGGGTAGAAAGCGGCGCACACCTCTCGACACCCCTGAGCCGCTCACACCGGTGTTGCCCTTGAGCCATCCTAGATGTCGCTTTTTGTGGGGGCCCATCTTGTGAGGGCGAGTCACCGTCTGCCGGAAATAAAATTGCATACCGTTTTATTAGGCAGGCGTCCGGTTTTTTACCCCATAGCTCAGTTCTTAGTCCATCGCTTTCACCCAATAACCTAGTTCATTTTAGATTCCATCAACTCTCAATAGTCCTTACACCCTGGCGGGTGCTGCCTCTGCGTGCGTCCCATGACACGGGCAAGGGCAGCCTCCGCTCGGTGTACCCCTTACATTTCATTAAAGTGTCAAAAGGGCCTCTACGTGTTGGCTTCGGCTCCGCGCACGCCTCCCAAAGGTCCGGAACACCATTGTTCCGTGATGGGAAAGACATACATAATAATAATATTTATTTGAAATAACCTTGTTGACAATATATATATATATCCTGTGGCCCCACACTAGGCTATGCCTGTGACGTGGCAGCCGAGTTTTCAATTTGTAAGCAAAAGGTTAAGAAGAAACTAATCTAATAAACTAATAATTAAGGAAATTATGAAATTCAAAGAAAGAAAAAAGGAATGAAAAAATGGTCCGTGTGTATGTGTGTGTGTGTTTGCGTGTGTGTGTGCGAGTGTGTGTAAGGCGTAAGGCTACAGCGATGGTTATCATGTGAGGGATTAGGTGATGACCTTCAACAGCATCTCAGTTCGAATATAGTTAAGATCTTTCAACCAGTTCTTAATTATGAGTTTTGCTTCAAGAGGAGACTTTTCAGATATGTTGCATGCCTTTACTACTGAATTGTAAATATACGGATGCAGGAAGTTAGGAAAACGCCTCGCGAATGTGGTTTTTACGATGGGCGTAGGAATTCTAAAGACTCGATTACGGATTAGGGTAATATATTCTTCAGAGTTTATAGTTTTTTGATGCACGTGAGTTGCAACTCGTAGGATTAATAATTGCCTGACACTAAGAACATCCGCGTCTTTATAAAGGGAAACAGTCGGAAACAACCCGGGTTTCCCGAGCATGACCTTGAGCACAAACCTTTGGGTCCTTTCGAGAGGCAGTAGTGCAGAGCTAGTGGAGCCACCCCACACACCAATGCAGTATGATAGGATGGATTCACAAATCGAAGTGTATACAAGCTTAAGCAACTCCCTCGTAGCAGAATTTCGTAGCAGCTTCATAATGAATACAACCTTTCGGACTCTAGCAGACAACAATTCGATGTGCTTTTTGAAATTAAGATTTTCATCAAGCGTAATGCCCAGGTACTTTACGGTGGTACAATTACTAACCACATCGAAAACTCTACTCGAGTGAATAGCTGGGTCATCCTCTGCACTGCCACAAGAAAGCTTGAGATCTGGTCGCGAGCTGGGGGCAGAAGAGGCCGTTTTATGAAAACATAAGTATTTTGTTTTTGAAATATTAAGTGAAAGCAGGTTGTCAGCGAGCCACTTGGCAATCACAGTCAAACCTGTCTCTGCTACCGCGAAGCAACGAGCCCAGGAGACATCGTGAAACAGCAGAGCAGTGTCGTCTGCGTAGCAGATAATTTCTGCCTGACTGACGGGTAGAGAGATTAAGTCATTGAGGTAGATCAGAAATAGAGTGGGACCGAGGACGCTTCCCTGTGGCACACCGAAGGTTATCGGGGCTGAATCACTGACTAAAGTGCCGAGTCTTACACACTGCTTCCGGTTTGTAAGGTAGCTTTGGAACCAGTTCCATGCGATACCGCGAATGCCTAACAGTTCAAGCTTCCTTAGCAAAATCGGGATTGAGACAGTGTCAAACGCCTTGGCCAGATCTAGGAAGATTCCCACGCAGGATTCTCCTCTGTCAAGATAGGACGAGACAAGGTTAACCAGTAAGGTGGCGGCTTGTTCAGAAGATCTCTTTTTCCGAAAGCCATATTGTCTTTGAGAGAGTAGGTGTTCTGATTCAAGGAAGTTGATTAGTTGATTATTAATAATCTTTTCCAGTATTTTAGACAGACTGCTGAGAAGAGAAATAGGGCGATAATTCCCGGGGAGGCTCTTGTCACCTCCTTTATGAACGGGAACTACTGCAGCTACTTTCCAGCACTCCGGAAAAGAACCCGATGAAATGCTGAGGTTAAAAATATGTACAAGTGGTTTGACGATATAGTTTTTTAGGATTTTTAAAATACGAGTGTTTAGTTTATCAATGCCGGACGCGCAATCAGGGTTTAAGGACATGATTAATTTTTCTACTTCAGTATCGTCGGTAGGATTTAAGAACATTGATCGAAGAGGGGAGTTTGTTAAGGCTATTTCAGTCGCAAGTGTGGCCTCACTCTTGTTTTTTTCAGAGAGTATAACATTTGCTAGGTTTTTGCCCACTGAGGAGAAGAATTCATTGGTGTAATTTAGGGAGTCAGAAAAATTAGGCTTGATGGTGGCTAGTTCATGGGGTGTATGCCTATCCCGATTTAGGTGAGATATGTCTCTAATAATTCTCCAAAGTTTCCTCGGGTGTTTTTTATTATCCAAAAGTTGTTTCCGGTCATAATCATCCTTGGTTTTTCGTAAAATGCTTATATAAAAATTTCTATATCTAGTATAAGTTATTTTGGCTATTTCATTATGGGGGTGTTTCCTGTGATTGATATGTAGTTTGTCCTTAACTCTAGAGCATTTAATCAAGCCTGGAGTCATCCAGGGTTTTATAATAAATTTTGAATTACTAACTGATCTGCATGAAGAATGTTTTGAAATTAGGTTAGACAATATGGAGTAAAAGGCTTCTGCGGCTTCATTAGCTGATGTTTTACTAGTGACTGTGTGCCAGTTTTCTTCTTTAAGCGCCGCTCCGATGGCTTCAAAATCCTGGCTGATCACAGTTTTGGATGGCTTTGTAATATTAACCTTATTGGGGATTGAGATACCGATCATAACTAGGTCATGGTCTGTAATGTCAGAGACACAGACCACTGACGCAAAATTCCTCACTGACCTTACAAAGAAGTGATCCAAACAGCTATTGTTCCTCGTAGGTTTATCAATTGCAGGCATAAACCCCAGACTAGCCAAAACACATAAATACTCGGATGCATGGGTGTCAGAACAGGGAGAGTTGATGTTAATGTTAATATCACCCGTAACTATAAAGCAGTTTTGATTTAGAGAGTAATTATTTATGAAAGAATCTAATGAGTTAATGAATGGGATAGGATTTACAAAAGAGGGGGAACGGTATAAGCCCAGCAAAGAAAAGCGTTCCGGAACATGTATAAAAAGACTGTCTGCATTCTGTATAACTGGTTCGGTGACTGTGGCATTTAAATTTTTCCTTACATAAGCGACTACTCCGCTAGCTTGATTGTGAGATCTTACAGTGCGGTAGGAGGAGTAACCATCGAGCTGTCCTATAACCGAGCCCTCCTTCAGCCAGCATTCTGTTAGGACAACAACGTCAAAAACTATCTTTAGTCGGTTGAATGTTACAAGAAACTGATCAAAATTGTGTTGAAGGCTTCTGATGTTAAGCGTAAGAACTTTGATAGAAAAATTAGGTTTTATGATATTCAAACAGTGCTCCGCAGATTCTACAACATGGCAGTTTACAGGGAATGAATTGTCAAGTTCATTTCCTATGTCTAGTCCGGCCATGGCTTAATAAAGCGGCGGTTAAGTGCGAGGTTGTTGTAGTATTGCGGCGGCGGATGCACTTGATATTTATAATCGTAGCCTATGATATTAAGTGTGTATATAATAATTGGTGTGTGAGTGTAGGTAAGTGGATGTTGATATAATTGTATATATTTTTTTAGTGTAAATAATGTGCATATTAAACATAAAATAAATGAGTATGGTAGAATAAGCGAACAAATAGGGCTACTTTTTCCTAAGAAAGCTCTAAAGTTTGAGAATTCGATGTCATCACACAGGCTTCTCTTCTGAATGATCTGAATTGTCAGCAGCCGTCGTCGCCAGCACAGCATTTCCGATACCAGGAGTAGCAATACGATCCAAGTCCAGAGGATTGCGGATGTGAATAGCAGCCGCACCGTCGTGCTTCCTGACGTACACCGACCCTGAAGATGTCCAGCAGTGTTTAAATTTAGCAACCGTGGCCCGTTGTCTCGCGGCGCGAAAAAGCTGTCGATTATCTCTGGTTAACCGCTCGTTTACAAAAATCTTTCGGGGATTCTTGTCATTCGAAACGAGATCATCCGTTGTTACGTTGCGCCTAGTCTTCGCAGCTTTAAGGAACTCGTCACGCGTCGCACGACGGATAAAGCGGACGGCTATTGGTCGAGGGTGGATGCGGTGGTTAACTCCTTCCATGCCCGACGTTCTGGTCGAGTGTAGGCGGGGACCCGCCCTCCAAGCAGCATCTACGTCACATTGAGTGAGAGACACACCAATTTTCGCTGCAGTAGTTAATACAATATGGATGGGATTATCATTAGAGCTTTCAGGGCACCCAACTATCTCGACTTCATTTCTCAAAGCAACTTGTTCCTGTTTGTTCAACTGGTCTTGAAGCCTAGACACTGTCTCTTGGAGTACAGCAGTCTGTGATTGTTGGTCTTCAAGAGATTTGATTTTTGACTCGTTGTTTGATATTCTGATGGAGATACTTTCCAGGCGTTCGGTATGAAATGTAAGCTTGTCTAGTACCTCTTTAATCTGGGACTGAATCGTAGTCACCTCACAACGTAGGCCTCTGATTTCCGCAGTTAATTCTGAGATTTCCGTGTTATTGTCTGGAGGTCCCGGAGGAGTAAGTGGAGCTTTTTTAGTTGGTGAAGAAGTATCCAGCTGCGCCTGTGACTTTTCTGTATCTGAAGGTTTAGAGTTCAATGTGTGTGGTCCGGGGACGGACTGGGTTTTTTTATTACGTACCGTAACGTTGTCAGATTGCAGCTGCGACCGACTCACGTCTGGTGGTATGTTTCCTCGAACTGGTGTTTGGGAGTTGTCACCCCCTTTTTTGGTTGAGGCTTTGCAGACTGGGCATACCCAGGAATTTAATTGCACATGGGTTAAATTTACTGCGCTAATCATAGATGTAAGTAAATTGAGGTAGATATGGTACCAGGCGCACGATCGTGAGCCATTAAATATAGGTTCCGGAACCTATATTTAGTTAGCCGTATGGGTGACGCCAACCTGTCAAGTTGTCAAAATCGTTGGATCAAATTTTAGTTTTGTCAACTATGAACGTCACACGTCTACATAAATAAAAGGTCATTGGCGCTAATACACGTAATGTGGTACAGTTTGTGGCATCTTGTCGTTTTGCACTTAATGGTACTTAATAGGTCATCCGGTAGGTCCTCCCGACAACCCGCGCATTGCTGTTTAGTACTTGTAAGTAGCGGCATGCTTTTCTGCTATTTTTGATGAAATACGTAATAATTTAGTATAATTTATCTAATTAAAATTTTGAGCAAAGATGAAAATATTGTTACACATGTCAACGTCAAACGTATAATTAAGTACCTACGTTCGTCTGGATCACAGTAGGTCGGACTCCAGTAGCGAACTATTTCCATATTGCTTGTGACATACAGACAGTCTATAATTTAATAAAAGTTGTTATTTCTAGTACGAGTATATCATTTTCGACATTACAAAGTGTTTTTCTCAAAAATGGACGGCAAAGTCGACTTTGCCGTCTAAAAAAGTAGTCGCGAAGCGCGTAGTTTATGGTCAGTCAAAAATTAAAAAGTTAAAAACATTGCAGTCTCGATTTTGGGACTGCAATGTTGCATACAAATTCCATTATTTGTTGAGTTCCAAACTTTTTAAAACATGAAATGGCCATATCAAATGAAGGCACAGGCCCATTAAACAGCCAAACAGATGATTAGTACCGCGACTATTTAGCTGTCTCAAATAGGTTGACGTATTTTCGGCACTAAAAAACACTTCTATTTTTTTATAAAAAAAATAAAAAGGCGGCAAAGCCTAATTTTTTCACGTGAAGGTACGTAAGAACGTTGCTTTTGTAAAATATTTCTATGATATTTATATTTCTCGCACCATTTTTGAGAAAAGCACTATATATGACTCGGCTGGAAGGCTACTTGCTGGCTTCGGATTCAATTAAACGGACTCCCAAGGTCGTCCGTTTAATACGAATCCTCAGCCTGCAAGTAGCTACTTCCGAGCCTCGACAATAATGTACTATTATATTCCGAAATTTGGGAAAATAATCCATAAATTTTACATAACAAAACTTTTACCTTGTTGGACTCTACAGACTCGCGCGAAGTAAGGTTCAGTTAAGATTAAATAAGTACCTACATTACATACAATAGCGCCTAATATGGGTCTATCTGTAGTGTGTAGCTCCCGAAAGTCGATGAAGGTACCTAAATAAAATTTATAAAATAGATTCCGACACTTGTTTTGCTTGATTTATTAAGTAGTTTTTTTAATGTTTACATGTGAGTCACTTCGTAAATGTGTTTATTTTAGGCAACAAGGGTACGGCGTTTCATCCGGCCTAGGGACGGGGGAGCAGGGCGGCTGCCCTCGCAGCCAGTCCTTCAGCGCTCCAAGTTGGTGCTCCACGGCCTGCTGGCCTGTCCCGCCCGCGCTTGAGTACTGCTCGACACTTGATTCCCACGAGAACAAGGAGGCCAGCTCCTTATCGGTACCGAATTCCGGACTGAAAATTAAGATACAATATTATTTAGTAATAAAAAAGGCAGTTGTACTTTAAAAAATCAAGTAATTTTTGCAGCATGAAGTATTTATGTAAAGCCCGGGGGGAGTAGGGTATCTTGGGTCACGGACAACGTGCTTTGCACTATTTGCATGTACTCGCCAATATCATTAATTGGTTATATTTTAGTCACGTGACCAGGAAAAATTTATTAGTTATAACACTTATAACAACTAAACAATTTGATCGTTCCTTTTATGCAAGTGATAATTTATGTCTACCTTATTGCAACATATTCGTTATGCGGCAGTCCTTGCAAGTCGACGCCAAGCTCCGAGGCGCGACGTAAAGCAACGCCGATCAAGTGATGCGCGCGGCGGAAAGGCACGCCACGTCGCACCAGTGCGTGTGCTAAGTCCGTCGCCAGCATCCCCGGCTCGAGACACCTAATTGCCCTGCTACTGTTCACCTGCAATATGTTACGATCTAAAAATTGAACACAATCGCTTTTTATTAAAATTAAATCACTTAAAAAAATACTAAAACAAAGTATAATCCGGTTCGAAGGACCATTGTTTGTATTTGTGTCTTTAGAGCCTAGGTTATTTTATAATAGACCTCGAAAATAAAGAGTTATGCACACTATGTTTTAAACTATGATAAATAGAAATGATAACTTCAGAGAATTAAAATGATAATGATTATTTAGAAATACAAACCTCCATTGTGCAAATAGTCCCCGCGGTGACTTTGAGGCAATCGAGCAATCTATCATAAGATCTGAACAATATCTCTTTATCAGACTGCAAGTCCTTATTGTAAGTGCTCGGTAGCCCTTTAAGTACACAGGTGAACGAGAAACTGTCTCCAAGCAGTAGACCGGCGGCACCTCGGACCAGCTCCAAGCCATCGGGGTTCCGCTTTTGAGGCATTAGACTGGAGCCAGTGGAAAACTGATCGGAAAGACGGACTATTCCAAACTCTTGCGAGCTATAAATTATTAAATCTTCCGATAGCCTGCTGAGGTGTATACCACATAGGGCCGCCCAGTTTAGGAACTCCACTGAAATATAGAGAAACAACAGTAAGTTTGGTTTAAAAAAATCTAAGACCATGCTCATGCTCTTGGTCTGCAGCTTGTTAGGTCCCCCATCTGTACGTGTACAGCATGTAGGTCCTTAATTGTGAATGTAACTATTTATTTATACAAGGAATTCCAACAGCTATGAACGATACATTAGACTTTTTAGATAGCATTACAGAGCCAATTATAGGAACTCGCAAATAGAAACTGATAAATTAAATAACCAAAAAAGTGGCATAGAGTTACCAATATGATCTCGCGAAGAGACGGCGAACATGGAGTTGGGTGTGATATCTTGGAATCCAAGGGACCAAGCGAGCCTGGTGCGGTCGATTGGTAGCGCACATCCCGCTATGGCGCCGCTGCCCAGCGGACACCTTGAGAGACGGCCCATCTGCTCTTCCAGCCTCATTACGTCGTCACGGAGACCCCATGCATAGCTGTTTAATAATTGAAGAAAACAATATACTTATTGTAAAGTATTTAGCGCCTGAGATGTATTTAAGTGGATGTATTCCCATTTGTCCCCGTCGGGCACAGATGGGAATAGGTTTTTCACATAAATCATTCCCATTTGTCCCCACCTTCTGTATGGCGGCGGTCACATGGAGCGGGGACAAATGGGTATACTACACACCTTTAAGTGTGAAATAAACAGGCCGATTGGACTGGACTAAAAGCAAATGAAAATACAAATTGCAACGTATAAAACGTACCAATACCTTAATAGAAATTGGCTCCAACGAATTGGTTGAGCACGTTGGAGATGTGTATAACCTGGAGCGATAATGTTTAATTCGTCCGTTGCTCGCTTAATTAGAACCTGTAAACAAACCATTAATCAAGACACAGTTGTTGCATCTGACATGTCTGGTATAAATTGTATTTAATCAGTAGGTATTTGAAAATACCTCAATAAGTTGCTTGAGAGCAGCACCCAGAGTCGGCAGCGAAGTCAGCATCCACAGCCTAGTATCCGTGGCTGACTGGTCGTTGCGGCTACGCGCGGTGTGCAAGCGTAGCGCCGCGTCGCCTGCGTGCGCGTGCAGTCTCCGCTCCACCACTGAGTGGATGTCCTCTTCGGGGTCATTGAGGCGACCGGTTTGGGACAGCTCCTTTTCAATGTCTTTTTCTACCTGGAAATTGGGAAAGTACGCGTTATGGTACGAAACTTGATACTAGACAGGTATAAGGATTAATATAGGTAACTATTCAGGCTCCTCTTAGAACCAACCTCCCCGTAGCTGGTATCTATCCGTCAGTTTCAGTACGGCAAACCACCGTCTCGCATGTTCTTGAAAATGTCAAGAGAAAACTCAACGTACTTTATCAAGTCCACTTTGGATGGCGCTGTTGTCTTGTTCAGACAGGTGTCCGCTGCGGTGCAACTCGCGCGCCCAGGCCCGGCTGCCGGCGATGTCTTCTCTGTACAAACGGGAGTCGACTGCCAACGAGTCGTTCAGCCGCCGTAGTACTGCTGAGGGCTCCTCGGAGAAGCAACCGCCCCATAGCTGGTATCTGTCCTTCTGTTTCAGTATATATAAATGTTAGAAGATATCTAGGTAAGATGGTTTTTATTATACCTACTGGGTATCTATTACCTGCCTACGCGTCTGGGGCGTAGCGATCACTGACGGGACGTCCATAGATCTATACTCCTACCGGCTTGCATAATTTGAGACATCAGTTATTCTTCAGAGTCTTTAGGTTTTAAAGAGAAAGCCCGTTGTCAGTAAACGTATAGTAGCTGAAGTAAGTTTCACAAGATTAACTATAATAGTTACCGTTTGATTAGAAGGGTATAACTATTTTGCAAAAAGATCAATTTTAAATAATTAGGTACGTGCGCGGGTTTAGGAAAATTACCTATCGTCTGCCTGCCTTATATGAATTTAATTTTACTAAGTATCTGATAAGGCGCGAGCCTACAGTAAACAAAGGAAGCTCTAAAGACTCAACTATAATCCGTTATAGATCCTCATACATGGAAAACAGCCTAGGAGTCCCACAAGGTAGTGTACTAGGACCACTACTTTTCTTAATTTATATTAATGACCTGCCAGATATCACTAAACACCAATGTACACTTTTTGCTGATGATATATCAATTTTAATTACATGTAAAGATGAAGAACAGTACAATACTGATATTAATAATACAATTAAAACAGTAATAGAATGGCTTAAATTCAATAATTTATCGGTTAACCTTAATAAAACTTAATACATCCAATTTCGTAACGCACAAAATAAAGGTAAAAAGTTCAACGTCACTTATAATGAATCACAAATTAATGAAGTAGATACAGCAAAATTTTTAGGTATTACTGTTGATAAAAACTGTAATTGGAAAAACCAAGTGGATACAGTGTGTGAAAAACTTATCAAATTCGCATATGTTTTGAGAAGATTGCGTAGCATTTCAGCTTGGAGTACAATCCTGATGGCGTATCACGGATGTATTGCGTCAAATTTAAGGTATGGCCTTCTTTTATGGGGTAACTGCAGTGACATAAACAGGGCATTTATAGCACAAAAAAAATGTATAAGGGCAATGTGTGGGATAGCTCAACGGGATTCATGTAAACCGTTATTCGAAAAACATGAAATTTTGACACTACCTTGCATGTACATTTTCGAGGCAGCAGTTTTTGTAAAAAAATATCCAGATCTATTCAAAAAGGCCAAAGATGTATACTTAATAGAAACACGAGATATCCCAATAAACTTGTATTAGATTTTATTCCTAATAGTTCCCTTTTTATGAAAAATAGTTATTATTTATGTATGAAAATATTTAATGCCCTTCCGGAAAACATCAAACCCCTGCCTCTAAACCCATTTAAAGCACAACTATATCGTTGGCTCAAAAAACAGGTGTTTTACTCTGTAAGTGAGTTGTTCGATATGTAATAGGTACCTAGTATTAAGTAGAAATATTAGTTTTAAGTTAACAATGTACCTACCAAATAGATGAAGACTAATAGCTTTAAGATAATATTTGCATGCTTAACCAGCAAAATATGTTTCTGTACGGGAATATTTTTCCAATAACACCTTGTTATACCATATTTTATGCAAATAAAGAATTTTCATTTTCATTTTTCAAAGAGTCAAGTCAATAAAACATAAAGCAAAAATTGTTAAAAATGGTATCCAAGAGAGCAAATATGTCAATTACCGCCTCCTAGTGTCGTGCTTACATTGAGACCTTAGCAAGCGAATGATTCCAAAATTGTACCACGAGCGCAGTGATCAGCTGACTTGAAGAACTACTCAAATGCATCAAAATACTGTACCATTGTGCATAAAAGGATAAAAAGAAATAATGTCTACTGTTTAATAAAGAAAACCTTTCAGAACGGGTGTGGTGTGGTGTAGAATTATTAAAGTAGGCAGGTAGGTACTTACGTTAGACATCGAATATACTTCTGACCGTATCTAAGTAAAATTAGAAATAGTTGTATTTCTTTTCCTTGTCAGTCAACGAGTTTAAACATACTGCTAGTACGAAACAGCTGCGACACTAAAAGATACTAATAGAGAGATGGTTCATGAGGTTATCAATACATATTTATTAAAGTTATCTCGACGCTGGTAACTTTATTGCAACTTGTATAGAAATTTTGAATATAGACGGGGTCACTGTACAGATGAAATGGAGGTCAATGGTAGGAGGACTAGGAGCTACCTGTATACGTACCTATCGATTTGATCCGTTGTATTGTATGTTCAGCGAAAATTTCGGAAAAATCATCGATTTTGTGTTCTGAACCGTACTAAACTAAGTTTTGTAACATTTCAATAATTATGTAAGTATAAATCCCATCAAAAACATAAATGTAAAAAAGGAGAGCCAAGTTCAATACAAAAATTATGCTTGGCTGTGGGGTTCGCCGCAAAAAGAATGGAGATCTAAATGAGTGCCAAGTTCTATGCAAAATCCAAATATCTATTTATAAGAACAAAATAACATTATAAACAAGTATTAAACTCTATTTCTTTGCTTTATTGGATACCTATAACAATTGCTGTTATTTAAAAAAAATGTGAGATCTTAAAGCAGGTTAGATTTGACTTGGCCAGTTTTCATTACATCAGTTATTTTATAAAGTTATTCAACATATATATATATATATTGTAATTCTGATAAAAACTAGCCAAGCCAAATCTAACCTACTTTAAGATCTCACATTTTTTTTAAATAACAGCAATTGTTATAGGTATCCAATAAAGCAAAGAAATAGAGTTTAATACTTGTTTATAATGTTATTTTGTTCTTATAAATAGATATTTGGATTTTGCATAGAACTTGGCACTCATTTAGATCTCCATTCTTTTTGCGGCGAACCCCACAGCCAAGCATAATTTTTGTATTGAACTTGGCTCTCCTTTTTTACATTTATGTTTTTGATGGGATATCAATACTTTTTGTAAAGAAAACAAGGCAGGTATTGAGATTTAATGTTTTTTCTTGTGTTTCCGCCGCATGTTTTTTCACTTCTGTTCTTTGTATTAATTATGTGGTGCCGCGCGCCGCCAACGACACACCGTTGGCCGGTCGTTTAGCGCGTATTACAAGTTTTTTGTATGGGGACACCACTTATTTTTTGACGTAACTTTATTTTTATATTTCTTTTATATAGCAATAGCAAATATAATAATACATATATTGGGATAGTTTCAAATATCTGCTTGTAACGGTTCCAACGCTACAATTAAAAAATATTTTTTTGTATGGGGACCCCCCCTATTTTTTACCTTTTTTTTATTTTTAGATTTTTTCCTACGCTTACACACAATTACCGAGCTGGATTCCAAATTTCATCCTTCTAGGTCATCTGGAAGTAGGTTAGGTTTAGGTACTATATGTCAGTCACAATAAATAAAAAATTTGTATGGGGACCCCCCCCTATTTATTAACTTTTTTTTATTTTTAGATTTTTTCCTTCGCTTACACACAATAACCGACCTGGATTCCAAATTTCATCCTTCTAGGTCATCTGGAAGTAGGTTAGGTTTAGGTACTTATATGTCAGTCACAATAAAAAATGTTTTTTTTGTATGGGGACCCCCCCTATTTTTTAACTTTTTTTTATTTTTAGATTTTTTCCTACGCTTAGACACAATAACCGAGCTGGATTCCAAATTTCATCCTTCTAGGTCATCTGGAAGTAGGTTAGGTTTAGGTACTTATATGTCAGTCACAATAAAAAATGGTTTTTTTGTATGGGGACCCCCCCTATTTTTTAACTTTTTTTTATTTTTAGATTTTTTCCTACGCTTACACACAATAACCGAGCTGGATTCCAAATTTCATCCTTCTAGGTCATCTGGAAGTAGGTTAGGTTTAGGTACTATAAGTCAGTCAGTCAGTCCCAAAATTTACGACTTTTTGACCTTCATATCTTTATAACCGTTTGAGCTAGCTTCATGAAATTTAGGCTTCTAGATGTCCTTATGGATATAATTAAACACACGTAGTTTTATGTGTTTACGTTAAATATGTTTTGAGTTATAGAAGGGTCAAAAGTGGCACCAAGTGGTTCGTGTAAAGATACACTCGGCGCTGGCTAGCCAGTTCCTTTGCTTGAACTTGGCTTGACACGCTGCCGCGTGTCTAGATGTATCTAATTAACTTATATGATTTTTTGTAGGTGTGCAAATAAAGAGTTATACTTATTGTACTGAATCGGAGTCGAAAATGACCTTTCAAAAGTTTCAAAGTAATGTCCACGACAACCAAACCTGCTACATAATTGACCGAGCGTTAGCGAAGGTCTCCCTTTCAGCTTGGGCAAAAATGTTCGTATGTCCAGATCTTCTCCTCTACAGGTCGCAATTCTCAACAAATTCTCGTAAATATTTGTGAACATCGAACCTCGATGATAAAATAGTTATTTTTGTCGATTCACGCGCGAAGTCTACTGCTCACAGAGCCACTAGGTAGTTATTTAAGTATTTATCACATATCAAAAATTTTCTTGGAATAACGAACCCAAACGTTTAATTTTTTATCGAATTCCACACTAGATGGCGCTGTTCAGTATAGTAAAACTCCTGAATCGCGCCGTTTTCTTGAGATAACGGCCTAAGGATACATGCATACATGTAATGTTTCATTTAGTTTACGCATAGCACGCGAGATGACGCTGTTCTGCCTAGGTCCTAAGCCTTGGGTCCGAACGTGTAGTAGGCACTTAACTCATCATAGTACAAGTATCCGAACGTCTACATGCGCGACGAGTTACGAAACGTCAAAACAGTCGCAACTGTCAAAACAAAGTGGTTACCCGAGATAACCTAAGTTACCTGTGCATATATGGTTAATCGATTAATTATTACCTTATTTTTCTGAATTGTATAGGAACAATAATATGATTTAAACTGTGTATAATTTGATCTGCCTAAATAATTCATCCTTACGGCTTAAAATGGAAGAGATCGATAATATCGCAACTAAAGACAAAATTGAACCGGCTAGTTTTCATCAATGCACACTTTTTGATATTAACGTGGACCCTGGCTTGAAAGATGATGATGGCAATGAATTTCCAAGGCCATTTACGAAAAACCAGATGCGCAAATGGCTGAAGAAAGTAAAATGGGAGAATCACAAACAGGAGAAACGAGCTAGAGAGAAAGCCCGCGCCAAGCAGAGGAGACAGGAGGCACGTGCAGCAAACATCGATCTAGGGCCCAGCAGAAAGTCATTGAAGAAAATGAAATTTGAGAAATCCAAAAAGTCCACAGGAATAATAATTGACCTCAGTTTTGACGATCTAATGATAGAGAAGGATAGGTTCAAAGTTATTAAACAAATTTTAAGGTGCTATTCTGTTAATCGAAGATCTGCTTCACCGTTGCAGTTTCATATCACTGGTTTTAGTGAAAGAGCTAAATCTGAGATGTCACGGCATAATGGATATGAGCATTGGGATGTAAGTTGAGTAGCTATGCTTTCTGTTTTTATGTACAGATAAATATGTATCTAAATGGTTTTCTTGGAAATCAATTGTTATCTTCAATTTAACCCTACTTCCCACTTTTATCTTGAACAGTTTTTTACTTTGGAATCCAATAGGAACTACAATTAGAATAATATTTGGATAAAGAAACTTTTTGTTTACAGATCCAGTTTCACAGTGAAAGTTATTTGGATCTATTTCCTAAAGAAAATTTAGTTTACCTCACAAGTGAATCAGAAAATGTAATAGAAAATTTTGAAGAAAATACCTACTACATTATTGGAGGACTTGTGGACCATAATAAACATAAGGTACTGACACCAACACATACTATTATACTCTTTGACTGACACAATTGTGTTAGGACACACAACACACCAATGGTTGTACCATAGTCCTGATTTTTGACAGAGGTGTTGTTGTTTTTTTAATTTTGTGACTCATCATCATTAAATGCACTTTCTATTTTACCTTTTTTATTACAGGGCTTGTGCCACAAAATAGCTCAGGAACAAGGCATTAGACATGGACAGTTACCGCTAGACAAATATGTGAATATGAAGACTCGGAAGGTTTTGACTATTGATCATGGTATGACATAAAACATACGAGGGGTGTTCAAAATATTCTCGGTATGAGAATGAAAACAAACAAGTACGAAAAGTTTGATATTTTTATTTTTCAATATACTCCCCCCCTATGTTAATCCCCTTAAAAGATCGATCAATTATTTTTTTTAATCCCTTATAAAAATATTTTTTATCTTTGGTGTAAAAATGCTCCTCCACTGCAGCCTTCAATGCTTCATCGTCAGAAAAAAAAATCCACGCAGATCCTTTTTAAGATTGGGGAACAAAAAGAAGTCGCTGGGGGCTAAGTCCGGACTATACGGTGGGTGAGTAACAGTTTCAAACCCACATTCAACAATAGCTGCCTTGGCAATATGAGCAGTATGGACGGGGGCGTTGTCACACAGAAGCAGAACACCTTTGGTTAACTTTCCTCGCCTCTTTTCTTTGATTCCATCCTTTAATTGACGTAGAATGTTAGCGTAGTACTGTCGTGTGATATTTACACCTTTTTCTTTATAATCGATTAGTAATATTCCTTTACAATCCCAAAATATCGTGGCCATGACCTTGCCAGCTGAAGGGACGACCTTGAACTTTTTGGGATGAGCTGAACCCTTAATGTGCCACTGCATGGACTCTTGTTTACTCTCTGGGTCATAATGATGAACCCAGGTTTCATCTCCAGTAACTATTCTTTGCAGCACCTCATTAGGATTTTCACCGCACAGGTCAATAACATCGGAACAACACGCTACACGCATGTCTTTTTGAAGCCGAGTCAGCATTCGCGGAACCCATCTTGCACTTACTTTTGACATATTAAGATGGTCATGGATAATATCATGTACGATACCAATAGAAAGATTGGTTACTTGAGCTATAGATTTTACCTTCACTCGACCATCTTCCAATATAAGTTTTTCCACTTTATCAATATTTTCTTGTGAAGTAGCTACTACAGGCCGACCAGGTCTAGGGTCATCTTCAATACTCTCCCTTCCACGTTTAAATTCGCTTGACCACTTTTGAATGGTAGATAAAGAAGGAGCAGACTCACGGTAAACACAATCCATTTCCTCTTTTATGGTTTTTTGATTTTTACCCTGTTTTGTCGAGAATCTTATGACGCATTGATGTTCTAATTTAGTTAACATGGTCAATTCGCACATGATGTTCATGTTTGTTCAGCAATTGCAGAAAAACAAAAGAACATCTCGGTTCCAATTATATATTTTTTTAATGTCAATGAATAAACCTTAGCGGCCAGTAACGAAAGAAATTTAAGAAGAGGTTGTAAGATATCAATACCGAGAATATTTTGAACGCCCCTCGTACATACAAACTGCAATTAATCATTTACTTCTTAGAATTGTAAAATGCATAAATTGTGTTTTATTTTGCAGTTTTTGAAATAGTTGTGAAGATTAGCGAGGGAGCGCCATGGCAAGAAACATTGCTCAAGGTCCTGCCACTTCGGAAAGGTGCTCATATTTGTGACAATTCAGTCTCAAATACAGATGACTCAGATGGATGAAGTAATCATTCAAGTTTTAATAATATTTTTATTGTTACTAGATCATTTAAATACTAATGTGTAAGGATAATACTGAGAAATAAATTATTATACATATTAACAGTTAACATTGACAAAACAATATTTTATTTATTTATCATATCACTACATTTATAGAATTAAAGCTTTCAATTCAGGTAACAAGCATATTTATAAGTAGTTTTATGGAAAACATTGAGGTCAGTGTGAAAACTGAAAAGTATCAAGAGTATAATTTACTATTTGAGATTATGTTTTTGTAAAAATTGTTGAATGAGTGGAGCTATAATTTCAGGATTATTCAGATGAACATGATGTGTACCAGGCACAAAGTGACATTCAAAGTTCTTATTGTTTTTCTCGAGTAACTCCCTCATCTCGACAGAAAACGCATCAGTTGCATAAGGTGAGTCAATTGCCTTTACATATAATGTAGGGCATATTAATCGTTTAGCTACACCTTCTACAAACTTCTTATCTTCCGGAGTAAACAATATGTGTTTCAATCTAGCATCTCTAGAGAAATAAAATTTATTTGGGTCTGCACTTGAAGGTTTTAGACCTCTAGTCATTAAGTACTGTACACTTTCCAAAGCGACGGATTTTTTCGTGCCCATATGCCAAATATTTTTTATTTCTTCTGGTGTATAGCTAGGTGGCTCCATCCCCAATCGTTGTTGGTCTGCTTCAACTTTCTTTATGATGATGGGATATCTCTCTATGACTGCGTCTAAGTCATAGTCGTCCGCGATTAAGCTGTCAATCGCAACATAAAAGTCGACGTCATTTGGGAATAGGCTAGCAAATCTCATACTAGCAATGGAGCCCATAGAGTGCGCCAGCAGTGAAACCTTGTCCCACTTGAAATGATTCTTCAATACGTATATGAGCCTTGGTAGTTCCCAAGGGTAGTAGTGAACACCTGAAAAATAATTTGGTTGTTAGTGCTGTTATAGATACGAGTAGAGTGTAGAATAGGTTCTGTCCAAGATCCGTTAGAAAACAAATCGTAAAAATCTTAACTATAATTTGACATGGTTCTATCGGTGCACATAATATTTATGTCATTTTGTTGAATGTGTAAACATTGGGCATACAAACAGCTCATGCGAATATGAATAGGTCTAACCGGGAGGAATGTGATAAGATAATCCGTGTCCAGGGAAGTCTATCGCCAGGATCGGACGTTCCGAGTTCAACATGGGGATCAGCGGGTCCCACGTGCCCGCGTTGTCCTGCCACCCGTGCAACGCGAGTATAGGCCGGCTGTTGTTGTCTTTACCCTTCCATAGTTTTGCAGCTAATGGCCCGGCACTTAGTGGGATTTTTATCTCTTCAAATGGGGCCTGAAACATGCGCATAATTGTAAAAAAGACGGTTTCAGTTGTGTAGTGGTTTGGGGTCATCCATTAATTACATCACACGTTTAGGGGGAGGGAGGGGGTCAAGAAGATGTGACATGTTGTGACAAGGGGGAGGAGGAGTCACAAACTTTGTGACGTCACTTTCACAACTTCATCAGTAACCGAAAATTTATTTAAATTATTTTATACGCTAATATACATTTAAATAACAAGTTTTTGAAACTATAATCGTTTTTATTCGTTTAATTTTATTTCTGAATCAGTTTTGGGTTATAAAATTACTAATATTTCTTTTGTCAAAAATATTTTGATAAAATATTAAATAAATATTTGCCGATTTCGTTGAAGACATGTGACGAGGGGTTTGCCAAATGTGACCAAGTGTGACAAGGAGGGGGGGAGGGGTAAAAAAACCTAGAAATTCGTGTGACGTAATTAATGGATGACCCCTTTAGAGGTTTAGACATAATACAATACCTATAATTTTACATATTTTAATCAAAAAATGCCTCAATAAGCGGTAGAATTATAATTTCCAAATTTATTTCAATATAAATGAGGCGCCTGCTGGAAATACAAAAGCAAAATTTAAGCCACTGTTGATGTTATCGATCATTCGTGTACAGGCGCTTTTCGCTGACACTTCTAATTTCTGACAAATACATACTTACCCATTTTCTTGTGTATTATTATCAAGCGTTGCATTATTGAGTAATTAATAAAATAACAAAATAATAATGTAAATATAACATACCTCTTTGGTGCTAAGTTTCCTATGATAAATGCTACCTAATGGCCTTATGGGCTTTATTTTCTGAACACTAGGGTTCAAAATTAAGTTTAAAAGCAGCCGTTTGGCCATAGTGACCTAATGCAATACCCGCGAATAATCCGTTGGTTAAATTAAATGCTTTATAGATAAGTCTATACCGAATTTATTCCCGTTACTAATATCGATTTAGGTTATGTTTTCTTATCACACGACACGATCAATAAAATCTAAATGATGGTTTTCAAGTTATAACACTCACGTTACTTGTTTAACTATGACATTGCACAATACTACATTAATTTTACGCGAAAATTGACTTTTGACTGAATGAGTCATGACGCGTGCGCTGTGGACTTTGGTAGATTGCTCACTGTAGTAGTAAAGCGTACAGGAAGAGTAAGCCGTGAACAAACCTAGTCAAGGCCAGGTATTTGCGGCAGTTGTATACAATTCTTACGTCATTTGTCTATCATTCATTATCTATTTATTGATGTAATACGTATTAATGCCTATATTACATTAGCTACATAATTGTACCATTTATAATGTTTTGTGCTAAATGTAGATCACTCGGCAACTAAAGTTGCTAAGCGAGCGTGGTGTTCATAATTTCAAAACGAACTGAACACAATACCTACTTATTATTGTTAAAAAAATAAGAGCGAGAGTTTTATATCAGTTATATATATGTCGCACACATGTACCTACTAAAATACAAGCAGTCAACTGAACTAGAATAAATTGTGATAAGGTTCTATCTAGTAGTTAGTAATGAAGTAAGTACGTACGTATTTAAATGTAGGTATCACATATCCTCGTTCCAATAGCTTAAGTTTTGTTTTTGAATTTGGAACCTTGTCTTTTTAATAAGTTAAAAATATTTTTTCTCACTCAGGAGGCTAGGCTACAGTGGCGGAGCGTCCATAGAACTCGATTCCCATCGGCTTGTCTGATATTCAGGCTCTTGGGCCATTTTCTTTAAACTTATGAAGAAAAGGAAGGGCAACTCAGCTACGGTTTGCCTTTGAACAATCTAGACGCGCCGCCACTGCTAGGCTATATGTAGCAAGTTAGCAACCATATAATAATAATGTTGAGGCCCTTGAGGGACACTTCAATCCTAAATAATAAATGTACGTTAACAACTTTTATGTAGGTAGATGTCGGTGGTAGGTATTATTACGTAAGACTCGTCGTAAGAATAAAAGTAAATAAAATAATTTATTTAGAAACTTTCTATATTCTACAAAAAATATCACAATAATATTTCTGTACATATTATGCTATCAGTACTTTCTAGTATTTTTCAATCTCATTTAGAAATATGTAGTTGGCACAAAATTCACCAATATGTTTTTGTCCATATAATGGACAGTAATTTTACCTGCTTACATCATAATATCATGTAGGATTCATCGTTAACAGAAGAAAACAATCCACGGCATGTTAGATCTGACAGACGTTTATGAATAACGATTCATAATTCAAAAATTAATCATAACGTATGCTACCTAGTAGTACCTAACAATGGACAAACATTCATTCTCTATGTTTTTCTTGTTTTCTCGTGTCAAAGAAATCCAATTACTAAAACGCTAAGAACTACGGTAAAAAAATGCTTTCTGAGTTTACTCTAATATTATCACCAATCTTCAAAATGATTATAAACTTCTATATACACAAGGAAGGTGCTAACAGCGGTTCATGTACGGCTTGTTTCATAGCTGTCAGGAGTGGCCGCGGCACGCAGGAGCACGCGCCGCGCCAGTCGTCGAGGTCCATGGCCCAGAGCGCGGCGCCGCGCAGGCCCGCGCGCATGCCCAGTGACGTCATCAGGTGCACTTCCTCCGGACGCAGGTATGACGCCCATTGCGATCCGTATACGGCATATGTGCCTTTGCGAGTGCGAGTCTCATGCCATTCTTCTGGCTTGAAGGCGCAGCGCTGTCAAGAAAAATAAAAATGTTTAAATTAATTGGTCCTACAGACCAGGGCCCAGTTTTATAAAGTTACAGGTTACAAGAGTACAGGCTACAGGCACCTGTAATGCACTGTGAACGGCTACAGGTGTTTTATAAATACACATAGATAATTACAGTTGTAAAGAACCACGGTCAATCTCGATTACATGTGAAATCTACAGGTGTCATATATCATATATATTATACTACTCTATGTGTGAAGGACATCACTATTAAAAAAAAAACGTCTGTCATAGATACTCTGTGCTCTACTAAATGCTGTGTTCAAAGTTTCAAAGAGTATAATAAGTATGCTGTGTTATTGTTTGCTGTAAAATATTAATTATTGGAAAAATGCCCAGAAATGAAGGAAAAATCGAGTGGTTGAGAGCGGTGTTCGATGCCAAGGATGTACTTTTCGGGCCGTTTTCAGATTCAGATTAAGTTAGATTTCATGACATATTTACCTAATAAGTAAATAAATACTGTTTCACATTACATTATAAAATGTATCGTTTCGGTAGCGGCTCAAAGATAAGTACGCTGTGTATCGAAAATTATGAATAGTTACACTTTACCATAATGTGAATGCACTATACTTAAATACGAACGTTAGACTAGACGAATGCTAATAAATCAACGACAAATATCGGCACCAATCCCATTCCGTTTCCTAGTAGATAAAATAAAACGATATCATGAATAAAATCAATATCAAACATATTTATTGTCACTTTATTTCCTATTTACTATATACATACTTCAGATACATTAACAAAAACTGATAAGGTCAGTGCACGGAAAAGTATGCATGCCCTGGCAAAATCGTTGGCGTTGGTGCCTAACAATAAAGAGTAAAGTTTAAAATCGCTCAGAAAACGAATAATTTTAATTAAGAATTACAGGACTCAAGACGTATGTCAGTTTTTGTTACAAGTGTACCAATCTACACTTGTAATTTTTTACAATATTTTTATAAAACGCTTGTTCGATTATGAGTTTAAAACTATTAAACTCCCATATTTTCGTCTATGGTTGAGCTACAGGCACTTGTACCTGTAACCTGTAAAATTGTAACACAGTACTTTTATAAAACGCAAATTGTATAAAACGGAGCAAGTGTTGCCAGTAAACGCCTGTAAACTTGTAACTTGTAACTTTATAAAACTGGGCCCAGGGTTTCGTAGGTCAAAAATAACTTTCTAATTGCAAGTAGTTCGCATCAATATGAATCGTTTCAGAAAAATAAGTAGTGTATCTAAGTAATGCTTCCATATCGCGGTACCATGAAACAGAGATTATCAATAAGGAAACCAAATGTTCGCATGACTTTTGTTTAGGAAATACTTACCTATACTAAATTAAAGAGATACAAAGTACAATGTGCTAATTTCCGCGAATATCTGGCAACGCAACATCTGATAAAATTACTATTTTCATATACTCGTATTGCCATAAAGAGACTAAATTATCGCCCTATATGCTTATATACCTAACCTGACCATTGAGTAGGTACATAAATATAATATAGGCTTAGATATTACCAAATTTTAGTACTTTTATTTAATTATGTAATAAAGACAAACCTCATGATAAGCTAAAAAGCCTGGAACTCCGGTGAAGGGTCCAGGTGCGCCGGGACCGAACACGGGCGCGCCTACCTCGCGGTTGGTCACTGTTCTTAGCGAGTACGTCCTGGCATATGCTGGGATTCCAAGCACTAGCTGTCTGCCTGGCACTACGCTAGACCAGTATTCCACAGTTGTGTTCTGAAACAAAAGTTTAACATCATCAGCATCTTGAGAGCTCTGTTGGAGACAATTAACGGTTCTTTGTGCATTCATTGTGTCCATTGCTACTTTAAACACTCGGTTAGAAATCATATCAAAGGTACTTACGAAGTTATTGTCCCACTGCTCCGTTGTCTCCAACGGCACCAAATATCCAGTTCGTCCACTGGAAGTAGTGTAATAATCATTAGCAGCGATTGCTAGCCAGTCAACATTCTCTTTGAGCACGGCGTGATCATAAGCTGTAGAAGCTATTTCAGGTGAGGCCGCGACCATGGTGGATAACTCCATGGCGTGAGACCGAAGCTTTTGCGATAGCTCTATCAGCAATGAGCTGAAGTTGTCCCGCTCTGCGAGTTGTCTATGAGATGAGCATGGGACCTGCGAACAATATCAAAGTTTTGATGACCATGTGTACAAGAAAAGATACTATTTGTTTTAATTAGTATGAAAACGGAAACTGACCTGATTACAACCAGGATACTGCCAGGCAATTTGCAACCCATCAAAATTCCATTTCCGCAAGAATTTGTAAACAGATCTGCTGAACTTCTTTCTGTTTTGTGGGGTCGAAGCCATTTCATGCCACTTTTCTTCCTCTGAGTCTTCGAGACCACCGACGCCCAAGATCACCTTCACTCCAGTATGCCGGAGACTTGTAACTTTTCCATAGAAGTCTGCAATTATCAATAAAATAATATTTGTATGGCAATATAAGATTACACTTACATTTCTACTTGTATTTAAAACGAGAACATTTTTTACCATACTCTACGTCTAGTTCCGGATTTCCAGGGATCAATTTGAAAGACTTTTTGTCAAGATGGGCCCAGGCATAAATAACATGGGTACACATGGAAACGTCTAATTGATCAGGACCAAAACTTCCATTTTCACGTCTGTAATAAATACATTTACAATAGTATCAATTGGCAAACAATTATTAAAATAACTTTACAATAGAGCTAAAATTAATCGTAGCTCTGACCTGTAATAAGCCCAGTCAGTGAAATAACACCCAACAATTGGTTTTTCTTCCGAGTCCTCGACAGTTCCTTCCCCAGCAGTTATTCTTAGATTCGCTTTGGTCCTGCATCGGGATTTATGTGGTTCATCACAGTGATTCTGCAATAGAAAACATTTAGTTAGAGCGATGGCTGTTATAACAACAACTAGCGAACAAACATACAGACGCGGCGGGGGACTTTGTTTTATAAGGTGTAGTTATGATAACGAAGAAACAATTGTATATCAAAATTTCTTACTCCATTCCAAAGTAAACCATCCGGACAAGTAAGCTGCATGTATACTCCATTGAAACATAGGTAATATTTATCGCAATTAGTGTCGTCGCCTCTAAACATCATTCCAGAGCAAGGTCTGCCATCGAGATAACCCTGTAAAACGAATAATTATAATTTACATAAATCGTAATGCAATGTCTCTTTAGAATATCTGTTCGACGCATTGGTGAGAGGAATCTTACACTTGTCTCAATGTCGGAGTCTATTTCAGGAATAGCTGGCGCAGATTCACCAGACTCCGCTTCACTGGACGTATCGGTTATTGCGCCTTCTGTGACAGGTGTTGGTACTGTTGCACCCGGTACTGTGGATATAAATAAATATCAGTGTTAAATCAATTTCATGACCCCGATCATATCTTTCTAGTTCAAATTGCTGTCTCAGTTAAGTTGTTCAAGGTATGATTAAACATTTCGCTGAAATGATACTGACCTTCCTGAAGTTCACAAGGTGGTGGAGCCTCCTTGCCCCTTAGCACGTGGTTTATACTGCTCAACAGCGGACTCTTGCCACAGCCGCAGTACTGGCCCGTGAAGTCGTCCAAGTCTAGAGCCCACACCATATTTCCTCCCAGGCCCATTGCACGTGCATACTCCGCTTTATGGCGCGCCATGAAATCGTCGTCGAAAGATACCCACTGGTCGTCGCGCGTTGCGTATGGACCTATGCGGCCACCAGGGTCTCTGACCACTCGCCAGCCATAAACTCTAATACGTTCGCATATCTGTCAGAAATAGGCCAGAATTAGGTGTTTTGCACTTTATAAGAAGGTATGCGAGAGAAGATTTTTTTTGCAACCAATGTATGAGCCAAACTTTACCTCGTAGAAAGCCAAGAAGCCCCTGGCTCTAGTCTCGTCTCCAGGCTCACCGCCAGCGTCTGCGGGTGCGCTCAGGCCGTTCGCAGAGTTGTCCAGGAGAGAGAAAGACTGCCCGTACATGGGCACTCCCAGAACTAGTTTCTGTCGAGCTGCACCTTTCTGGATCCAGTAGTTGACAGTGAAGTTCTGCAAAAGAATGCGACATATGGTAACTAATTCATAGAGTTTTAGCCTGCTGGCTAGTTGGCTACCATAAAGAATGATAAGTTTTTTTTTAAACTTACTGCGTTGAAAGTAGAGTCATCGTCGTCTTGGCGAGCATACATGGGCGCAATGTGACCGGTCTTCTTGTCCCATTGGCCGTGGTAGTCGTATGTCATGAGTGCTATCCAGTCCAAGTTTTTAGATAAGGTTGGCACATCGTACGCTGTGTAAACAAATGTTATTATTATTCAATGAACTTACAATATTCGATGAAATTTTATTACAATAAAACACCCACGCCGCATCTCTTGAAAAATGAAAAAAAAAAATACATCCATTAAATTTTTAAATAAGCTGCTGCTGCTGCTTACCATAATCGATGACTCGTTTGCTTCCTGAAACGGCGGTAGATAAAAGAAGTCCTCGTGGGTCGAAAGCAGCGCGAAGTTCTTTTACTAAGCTGGCAAACCCTTGCTTGTCGGAATAGGGTCCCTTTTCGCATTCCACCTGTAATCATACCATTGTTGTAGAGATTGTTACTAATTTGTAGTGTTAAATATGATGGGATAAAGGTCTGATATTTATATACTTACTTGCCAGCACTTAGGATACTCCCAATCCAGGTCCAGTCCATCGAAGCCAAACTGCTCAATGAAGTCAATCGCGTGTACAACGAACTTCTTTCTAGCCGACGGGTTGTTGACTAGGCGCGAGTACTTGTCGCCAGCAGAATCATTCCAGCCGCCTAGACCAATTACGACCCTCACGCCTCGGCTCTTTAGGGCAGTTACCTTTTCATAGAATTCTGCAAGATAAAATTAAATCGAAGCATATTATGAAAAATTTTTTGAACTACTTCTATTTTCGATTATTTTATTATTTTTAGGTGTTGTTACATACTGTTTTCAATATCCAAAGATGTGTCGTGTGGTTTCATAACTAATGTGTCAGCGTCGAGGACAGCAAACGCGTAAACAACATGAGTGCACAGTGAAGCATCGATGTCACTCGGAGTATATTTTCCTGGTCCAGGTCTGAAAGTGAATTTCAATTAATTAGGTATTTATAAATATTATAATATTAAAAAAATATTTTAGGTTCAATTAATTAACACGTTACAAGTTTGTAACTGTTCCAATTTGAATACAATACGTGAGTAGTAAATTCATTTAAAAGTGGAAAAAATACTGTCCTTGGGAGAGACTTGAACTCACGGCCTTTGGGTTAAATTTAAATTTAATTTTGGATTTAAAATTTATTCTAAGCTTAATAGCATCGTTCTTAAACGTTTCTGCTTGTTAAAAATTAAATTAGTAAATTCATGTTTTTCTTAGACAACTAGTCAGGTAAAAAGCATTTTTTGAATCATACAATTAAACTACTTTAGAGTATCATATAAAATCATTACTAAAAACTAACCTGTACCACGCCCAATTGGTGTAATAGCAGACTACTTTGTATCTTTCTTCAACATGTGGTACTGTAGGTTTTTTGGTAGTTTGAACAATAGAGCTCATTTGTGAAGTAGGTCTCATAGGACGTACAGTAGTCGTCCAAGTCGGTTTGTTATAACCGGGCCTTACTTCTATGTCATCAAGATCATCATAGTCATCTATCGATGGTCTGCTTGTGGTCGATGGATAGGTCGGCTGTGGTTGAACGGGCTGCAATTCTATTTTTGGATTCAGTAAACCTTTCTTGATGGTGTTGAGCAATGGGTGTTTCCCTAGTCCACATCTAGAATTAATTAATTTAGTAAATATAATGATTTATTCGCCATGCTGTGCTGTTTATTATAGAAGTAGGGTTTAAAAAAGGCTGTGCTTACCTGTTTCTAAAGTCATCAAGATCAAGTGCCCAAATCATACCGCCTCCAAGATTTAAAGACTTAATAAACTCCGTTTTCTGCTTCACAATATCTATGTCATCAAAACCGACCCACTGATTGCCTTTGTAAGCGTATGGGCCCATTCTTCCATAAGGATCCTTTTCTACTATCCATCCTTGATTCCTAATTCGATCACAGATCTGGAATTATCGGAAAGACAAATTAATAAAAGGTACATTATGATTAAAATAAAAGTTACAGGTTTTCGATGTAATCTAACGGAAAGTTCAGAGAAGGTCGAAACGTGTTTATTGAAGATCCTTATCTATTTCAAAACATGTCCTACATTATTTTTTATATAATGTATCTTAAATCCACGTATAATATCTTTTGTAGAGATCAGGATTTTAAGTATCAAGGTTGTTGAAGTTACCTCATAATAAGCCAAGAAACCCTTGGCCCTAGTGTATTCGCCCTCTTCACCTCCTGTAACAGCGGGTACATTCAACCCGGTAGCATCTTTTCTACCAAGCAGGTCTGGATCCGTGTCCCACTGGACACCGGTCGTGAATGTTTGTCCGTACATCGGAATACCCATTACGAGTTTTCTTGATGGCGCGCCTTTGGACATCCAATAGTGGATAGTGTAATTCTAAAATAAAATATAAGTAAGGATGTTAAAATACGATTTTAATACGAATACGAATTTACGAGTTAAGGTACGCAATCATCGATCAATCGAATGAAATTCTGACCAGGCAAGGCAGCCCACATTTCATTTTTGAGTTTTTGTATTTAAAAGTCATTGAAAGGGATACGTACAGCGTTGAAATAAGTATTATCATCATCAGGATGATAATAGAGTGGCGCCACATGTCCAGTCTTCTTATCCCACTGTCCATGATAATCGTAGGTCATCACAGCGATCCAATCCAGGTGTCTTGCCAGCACAGGAACGTCGTAGCCCTCATCTATGACCTTCTTGTTGGGGGACACAGCAGATGACAGAAGCAGGCCTTTAGGTTTCATTACCGCCGATAATTCACGGACTAGATCCGAAAATCCTTCTTTATCGGAATCGGGACCCTTTGAGCAATCCACCTGAAAGGAAAAGTGTTCACATTTTTTTTTATAATACAACCAATAAATATACCAACAAACCGTAGAACTAAGAGTAGGAGTACCTACATCAGATTAATCAGATACATTCGTGCAAGTAAATCATAGTCTCAAAATAAATTACCTGCCAGCACTTAGGATATTCCCAGTCTAAGTCAAGTCCATCGAAGTTGTACGTCTCAATGAACTGAACAGCGTGCGTGACGAAGCGGGCTCGAGCTATAGGATCGTTCACTAGCTTGGAGTATTTGTCTCCTTCGGAGTCGTTCCAGCCGCCCAGAGCCAAGGAAACTTTGACACCGTAGCGCTTGTACTCGACCACTTGCTCGTATAGACCTGCAAATATTGCAATACTTTCATTGGGCATCAATAGTGTAGTAAATAAAGATAGTGGACTCCGCAGTAATTCCTCAGCCAGAAAAAACTTTACAGTATGATAAAGTATCAATAAATAAAAATTATTGTATAAATTTCCAAAGAATAATAATAATAGAATAATAGTTTCAGTAAACGGTCTAATAGCGAAGAGTCTCGACCAACACCTTGAGAGACTCTCGCTAGGTGGTTGGATGGTGGTTGGTGGTTGGTGGTTGGTGGTGGTTGGTGGTGGTCAGATGCAGAAGGCGGTGATCTTGGACACGGCGCGGATAGTCCGCCGGTTCCTCTCTCTGCAGCCCTGACCGCCGGTAGCTTGGGCCTTGCCCCGCTGCTGGCGGCACCCTAGGTTAGGTTTTTTATAATGTGTTTATATTAATTTTTATTGTTTTGTAAGTATTTTTATATTTTACTTTTATAAGTATTCATATTATAAATAACCTAACTTAAGATGAGAAATAAATAAAGAGAATAGAATTAAAGTAAATACCTAAAGTCTTAAATCGTTAATATCTTTTTACGGAAAAATGCTCCGTTCAAACTTTCTTCACCGGACATATTCATGTAACGTATTGCAACAATATATGAAATATCAAAAAAAATATACCAGCAGTAATCCCAGTATTAATAAAATAAAATTTTTTGGCGTGTCTTGGACCGGAAAATTGCTCAGTCTAATTTTTTCACTGGAATGCCATTTTATTGCCGTTTTATACCTACAAAATGAAAATCTAAAAAATTTCCACTCAGTTTTTAATAGTTCTATAATACATACATTAGGGTACGCATTTATTTTGGATTTTCTTACCCACTGCGCCAAATTATATTCTAAGATCATATAAGAAGAAAAAATGACAGAGCAATTTTCCAATGAAAATGAGCGGCAAAAAAAGGAATTATCATAAAAAAATATTCTCATGTTTGACAAAACTTTTAGATTTTTTTTTCTAGTATCACATAGAGATGTGCGCCGATGGCAAAATCATCGGCGGCGGCGTCCGATGATTTTTTGACCGGTGGCGGCGGCGTGATCGGCGTGAAATCGGCGTGGCTTAATTTTTGATACTGCATGAGAACGAACGTGGCTGTAGAAACTCTATATTAAAGCCTTCTGAGTATTTATAGATAAAATTCTTTCAACTGAGCTTGTTCACTTACCTGTACTAACAATGGCATTGTTCTATTACAATCCTATTATCTGCTTTTGTTCTCGTAGGCGCCAACCAATTTACTTACAAAATAAGTTAGAAGTACATTGCATGTATCATCATCATCATTTCAGCCTATATACGTCCCACTGCTGGGCACAGGCCTCCTCTCATGCGCGAGAGGGCTTTGGGCTATAGTCCCCACGCTAGCCCAATGCGGATTGGGGACTTCACATACACCTTTGAATTTCTTCGCAGATGTATGCAGGTTTCCTCACGATGTTTTCCTTCACCGAAAAGCTAGTGGTAAACATCAAATGATATTTCGTACATAAGTTCCGAAAAACTCATTGGTACGAGCCAGGATTTGAACCCGCGACCTCCGGATTGAAAGTCGGACGTCATATCCACTCGGCCACCACCGCTCATTGCATGTATATTGAATTCTAAACCTTATTTCTTGTTGAATGGGGTTAAAATGGTCTAAAAAGATAATATCATATTCAATCTTTTGGAAAGTCACATGCACCTTAGCCACGACAGGTGTCGATGGTTGTTAAATGCAAAAAAACTTGGGTTAGCCATTATTTAGTTAGTGTATTTTGTAGTCTATTATTTAAAGAAATAGAGTCGTTAATCTATACTAACATTTCAAGGCGGTTATGATCTGCTTTTACTACGAGGGGATTATCCTAATTTGTGGTTTACCACTCAATGGTATTGTATTCTTGAGACTCTTTGAGTAAACTAGCTCAGATCGCTTGATTCACACTATACTAGGCTATCCAAAACTTATTATGTGTGTTTTCTAAATGATTGCCGAAAATTATATCCCTTCATGACACTTGGCAACCATTTATTACCAATACCAACCTAACGGTTACCAACGGTATGTTTAAATATTAAAATAAAAAGGATACTTTAAAACGCTACATTTTAGGCAGTATTTTTACTTACTTTGTAAGCGGAATTCAAATAGAACACAAAAAAAAATCTTTATAAGTTAAGTCTTAAATCTATGTATATTGACTTTTCCCAGCCGCTGTCGCCTCACCTAGGATTTGTTACGAAATAATGATGGACTACCTACATACTTTACATTTGTCTGAACTGAAGTTTAACAGAAATGTAATGTTAGATTAAAGATGTCATCGTTTTCCAAAGAAAACGTCTCTGGCAGGTAGATTCGCTCAACAGAATGTCTTTGAAGTGTCCCGTCTTATGGAATACTAAGGTCTACTTTGTTTTCTTTACTGCTAGCTTAGTGATGATAGTTGGTGATTTAAGTTCCTATAAGTAGGTATAATTGTTTAAGTATAGCTTATTGCGGAGCTTTAAACTGATTTTTATAATTTTGATTGAAATATATATTATCAAAGTACACAACGGGACTTAATCGCGTATTTAAGTTTTAAGTTTTACCTCCGACGTTTCGAGGACGGCGTTGTTCCCGTGGTCTCGGAGAAGACTGGCTCAAGTTGACATCAACATCTTCTAGCCGCGCGAGTTTTTCGAACTACCCGCACTTGGTCTTGTTTATCAGTTTGAACGTTTTGCGCACTAGGGATGTTACTCTGTCGACACACAACACACTAACGATATTCGATTTATCGACTGTCGATATTCGTTTCCGCTTACATTTACTAATGACTGGATTCCATGTGGATGAGATCTTAAAACCCTCGTCCCGATTAAAATTGCAATGTTTTTTGATTTCAATGGCTTCCCGCACTTTTCTACTGTAGAAATGGCGATCCGTGGAAAGGATTTTAGAGTTATGCAGCTCAATCCAGTGGTTAGGTCCTGACTCCAGCAAATGCTCAGCCACGGCAGACTTGTTCATCTGACGATTTTTGACAGCTGCGATATGTTCCTTAACTCTTTCTGCTATGGTGCGCTTAGTTTCTCCGATATAGGAACTACCACAACTGCAATCTATTTTATAAACGCCAGGTGACTGGAACGGAATAACGTCCTTCGGTGACCTTAGGCTCCCTGCAACTTTGGATAAAGGAGTGTACACCGTCTCGTTCTTCGAGACCACGGGGACAACGCCGTCCTCGAAACGTCGGAGGTAAATCTTAAAACTTAAATACGCGATTAAGTCCCGTTGTGTAGTTTGATAATGTTCAATAATCGTGAAAGTTTAAATCAGTGAAATATATATTGTTAAGTAAAAGAAGCTGATAATCACCATAAAATGACTAAGAATTGATCCTGTGTAATTTTAAATGAAATTGTATATTATGTAATAAATAAATAAATCATATTTATTTATCACATAATATACAATTTCATTTACGTTCTAAAAAAAGCTGTGCGAAAAAATATCAAATAATAACCTGAGATCCAGAAACTAGATCTTGTTTAAATTAACACTAAATCGTTATCACAGCCAAAAAGAATAGATAGTATAGAGGGGTCCTGTCATTGTAAATGTTGTAGTCACTGTAAATTTACTGCCATCTATCGACACACGACTAAAACTGAAAATGAAAACGTATAAAGTTATCAAAAAATGTATATATATGGATAAATGATTTTATTATTTTTATATCATTTTGATCCATGTTCATTACACTGATATCTATGTGTTAAAATTGTTAAATATTTAACGGTGTCGTCACGCCATCTAGTCGAGGATAAGCTAAAGGTGTGTGCGCCATCTATTCGAGAATGACTTTTACTTGAATTCCGAGGCACGTTTTTTCCTTAGACTTTATTCGTCTTATACGAAGTTACATATGTCTTTGTCACAGCTAACACCGCAACGACAAAAATGATGGTAATTTGGTTAACCGGCAAATAATAACCGAAAAAGCATAAGGATCTTTAAATTATACCTCTGACACTATCTATTCACTACGCAACATGGAATAAGACACGATAGGTATCAACATTTCCCACGCCGATTATACGCCGGTCAAATTTACCGGCGGCGGCGGCGTGGAAAAATCGTCGGCGGCGGCGGCGCGGCGGCGCGGCGCACATGTCTAGTATCACATACTGATACAAATAACTTATTTTGTAAAATAATTTTGGACTGAGGAATTACTCGGTTCAATATATAATCAGATTTGTGTTTTTACCTAACTTAGGAGTGTTTTTTTTTTTGGATATATATATGTTAGTCTCGGCACATGCTATACAATAACCTAGCTAAATTTCATCGACTGAGAAATTAAAGCATGGGTCTCCATACAACAACTTGCTTCATTTACTACACTACAACATGAGTAGGTATATCTTTCTGAAACTAACTTGCGGCCCACACATCTTGCCAGGTATGATTAAGGTAGAGGCAGGGGGGGTGTCACTATGCAGTTTAGGTACATTTGGCCGGCGGGTCTCCCGGGCGGGGCGGCAGGCGTATGGCAGTGGGCTGCCGCTCGACCGCACGATAGTCGTGTCACGTGGCGCTCGCGCAAAGAAGATTCACGGTTCGTGCGCGGTTATATAAGTTTCAATTTTGTTGCAGGCGGCGAGTAGGTATAGGTATAATTTTATACCTAAATCTGACTTTTGTGAAGGAGTGAATTTTCTGTACGGTAGTACTATTAGTTATTCTGTGGTAGAGGTTAAACTTAGTTTTGCACCGTTAGTCGTACAGTCACCTGCAATAATATGTTACTCTTCGAAGGCCGCAAAAATATGTGACACGCTTTTATGGCTCTACAAATAAGATCGTGTCAGATATTTATGCGGCCTTCGTTGAGTAACATATTAATGCAGGTGACTGTACATACCTATTTGTAAAAATTCCCATAGGTAGTAGGTATATGCTGGACATTATGTGTTAAAGGTAAAATAAATCAGAGAGGTTTTTTTAGCACTGGGATATTAGCAACTTACGATTATCATAGTCCGCCCAAGAATCATGCGCCGCGATGAGACCATCGCTGCCGAGTACCGCGAAACCGTAGACGATGTGCGTACATAGAGTTGGGTCGATATCTTCCGGCCCGTACTTGCCCAGGCCTGGCCGGTACCACGCCCAGTTCGTGTAGTAGCAGACTACCTTGTATTTAGCTGGAAATATGTAAATTAGATTAGAGTGCAAAACTTGTTATTGCATTGCGAGCACGCTTCGGTGAAGGAAATCTGTTCCAGCTTTAAGCGGCAACTTACCTGTCGATAAGTTCGATAATGCTTCTACAGAATGGTACTAAACATTACGATACACGGGACAAGAAGATTGAAAAAACCTCAAACACCTTATTTAGACACCTTACGAAATAATATCAACTTTGGAGACTAGATGAACCAGTTAAAAAAGTAAAGTTAGAACGCAGTTGTTTCTAGGTGAAGTGATGGTGACGTTCCACTCTTTTGCAAATTTATTTGAATTATAGGTACTTCAATATGTAAGTAGGTACTCACTTTTCAGAAGAGATGGTTTATTAGGCACTTCTGGTTGTGTGGGATTGGGCGTGGATACAACAGGACGGGCCGGTTCAAAGTGATCTGTGTGCTCGTGATCAATGGCGGGTTTGGAAGGCCTTTCCACCATCGGTCTCGTTGTTGTCATTCCACTCTTGCTTTTGCATTTTGCGCTCTTGGGCCAATCGCAGATTTGTTTTTCCTAAAATGCAAATGTCGGTTGAAAAATGACAATTAGGACAAAATTATACAAATGTATGTACTCATTGAATCTTGGATAGAGGCTCCACAGTCCACATACACAACAACAGTCGTTATGACATGAAATTGTCAGCATAATAAAAAAATTTGTTTTCTTATTTCCATGCTGTTTTTCCCATGTGTTACCATTTATGAAACAAATGGTCGCATCTTTCTTAATTTCAAGAATTATATTATACCATGCGTTGGTGTTTGGCAAGCTTTGTTCTCACCTCATTCCAATGAAGGCCAGCGCTGCAAGGGAACTCCTCGAACTTCCCAAAGAGACAGTGTCTGTAGCGAGTGCAGTCTCCTTCAACCTTGGCGTATTCACCATTTTCGCAGATTGCTATGGATCGACAAAGCATTATAATTAAGTTATTTTTACGATATCTAAGTATTATTAAAATTTCATTAGATATTGTTATCACAATTAACATGTAATGTTGCAACTTACCTACAACGGAGTAGAAAAAGGCATGCCGCATGCAGGATAGGTGGAAATGAAACGTTAAAAAGTTATAGGTATAATTAATGTATTATGTATTTACAGGTACATATTAAAATATTATCACATTGTTATTTCTTTTACAGCAGGCAGCTGATATCACCATACACTATCTATTTTATTGCTCTCTACTAAAAGATTATTACTTACCTAGTTAGATAGAAAAATATGTGATGCCTATTCACAGCAAACTGGTTTATTTATATTAGTCTATACATATAACTAATTAAGATATCCGTATTTTAAATTACAAATATCTAGATTTGTTATTTACACTTTACGACGACATTTCTTCAAACAAAAACGTTACTTTTGACACTGACATATCTAATCCATATCCTATCTAGTCGTAATATTTGACGAAAGTATCTTAAAGTTCGAAACGGGCTGTAGGTCGCGGATACATGCTTTGCCATACAGTTCTGCGAAAGTGCACAATAAGCTTTCAATAACGGGCATCGAGATGTTTAGTCTACTAACTTGTCTGGTCCTGTAGCTGCATGGAGACGGGCGCGGCGGGGTGCATGTTCCGGCGGTCGCCGCACGAGTCCTTGCGCGGGAAGTCGCACTGGCCGTTGGGTCCCCACACCAGCCCGGGTGCGCAGCTCTGCGCCACCAGCTGACCGTTCACGCACACGTAGAACTTCTCGCATTGAGGATGCGGGTGGTACGTGCCCGTTTGGCAGCGCTGCGGAAAAATTGGAACACTCGCAAATAGGCATATCTACAATCATATTAGCACTGGGATACCTACAGTCAAAACATTGTTATACCTTGGAAATTTTTTCGAGTGCTCATTTGTATTTATTTATAGCTTATAAAGAGTTTCCTAACAATTTTATATTGTCTTTTATTGTTGTTGTGTAGGCTTCCGTAGCTCAGTTGGTTAAGAGCGATGCACGGATTGCAGAGGTGGCGGGTTCAAATCTTACCGAAGGCGCGGTCGTGAGGTTTTCAGTAGGCTTCTTGGAGGTGGTCCATTGTTGTGGTCTCTTGGTGGATGTAGGCGGAGTTTTCGTTGCACCGGGTCTGACTAAATAACAAAAACCATAAATTACAACAGGTCATTTTTAATACGAATTTGATCAGGTAGTTGGGCGTTTTCAGAAATAAATATTGAAAACCTGATTCTTTCACATCTGGACGTTCTTGGGCTCATATATATTCTACTCAGAATCGACAGCATTCTCCATCCCACCATTAAAAAAGATGTCCCAAAATGTCCATTCCATTACGTCACGTTTTAGTATGATTTTTTTTTTCACTTGTATGTGCGTGACGTAGTGGAATGTACAATTTTCATACAAATTTTTGGGACATTTTATTTTATCATCAGAATTGAATATGCTAATGATTCTGAGTTGAAAGAACCCAAAAACACCGGGATCTGTGAGAATCGGGTTTTCGATATTTATTTCTGAAAACGCCCAGTTGCTTCATTATAGAAAGATTTTAGAATTTATCATTGTGGAGCTGTGCTGGAGCAGTGGAGGAGCTACTTTGATAGGTAATGAAACATTCTCGGATAATTAATTTTGAAATTAGGGATTATGTTGAATGTATTAAAATCTAGGAAGTAAGAAGTTTAGTAGCAGATAATAAAACAGCAGCTGTCAATGAAAACCATCACATATGATGAAATTTATCCAATTGCAGTAATTAGTCTACCTGTCCCTTTGTTGGCCGGGCGATGTCTCGCCATCGACTAACAGGAGTTAGCAGGAGCGAGTAGGAACTCGCTCTGTTCCGAGCACTTTAATGTGAACTCCCTTTCTCTCTCCCTTTATCTCGAGAGATATGTCAGTGAAATACCAACCATCGCACATGGCGAACTCAGCCCAATCGCAGCGGTGGGTCCGCTTGTCCCAGTGCAGGCCGGGCGGGCACTGCTGCTTGCGCCAGCGGCCGCCCACGCACAGCAAGTACGCGTCGCAGGTGCTGGCCGACGTCATCGACTCGCCGGAACCGCACGAGCTATCTTCGGCTGGGATGTTGCTTGGCTGAGCTGTTTGTTAGTAAAGCATTATATATTAGCATGAAAGTAATTTGTATGACCTTTCTAGTTAAACAATTGTTAGCTAAATTAACCGAGTGTTATAGGTACGCTTGGCTAGGTATGTTTTTGACACGCATACAAGACATATAGCGAATGATATTGCTCCTGTTTCAATTCTCCAATTGACAGTAACACATTACAATAGCATAATAGGCGTTATGTTGGTCAATCCACACACGCATCGAATAGATACCCATACCCACTTAATAGCGCTAAGGCATGATGAATACAATCGTACCTAGATAACTGTATTTGATTCCGCGTAAAGCATCGGCGAAGACGAACAATGGCACTATGACGTGCCTTGCGTGAAAGATGTGCAGTTAATTAGTACAAAACGTAGGCGCAACACAAGATGCAGAAGCGTCATTAATGTCGTTATACTTATTACATGAAAAAAAAAACGTTATATTTTTTAATTATTTTATCCTTATACCTATGTTATAAATATCTGCACAGCTGCACTATAGAAATATCGTTATTATCGGTTACTAGTAACTTACGTGTGGTAGGGGGTCTAGTTGGGAGTCGAATAGTTGTTCGGGTCGGCAAGGCAGCCGGAGTGCTTGACGAACCTGTGAATTATTATGCAGGTCATTCCGCAATTAATAGAAAAAAATAATGGGGTTGTGAGAACGAGGCATCAAGCGTCTACACATAGATGGTAAAATTAGAGGCCGTGCCCAAAACCGAAACCCGAGAGGAAGGGCAGCGTACAATCTGTCGCTCTGCAAGTGCAAATCTCCAGGAACATTATACTTTTAATTTAAATCATAATGAATTAATGACTTACTTTCACACTTGGCGTATTTGGGCCAATCGCAGTAGTTCTGCTTAGGGCTCCAGTGCAGGCCGGGGGCGCAACGCTGCCGGCGCCACACGGAGCCATCGCAGTGCAAGTATGCGTTGCAGTCTCCGGCTACGGGCTTGTATGTTTGACCGTTACATGGTGTTCCGTCCATAGAATCCCCTGTTGAAAAAGTAAGTGTAAGTTAAGAATAACAACTTTAAGATTTGACTGTTTGAACTCGTTCAGAACACCTTTTTCCAGGGCATACAACAATAAGTAAAGGAATTCAATAACTATTAACACGGCCTGCACCAGATCTGGTGTCCTAATAAAAATAATAAAATATATCTAAAGCAAGTAAACACTTCGTCGCAGCTGAAACAATGACAAAAATGCTGACTACACATAAACTAAGTATACATAATATGTCCAATCGGCAACGTTTTGGCACGTTGGGTATACCTAAACAAGGGTTTTGTTACACAGTTGACCCCTGTACCATTTATTGTGTATCATTACCAGAACTTGGTGCTTCAGTAGTTGGTGTACGCGTAGTCGTAGTAGTGGAAGTAGTAGAGCGTCTGGTGGTCGTGGTAGCTCTGGTGGTAGTGGTAGCTCTGGTGGTAGTAGGAGGTCTGGTGGTAGTGGTAGCTCTGGTGGTAGTAGGAGGTCTGGTGGTAGTGGTAGGTCTCGGCGGGGGTCGTGCCGTAATCGGTGCGAGTGTACTCGTAGCTGTAGTTGATTCGCTGTTTGAAGTCGCTGGAGAATAAAATGCATTCCGTTGTAGGTTCCGTTATAAGTATATTTTCTTTTTATGTTACAACGATATAATAAGGACAATATACCTACTCGACCAACTTGTACCTACTTGGCAAAGCGGGGCCAGTCTCAATGATAGTGGCGAACTAGTCCTGCAGTGCAATATACAGTTGACGTCCAATACATGTTTACACTTTTGCTCCTTCGTAGTAAGGCGAAATCGTAAACATATCATTGTCGTCGCCTGTACACGTGACGTACCAGAGGTAACGGTAACAGTTCGTCTCACAGCATAGGTATGGGAAACTTCTTGACCAGTAACCAACCTGAGCACTTGGCGAAGCTGGGCCAGTCACAGCGCGTAGTAGCGGTGGACCAATGAAGGCCGGGCGCGCAGCGATGCTTACGCCAAACACCACCTTCGCATTGGAGGTAACTCTCGCAATCGCCTGCTGCCTCACGGTATTCGCCCGCAGTGCAGGGTTTGCCTTCCGCTGTAAAAAAAACAACGGGTTGCAGGGTTGCACTCCGGGAGTGCCGACAGAAGTGAAAACTCAATGACTAGTCCAAAATGTCTGCAGCACTAAGTATAATTGACCCATCCTCCTTTCTATTGAAAAACTTTTTCACGCCACTGTTCGGAAATGTGGCAATAGATGGTCTAAAACCAAGCTGGAAAGTAGGCAATAGCTGTAGCACCTGAACCACCACTACTACAATGTTTCATTGTTATCATCATCTGTCATTGGTGACGGTACGCTACAGCAATGAGTATTATTTGAAACATAAAAATCAATAAAAGGTCTTTTTAGCGCAACTTTTTCCTTCAAAAATAAAATTAGGTTATTTATAGGACCAATTTCTTGTTTAAAAAAAAAGAAATGTCAAAACCATTCAGTTATTTTTTTTAACAATTATCCATTCAGTTCACGCTTAAGGCGTTTTTTACTTTTGTAGCTGTTTGTGGTTTTTTTTAGCAAAAACGCTTCTAAGTTTAGAGTCGGTTTGAAGCAAATAACAGAAAAACGCCTCTTAAAAGTGATAGAAAAAGTAAAAAAGGCGGGATCTGAAAATACTTACTGAATTGGATAGTGTAAATTGTGTTTGACAAAAAAATACAAGAAACACGTATCTAAGCTCGATATAAAAATGAGTTCCTCTAGTGAAGAAAATGATATTCTTACGCTGACGCCTACCGAAATTCAAGAGACAGCACAGGCAGTGGCTAGTAATTTGCTACTAGAGAAATCGGGGGCTAGTACTTATAGTTACGCAAATGTTTTCTTATTTCCTCGCAGTAGTCGTGAAAAGCACTATGTAATGCCTCGGCCGGAAACGCTAAAGATGGACTCGTATTATTAGAGGGCTCAAACGACTCGTCCATCTTTTAGCGGTTTTCCGTCCTCTCCTACAATGTACTATCGTTCCGAAATTGCTGGCCAGTGAGCTTAAATTTGTAGCGTTAATTGTTTAAAATTCGAATAGAAATTGTAAAGTTACCTTGCAGACCTCGCATCTAAATATATTTGGTCATGATATTTTGAGTTTTATTCACCAGTACTAGAGTTCACTTTTATTAGCGATTTCATCAAGATGAGACTTTATTGAATTATATTGGAGTGATATAAAGTTAGAATGTAACTGTGAGATCCTCGTATTTCAGCCCGTACAAGATTAGAACATTGAGCTTTATTGCTTAATATAAATCCAGTTTTAAATAATTGACCTGATTATGATACGTTATGACTAAAGTTCTTTGGTGAATAACATTGTCCGTGACACATGACGTCAGCGTTACGTTACGCGTTACGCTGAATCGAGTTTATCATTTTTTCCCCACCTCAAAAAGTGCTCAGCGCCGCTAAAGAACAAGAACAACCCGTTGTTTTTGAAGTGAAAACTTCAAAAACAACGGGTTGCACTCCGGGAGTGCCGGCAGAAGTGAAAACTCAATGACATTGTAACAGTTTTTCGATCATATCACGTGTCCGTCTTACGTCTTAGGGTCACGTGACACCTGTTACGAGTTTAACATTTTTTCCCCATCACAAAAAGTGCACAGCGCCGCTAAAGAAGTTTTCACTTCAAAAATACACCATTTATTTATATCAAAACACATAATGTTTTATTATTTTATATTTTGTTTTAATTTATTGACATTTAAGGATGACTCACGTTAGACCGGGCCGTGTACAGCCCGGAGCTTCCGGCACTTACTTTTCTAATGACATGACAGGTGATCACGTGATGCTTTCCATAGAAAACGATGCGCCGACACGGCCCGGACACGGCCCGGTCTAACGTGAGTTCATCCTTTAATAGTCTGTCGGTGCCGAGTAGGTACTTTTGTAGCATACTTTAACTTTTGAGTTTTTTTGGTCATATTGATTTAGTGACTTTCAGTACTTGGTGTATCAAAAAATTTAAATTAAAATTCATTTATTTCAAGCTAATTATGCTCATATTTTTACATTATTTACATTTCGATTACACAACATTAATAAAATTACATTTAAATATATTCTACTAAAATTAACATTAAAATTTAAAAATTTACAAATCACATTAAAGAATAATAATATACAATATATACACAAAACACAACAATTCACACAAAACTAACCTACATATAGTAGCTATTTATCGATACCTACATGAAACTACTTTGTAGGTTGGTTTGTTTATAAGGAGTTTAATAGAAGGTAAGAGTTAGCTTTACATTTTCAAATTGACGACTCGCCTTGTCTTATTTGAGAGGAACAATTATAGAGAAAGTCGGATTGTGTAAAACACTCACCAGATTGTGGTGATTGAGTGGTCGTCCTTCTTGTAGTAGTCGTTCTGACTGTAGTAGTGGGCTTCATCGTAGTAGTGGTAGATTGCGACCACCACGTTTGCGCGGTCGAAGGTGTTGTGGAGGCTGGCTTCATGGTAGTGGGCTGAGACCACCAGGTCTGTGCCGTGGTGGCGGTGGTGCTCTCCGGCTTCCAAGCGGGCCAGGTGGTTTGCGTGGTCGGGTGGTCATGACCGGGATGGACGTGATCGCCGCCGGCGGATCCTGGAACCATGGATAACCAATAGTGCATACCAAACAAAAAAGTATATGACGACCAACCACTCCGTCTTGCCACTAATATGAAAAACTCCTCCACATCTTTCTTGGCCTCTCCCGTTGAAGAGCAGATTAAGCCAGAAAGAAGTTTATAATGTTTTATTAAGAAATAAAGTGAGCTCACCATCAGACGCGACGGTGGTTGTCGTAGGCGGCGGTGGCGTGACGGGTTGCGGCGGGCGTTCGCAGGCGTCCGCGGGCTGCGGCACGGTCCGGCCGAGGGCGCGGCCGGCAGCCCGCAGCAGCGGCCACGGCTCCCCGCAGCAACGGTTGTTGAAGTCGTCCAGATCCATAGCCCATGCTGTCACCCCACCCAGACCTTGGCGAATAGCCCATTCTACCTGTTAACGTATAGTAACAATAGTGAATCCAGCTAATAAACTAAAACTATAACGTTCGAGGTTATAAACGGTCAACAAGTGGTTAAATAGTTTTTACCCTGCGTACGATTATTAGGCAGTAGCGCACATACAAGTAGGTAGGTTTTCCTAAAGGGCAACGCAAAGCTATAGGAAAAAAAAAACTCTTAGTACCTGTCATAAATTCATAAAATAGTACGATTTTAGTATCAGATTAGAAACTAATAAATAATAAGTGCCTAATTCGGATTTCTTTTAACGCAATGTTTCACAATGCTATAGGTAGGTGATATGTTAATGCAGTTAATAAAACAATAGGAATTCACCGTAGCGACCTTAGCCTACTAGCCTAGAAGTCTCTAAAAGTATGTGTTACGGTATATCACAGCATAAAGGATCGTATGACTTATTAAGTCCGTAAAATTTCACATTTTCACGCTACTTTACTGCGACGTTTCAAATTCAATATTATGATCATTTTTCAAACGACGTTATCTTGGGAGCATGTTTCTATTTAAGAAAACATCCGACCAAACTAATAACTTCAATATTACGTAAAATAAAAAAAACCGAAGTAGAAGTGTTGCGGATAGAAGTGCGATACACGTCTTAGATTTTTTTACATAGTGGTGTAGTGCAGTGTTAAATATAAGAAATAATAAAGTGCGAAAATAGCAGGATATAATTGGTACGATGTAGTAGTAGAAGTAATTCACAGCGAAATTCCATGCGTTGGTCAGATCACATATGCTGAAGATAACTGTCAGCGCTGCTCTTCTCCAGGCGATCGAGTACCTATAACCGAAAGTGACGGCTGGATCATTATCCTCGGCAGTGTCGGCGCGAATGAAAAAAGGAAACACTTTTTACACCTTTTCGCGTGTTCGGGGTATATAATAGTAACGTTAATCGTTACTAGATTTTCAACATGCATATGTCCAAATCTAAGGCCCCGGTACATCGATTAAAGAATTTATTTTTCCTAGGCATGATGCTTGGGTGCGGTTCCATTGTGCTACTAGTACTTAACACCGATCACAGGTTTTATGTCGAGTACAACAGCTGGGTTTATTCGAAAGGACAATATACTGTAGATTACAAACCCGACAATTCCAGTACCATACGGACAGAAGGCTGTCGTATACCATTCATGCGAGCTGATGAAAAGTCAATTCGAGAAACGGGAAAAGACATACATGAAATACAACCATGTCCACCTCACCCTTTGTTGGGTTCAAATAAAACTCATATTTGGATTGTGAAAGAAAATATGTTTCATTATAATTTAAGTAGTTCTAGTAACTTAACATGTTGCTACAAATCCTTTTATCGTCCTACGTCTATTGATGACATCACAGCTACCGATATTGATGACCGAGTCAAATACAATAGCTGTCGTAACTTTTCAGACATTATTATTGTGAACGACGAGTTTGTTAGAGTTGTTTGTAGTGACACAAAAACACTCTTCGACTCTTTTTATGCATTTGCTCGTGAAAGAGAACTAATAACAAATTCCCAGAAACATTTACCCTATAACATATTGATTTTGGGGATAGACGCAGTTTCTAGGTTAAGTCTTCACAGGACTATGCCTAAAACTGTAAATTTTTTGAAGAAGTTGGGTGCTGTGGAGTTATTAGGATATAATAAAGTTGGAGATAATACATTTCCTAACTTAATACCTCTGTTGCTGGGCAAAAAAGATACGGAATTACAGGACACATGTTGGCCAAACATCAGATCAACTTTCGACAACTGTCCTTTTATATGGGAACGATCCCAGAAAGCCGGATTTGTGACGGCGTTGGCCGAAGACACCTCCTGGATGGGCACATTTAACTATTTCAAGCGCGGCTTCGCGGGCTCTCCAACAGACTACTATCTGCGCACTTTCATCCACGAAGCGGAGCATATTGCAGGTACCAATGAAGACGGGAACTCGAAATTATGCATGAACGAAAAATTCTTCTACAAGATTCTCGTAGACTATGTCGAGGACTTGACAACGACGTTGAAAAGTAAATTATTTGGATTTTTTTGGGAAACAACAATGAGTCACGATAACTTAAACTATCCAATGGTGATGGATGACAGCTACTCTGACCTTTTCAGAAAAATGTATATCTCAGGTTACTTGAACGAAACAATTATCTTCTTAATGAGCGACCACGGTATGAGGTGGGGAGAATTTCGCTCAACGAAGCAGGGATTTTTAGAAGATAGGTTACCATTCGTAATCACCTTAGTCCCCTCGTCGTTTCGATATAATTTTAACGAGGCATATAACAATCTAAAAACAAACAGCTATCGTTTAACCACGCCATTCGACATGCACGCCACATTAGCCGATTTAATCAATCTAGAAAATATCAAAAACGCTAAAATAATTTCTCGAAGTTACGATGCCTACTCTACTAATCGAGGCATTAGTTTATTTTTAGCTATCCCGGGGAACAGAACTTGTGAATCAGCTGCCATAGAAGACCATTGGTGCACATGTTATCGATATACTAAGATAAAGTCCAACAGCCGTGTAGCTAGGGAGGCTGTTAAGCAAGTAGTATCTCAGTTGAACGATCTCCTTGAGGACTATCCAAAGTGTGCAGAGCTCACAATTGCGGAAGTGCTGGAGGTGACACGACTGTTGCCCAGTAGCTTCAAAGAAAACAAAAAAGATTTTATTCAGTTGACTGTGGTGGTACGTACGAATCCTGGCGGGGGTGAGTTTGAAGCCACTATAGGGCGTGAAGGTGGTCGTGGTGGCAAGTGGACTCTTGAGGGTTCAGTGAGCAGGCTGAACCTCTATGGAAATCAAAGCTATTGCGCTCCGACTTCCGAACTCAAACTCTACTGTTATTGCGTTAATTCGACGCTGGCTACCACGGAACTTACATCATTTGTAAACTAAAATATGTTACTTCGTATCAGAAACCTACTTCGTACTGTAACCCTATTATTATTTATTCTGTGCCTATGTATCTGTTTGATGACATTAATTTCATGGTTGAATTGACGTTTATCGTCAAAAATTCAATTGTGTGTGCATTTTAAGAATAATGTTTGAGTGAGTTGAGTTTTCTTAGTGCGGTTGCATGGCACTCATAAAGCCATTAACTATTGTAATTTGTAATTACTGTCTTCAATAGTGTAAGTAATTGGCCTAATTAGACGACGATAATAAGCCAATCGCAGCACGTGTATCTATTATGTTGGTCCTTAAGTCGGTATCATACTTAAAACGCGTTTTATAATCTAGGGTACTCAGTCTTTTCCCAATTTAAAGCCGAAACGTTACCAAACCACTAAAGTTTAAAGTTATTAAGAGTTACGTTTAATTTTACATTGTAATTTTTTGCTATTTTCTTTTATAAATAATATTTAAGTACGAAAGTAAATAAATGAATTTTACAGAAATGGTGTTATTAAAAAAAAAGTGTGCTATGGGTTTTTATACCGACCTTTTCAGTTATGGATTTCGGGTCGTCATAACCCACCCATTGATTTTCTGAATACGCGTAGGGACCGGCTCTGTCTTGGCGTCCAGTCTTCCATCGCAGATTTTTAACTAGAAAAAAAAACAACGTAAGATACAGTCCAAGCGGTGTCTTCAGTACTATGGAGATTTGACTATAGGTACTTATCGCATAGCGCCGCCTTTACGTTTTAAAAATGATTGATAAAATTGGTCGTGTTTTAAATTATTGCTGCCAGATACGCAGCGAAGGCTTATTCGGCACCAAATATTTTGCAGCGCTTAACACTTTTGGGTATTCGAATTTAAACTGTTGTGAGACATACTAATATTGAATAATTTTACGGTTTAGACTCACTTATTTTAAGTCACTCGCGCGACATGTTTCGGAGAGCCTAGCTCTCCTTTCTCAAGCACTAAGGTAACAGTGCGAGCAGCGTTCACGACGGCCGTGTATCGCGTGCTCGCACTGTTAGTGTTAGCACTTACTTTACTTTTTACTTGTTAGTGTTAGTACTTTTGGATGTGTTAACCACTGCATTACATATATTATAGGTTAAATATAGAATGGCCGCGTTGACGGTGCCATGATTAAAGGCGGACAACAAATAGTGACTAGAATTGAGATAATGGTTAATACCTCGGTAACAAATTTCGTAGTAGGCCATCATGCCGGGCTGCTTGGTGAACTCGCCGGGCTCGCCGGGGCCGGATGCTGCAGAGCCCGGGCCACTGGATCCGGTCGTGGCGAGTCTGTACGTCTGGCCGTAGAACGACAAACCTAGGAGTATTTTCTTTGGGTCTGCGCCTCCGCTGATGAGAGCTTTCACTGCGTACTCCTGTTTATAAAATCTTCTTGTTTTAATCGTTTAATCTTACGTGAAAACTTTAATGAAAACAAATGTCACAACTCTACAGCAGATATCCATCTACCCACATCCGGTAATATCTCTGCGCTTTCGAAACTATTAGCTACTTGGGCTACTTTCACGAAGTACCTAATTGTTAAAAAACCTTTTCATTATTAAGTTGTAAAACTTGTAGAAATCATTAACAATGAAAAGAAGATTTTCTAATAGTTAGTATAGAAAGATCTCAATTTATTTACGTGTAGTTTTATCTTGAAGCGTGATTTATTTAAAAGATCTTTTGGATAGTGATTGATCTTTATTAGCTTGGTTACAGGTTACTTGGTTACTTGGTCAGATCCATACATACATATAATCACGCCTATTTCCCGGAGGGGTAGGCAGAGACCACGGATTTCCACTTGCTACGATCCTGACATACCTCTTTCGCTTCCTTCACTTTCATAACATTCCTCATACACGCTCGTCGGTTTAGGGTGCTCTTGACCTGGCCTTTCTTCATCCGAATTACAAAATAAATTAAATACAATTCTTACGATAGAGTAGTACGGGATTTTGTCCTTCGGAGAAGGCACCAACGGCGTGTGGTGCGCAGTAGTGCTTTCCCAGCCACCGTGGTAGTCATACGTCATGGCGCTTAGGAAGTCGGTGGCCTTAGAAATAGTAGCTAGGTCGTATGCCGCTTCTATCACTTCTTTGTAGCCGGATATCGCTACACCTAGCTCCATTCCGGCGCCATGCAAAGCTTTTGCCACTTCCTGAAAAATAACGAGTGTCATTTATGACAGGTCGACGAATTTAAAATGTAATAAAATTAGGATTATGGTGGTCTAATATAAGCTATTTAACCCTACATGTTTAACGCCGACGCCGTACCTAAACTCTGCAACCTGTAAGAATCTTGATAAACCTTTATGACACAAATAAACCCTGCAATTAAGCAGTAAGCAAAACTAGATGAAAAATGCAATGCCTTTAATAATTTCATAATTCTACTCCTATAACTACGCTAAATAGCAAGGAATATCATGCGCTTACAATAATTAATTACTACAATATATTTCCTTAATTTTATTTACCTGTATTAATTTTGCGTAATTCGCTTTATCAGATGCCGCGCCCTTTTTACAATTACTCTGCCAGCAGACCGGATAGTTCCAGTCTAAGTGAAGACCTCGGAAGTTGTGCATGCGTAAGAAAGACACCAGCTTTTCTGTAAACTTCGCTCGGGCAGCACTCGAGGATACTAGACGCGAATATTTATCTCCGGCAGAGTCTGTCCACCCTCCCAATCCTAATAGGACTGTCACGTCTTTCAGAGATGTTACACGTTCATATAAATCTGTAAAAATGTCAATACTTAGAAATTGGTATACTCTCAAAGTCTTATTAACGTGATACGATATCGATTATCGATCATGATGGGATTGAATTCTCTAACTAGCGCATAGGGGCTGTCCATAAATTAAGTCATCGATTTTTGACCCCCCCCCCCCCCCCCCCCCCCCCCCCTTAAATCATCCAAAAATCATGCTTCGAAAGACCCCGTTTCGTCCTGGGTCATGCTACCATCATCCGATGTCCAGACCTCCCTCCCCCCTAATTTGAAATGACGTAATTTATGAATAGCCCCATAGCCAAATGTTGCAAAAGGCATATTCGAGAAAAAATTTAATGTACCTATGAAATAATGACATGTTTTTCTTGTTGTATAATTAACTTACTGTTGGTGATATCAGTCCATGGGTCGAACTCTTTAGCGACGAGTTCATCAGGTGACAATGACCCGTAAGCGTAAACTATGTGTGTGCAAAGTCTGGTGTCAATTTGCTCTGGAACGAATTTACCGTCGCCGCGCCGATAGAAAGCCCAGCTGGTCATGTAGCACACTACCCGTTTGTTGTTTTCGGGACCTAAACACATAAGAGAAATATTAGTAATTTGGGGACGCATAAATTGTAGTTAGTGCAACGCCGTGTTATTGCTGGAATTGTTTATAAATACGGTCAAGAGTGTGAATGGTTTTTGAGGTATATATATATATATGCGCTACTTTAGGGGTACAATTATACGAAATATATGAATACTCGTATAATTGCTATCAAACACTGTGGAGATGATAAATAGGAAAATATTTATAAAGATTAATACATATATACCTACGCGATTAATACTTACACGGCGCTAGAATAGAACAACGTTTCGTTACATACCTTCTCTTGATACTCTGGAATTGATATTGTATGTAGCGAAAATGTCTTCATCCTGATCTCGCTTTCTTGACTGATTGCCAATTTTTTTCTTCTGGTGTGTTTTTTCTTAAGAAATTAGTAGGTAGACATCGGAAGCAAAGTGCCATAGAAGAGGAAAGAAGTAATTAATGAAGAGAAATATCAGAAAGAAGAATAGCAGAATTAATGGTAGAATAAAGAAAAACTAGGGATAAAAATACAAAGTTTTAGACTTATTATTTTATGATTAGAACTTACTCTTTTTGAAATTTTCAGCCATTGAAATAAATTGAACTGGTTCTCTATTCATCATCATGTCATTATTTACTTGGTCACTCCACTGCAACAAATTATGTTAATAATTTTAATATTCTACGTGTCCGGATACAAAACGGTACTGGTATTGAATGTAATATTTACCTCGAAATCATTATCATATGCATGAGGTAATAATCGTGCTGCTTCCTCCACGCTGATCCTCAGGCTTTGACCCGGTAGACACTTGGTAACATCCTGGTGTCTGCAACAGTAAGTATAAGTACATGAAGCCAAACGCGATGAAGATTATATTTTATAATTATTTTGAAAACAAGCTATACCTACCTATTCAGGGCGGCTAAAAAATAACTGCATTCCCGTTGCTTTGGGATTTGGGATTATACTGAGTAACTTTTACTATGAGTCCAACCCCGAAATCGCGAAAATAAAATTTACCCTCCCATAGAAAATGGACCAGCCAAAATCTATGAAACAGCCAAACCACCAGCAACTACGTCAGGCGAGTTAAAAGAGCTGGACGGAGCTGGAGATGCTTCAGAATCTTCAGATGCTGGACATTTAAGGGAAGTCAAGGCAATTACCCTATCATTCTAGAAATATTACTGACGTGTCTCAACCAAACTTGCGTTTAATAAGTCGCAAGTTTAGTACCTAAAGCGAAAAAAAAAATTTCGCGTTTAAATAAATTACCCGCAGAAGCCCGTGGAAGGATCGTAAAGACGTTCATCTTCGCAAACCATCCTGAAGTTAATACCGCCGGTGCAGAAGTGGAAATGGGCGCAAGAATCTTCATCCGACGCCAGGTAAGGCATCATCGACTCACAGGAACCAATTTTTAAGGAAGATTGATCACTTTGGACGGGTTCATCTGTTAAATAATAAAACGACATTATAAAATTGTCTAAGCATCAAGAGTTTTATAAAATATAATTATTATTCGATGATAATTACTGCTTAACATTGTTGACATCGTGCTTAGTAAGGGGAAGGGTGAGCCGCACAGTCCACGAAAGTCATCCATATCTATAGCCCAGGCCGCTGCACCAGCCAAGCCCAAGTTCATGATGAATCTCATCTGTATATGTTAAAAAATAAATTTGAAATTAATAATTAATAAGAAAGATACGACTTCAATAATCTAGAAAACTAAGTAGCTAAACTAACACACAATATAATTTTAATAAGTTTTGGTTAGTCACTGACCTTTTCGGCAATAGTTGTTTGTGAATCATATGTAACCCACTGGTCATCAAACACGGCGTAAGCATTACCGGCTTCGTCGGTCCCGGTTACTCCTTTACCTTCGCGTTCAGATATGCATATCTGAAATCATTAATAAACCTCAGTGTGAGGATTCCTCTGGTCCGTTTCAGTAGGCACTACACTTGTCACGTTGGTGGATAAGGAACTTGGCTCTTCCATTGCAAGTTATGGCACTAGTGAACAAATATAGCTTCTCTCCATGCTATGAATGCTATACCGCAGTATTATCTAATAAGAAATGACAAGTACATAACGTCTCTCACCTCAAAGTAAGCCAGTAGTCCTTTAGTTTGCGTGTAAGGCCCCTCTTGGCCCCAACCGCTGATTGGGGCGCCGGGCGAAGGCAGCGTGGAGCTTGTCAGAGTGTAGCTCCGGCCGAACAAAGGCACACCGAGTACTAGCTTCTCGGGAGCCATGCCATGACGAAGGATGTATTTAACCATGAATTCCTATAGGACAGATAAAAGTAGATTATTTTAAAGGGAGCACCATAATAGCTACTTACATTTTGTCTAGGAAGGCGAGTCGATCCCACCCCGAGTCCTCTGACTCGTAATAAATAAACGACTGCTGTCATAAACCAGTAAAAATTCATCACCAAAGACAGAAATTCAAAGAAGTCACTTGTTTTAGCAATTTTTGGGCTACGTTTTAGTTACTTACTGCATAAAAGTCTGTGATCTTTTCTTGGAAATCTTATGCCAATATTTCGCGTCGGCACAAATTAGTACTGTAACAACTGCTATTCGAATAAGTGGTTTAGCTATAAATTTCTCTAAAGAATGGCGGCAAATAAAAAAAAAAAGAAATCCATTTCCAATTGCAAACTTTACTATGTTTGTACATACAATGTTATCGTATCGCTGGTCCCTAGACGCAGCGCCGGGGTCGTGGTGCAGGGCGCTATGCTGGACAGCCTTCGCTGGAGGCTCGTCCCGTTTCCCGTGCGTCATGTCCCACGCCTGCAGAGTCACGTAGTCGGTCGCGCCGCTGACGGCAGCTAGGTCGTATCCGTCTTCGATCTGATACCTTGGACAAGCATATAGGTAGGTATATTTGTATTCAGTATATTTATTGCATCATCATGTTGTTTTTACAAGGTGTTCAGGTATTTTATATCTGGATCAAACATGAACCCTGTTAGGGCATAGCAATCTTATAACTATATCTTATATCTAATAATTTACATACTTAACATTTTACATACTTGCATAAAAAAAAAATCAACATATAGCATTAAAAATTGGTGCAAATCATATTTAAAAATTAATTTTCAATAATACAATAATACAAATCTTTAATAGTTCATCAAACATTCAAATTAATTAGAATTATACATTGAGATTACTTATAGTGTTCATTAAGGTGAAGGGGTGGGCAAAACCGTAAAAAAGAGGTGTCTTTGTCGAAATAGTTTGGTCATATTATGGCATATGGAGGCCTGGAAAGTGATTATTCCTGTCGAAAATACACTCAAGTATTGGATATTGTAATCGTTATGTGTCTGTCTGTTATAATGAAGTCTAGAAAGTACATTTCATAACTAGTTTTAATAAATACTTATATGCATTTTATTCCATCCGGACAGAATTTTACGACAGCATTCTTTTTTAACTTACTTGTAAGACCTTTGTCTATTTTCTAGTATAACAGTTTTCTTCCAAATAGTTGTAATAGGGGTTGTAGACCCAAAACCACCTAGTGCCTACGATTATTCGTCGGACTACGATTGCTCTGTCATATTGCGCAGGCGCTTTTGTAGCGTAAGGATAAAATTATTACACGAATCTATACCATGACATAGAATAGAGTGTACTCTTTTAAAGAAAAATCTAATATAATGCTTAAATTATTCAAAAATAAAATAAAAAATGATCTAAATTAATTTAGTAAATTACTTGGATTTGAACATACTTTGATTTTAAAAAGTTTTAGATTCTAGATAAAGCATTTTGTAGCAAAGAAAGCGACGTTGCAAGTTCGTGCATTGTTCGAAATCGCCACGAGCGCTTTGCACTGTTGCCAGACTGGTTCGTTGTTTGTTGTTTGGATATTGAGAAAATTTTTTATACCATGTATAGAGTTGACCTAGGGAAGTCTGCAACGATTTCGATAGCATGCAGAGCAAGTGTTATTTTATACGTCATAAATTATTTCATAAAACTTTGACATTTAAAATAACACTTGCACTGCGTATGCTATAACAATCGATGCAGACTTATCTTGGTCTGACTCTAGTTGTTAGATCAGCAGTCGATGTGGAACAGAAACATTTTATTTTATTTCACATTTATTTATATTATCTTACCTGTATAAGCGCCATCTGTTCATTGAGCCGCGCGACTGTTCAACAATAGTCGCAATAGCGCTATGGATCTTAACTCTTGAATAAATACAGAGATGGCGCGCAAATCAAAACCAATCGATACAGACATCCAAGGACACTTGCTTTACTCTACACCTTAAATTAGTTATGGAAGTAAAAGACGAATTATCAGTTTTCCGAAAAAAAATCTGCAGTGGAATAAATGTTATTTTATAAAAAATATTTTTTTAACTGGGTTTTAAATTTGGGTATACTAGTTTCATTTCTTATGTTAGCTGGTAAATTATTATAAACTTTGACGCACATTGCAAACGGGCCGTTATGTACCATTTGTAACTTTGAGGTTGGTCTTTCCAATTTATTTCGTGGACGTAAGTTTTCTGGTCGCGAATGTTGCGGAAATAATTGCATATTTCCTTTAACAAACATGCTCGCCTCTAAGACATAAATTGATGGCAGAGTTAAAATTTCCTAGCTCTATAAAACAATCCTTACAGCTATCTCCCATGCCTATATTACAAATTATTCTAACGCACCGCTTTTGTAACCTAAACAGATGAATAGAATCTGAGCTGTTTCCCCACAGCACTATACCGTACGACAACCAAGCGTGTGCGTACGCATAGTAGGCGCACGTGGCAGTTTTTGTATTTGTACACATTTTCAGTTTACGGAGAGCGTACCTATATAAATCTATTTAGTTTTGACATTATTTTGTTAATGTGTTCTCTCCAGTTGATTGTGGTATCTATAGTAATGCCTAAAAGAGGGAAAGTGTCCACAAGCTCTAGCTGGGTGCCCTCAAAAGAGTAATTTAATTAGGTATCTAATGACGCCATAATTGTGGCTCTGTCATATGAGCTGATCCTTATCCTGATATTTTAAACATGGACCATATTTGACCAAAAGAAAAAAGCCTTGTTACCTGCCTCTTTTTTATTAGATATACATATGTAACATTTTTAATTAAGTAATTTAAGAATTATTTTGAAAATGACTCCACTAAAACTTAAGTACTTACATTCATCAAATGCAAATACCTTCCTAATCTGCATTAAAACTTGTCAGTGTCTTGAGTAATTACCTGAATGGAGGTAAGACCGTAGAAAGTAGAAGTCCGTATGGCGACATTTTCTCTCGCAGTTCGTACAGAAGGGATGTAAACATGTCTTTTTCTTCCTCGTCTCGTTCACCTACAAAAGAAAATCAGTCAAATGATCTATATTATGAATATTATGATACTCTTATGATATGATGTAAACGTCCAAATCAGTGTCACCATGGCAATCAATTTGCCGTGGCAACTGTCGATCTGAATTTGTAGCAATAGAATGCTACTTTTTAGCTCTTTATCATAAGTAAATTTTATGAAATTGGGTAGTGATAATCGGGTAATTGAGATATAGGTATGACTGGTATGAGTAGCTGGTGAAGGAGACAGAGAAGGGTGCTGTTAGGAACCACTTCTGGGTTTAATATATTAGTTATTAAACTAGCTCTCGGGATCGAATTCCGCTAGAGGCAATTATATATTGGTTAATTTAGCAACATAAAATTAAAAACACGCATAACTCCTAATCAGTACACCTTATAAAACAAAGTCCCCCACCGCGTCTGTCTGTTTGTGTGTTAGTATGTTCGCGATAAACTCATAAACTACTGAACGGATTTTCATGCGGTTTTCACCTCTATCAATAGAGTGATTCTTGAGGAAAGTTTAGGTGTATTTTGTTTGTTAACCCGTTAGAATCCGGGGTGGGTCGCTAGTCGCTAGTATGTAATATTAATGTCTCAATAGTTCTGACAGGAAAATACTTTATAAGTACTTCAAGGATTCTTACCTGGATAAACCCAATGAAGATCGAGACCGTCGAAATCGTGTTCCCTCAAGAAGCTGACTGCGCTGTCTATGAAGTTGCTTCGTCTATTGGACTCTTGCACCATTTCGCTGAACAGCCGATCGGTTCCGTCGCCTCCGACACTTAACATCACTTTAAGGCCTGTTTTTCTTCGCTTTAAACCTGTCGCAATTCGGTATCCGCCTGAAATTTAAAAAAGTTAAAAATTTAAAGTTAATTTTGTCTCAAGGAGAAACTGTTTGATACACAATTAATTTAGTATGGATTGGCGGATTTAGTACTGGTGAATTTCCAATATGTGTCCAGTGTCCAGTGTCGTGAGTTCAAGTCTCACACAAGACAGTAAATTTTTATCACTTTTAAAATCTATTCTAAGCATAAATTAAAGTTGTGAAAAGTTATCATTATTATTAGGTTCATTAGATCGAGTCAGTTGGTAGGTACCTATACTAGGAATCTGAAAATGTTATATGGGTCAGGGGTCAGGAAGTATTGTTATACTATTAATTAACTCAATGTACAAGTAATAGGCATCTTACCCTTGATCAGATCATAATCTTCATTTGCCGGCATCAAAGCATAGGTGTGCGGATGCATTACAGCGAAGGCATAATGGAGGTGCGTGCAGGTGCGAGGTACTAGGCTGGCAGTGAACGCGAGCGGAGGCACCCGGTATGCCGCCCATGACTCCATGTAGCACACTATCAGTCTCTTTGTTGCTGGACCAGTGGGCGTCTGCTGCATCTCTGAAAATATAACACAGAATAATTATAAAACCCCCGACAAAAAATATGGCTGACGCCTTTGCGCTGCAATGGGATTTTTTTTGAAGAACTATCGTTGATATAACAAATAATTACAGAAAGACGTAATGAAGTATGCCAAACCTTGTAGATTAGCGTTTCCTAGCTGGAACTTGTTCAAGTAATTTGCCGCGCCATAATATTGTCTGAAGTTGTCCGCATCTCCTGCTGGAATATCTTCAACGTCCTGCAAAACACAGAAACACGTTACATAATATATATACATAGAATGCCATAGAATAGAAAGATAACTAGATGATATTGGTTACCATCAAGTTAGTAACAGTTGGGAATTATTTTGTCATCTTTTCACTTTTGAGAAAAAAATCCCAGTAGTTACCACCAATTTACTTTGGTGGTATATGTTAATATCCCGATGGTTTGTGGTAGTTTATTAAATTGGTACCTCTACATTTACGCGCAAGGATTCGTCGCTTAGTACAGCAATGGGTCTCTTTTCTACTGCATCACGCAATGGCAGTCTTTCATCCCCTTCATCTCGAAGACTTCTGCAAATGAAAAATAATCGTATAGATTTTACATTTTATAATATTTTGTGATGTTCTTAATGACCGAGCGTTAGCGAAGCTTCCGTTTCAGCTTGGGCAAAAAAGCTTTCGTATGGACATTTATTCAGTTAGGTTTTACCTCAGAGGAATGCTTTCAACTGACGCTCGTATAGGCGCGGGTATTGGGTCATGTTCAGGCACCGTCTCCACGGCACTTCTCACGAAGGATAAGTTGTCGGATCGCGGGGAGGCGACTGTGTGTGTACATAACAACCACAGTGCGCTCTGAAACAAACAGCTTGTTGATTATATGTGGTAAGATAAATGATCTCAGAGGAAATTATAGTCTATGTTGTACGGTGAGTAAGACAATAAATGAATATTATCGTGCGGATCTTTTTTCTGGACGTGCTTAAATGCTGCTTAAATGTTTGACCGCCAAAGACGTCAACCACGATAACGCTTCGCGCACGCTAGGAGTGGCCTTCAAAGGGTTAAGATGCCCTTTGTAGCTATTGATGTGCCGTCGGAAAGTATTCAAAATTGTGAAATTTCCATATGGGAAAATTTCGGAAACTTCTAATACCTATTTTTGTCAGGATTCGAAATTATATATTGTATAATATGTCCCAAATTAAAGTTTCCTTTGCTTTCTGTGAATTTCTTGAAGTTTCCGAATAATTACCAACTTTTTAGAAACTTTCCGCAATTTGCACATCTGCACTTGTACACTGCAGCACCCTTCAAGAATTACCTACAAGGGCGTTAAAAAAAATTAAGAGTCGTTGAAACGAAGGAAATTATCTATATTTCCTTCATTAGAACTATAAAAATTCGCCGTCTGGTGCTAGATTCGAACTCGCGGCTCCGGGACACTGGTACCGGACTACCGGACACAACGCACGGAAGCAGCCAGTCGAGCAGTGCTTTGGTAGCTTAGTGAGTTAAAGTCTGAAGTGCTAAGTAGTCGCAGGTTCGACACTTGCTCGAAACGACAAATATTTAAATAAATGCTTTTTAACCTATATTAAGCTCTATTATTGTTTTATAAACTCACGGGTATATACATCCCGGTCATTTGATAGGCGTGCACTGGGGATAAAGATCCAACACGTAGATGCCCTTTGGAGAAGTTTGCTGTTATTGTTTTTCGTATTATTCTACATATATTACATACTCGTAAATAAGATACCCGTTTAGCCAGTTCTTATTCACGCCGATTAACACAGCATCTTCTGAATAAATAATCAGTTTGTCGAACAAACGCCGTAGGCTGTTGACCCCATAAAAAAACGTAATACATTAGTCAACAAAGGAGATAGGTATCAATTACTTGGACAATTCGATTCATAGAAGATTTGCGAATACCGACCGTTAGGTACCGCGTTAGTTATACTATACCTTACCTATACAATGCGAGCAAAAAATGTGTGAGGACAGGGTTCGATACGCTTTTTGTAAGTTCTGTCGTCGGAAATAGGTTTCTTAATGTGCCAATTTACAAATTTACAAACAACTGCACAAGATGCGGGTTGATTATTTAAGATGAAAGTGGAGGACAGCGCGCAACCGTCTTTTTTTATAAAAACGTAGTTCCCAATTTCCTTTCTAGATGCCATTGTAGAAAATATCATCTATGCCTCTTTGTTTGACTTTTTCGACTTTTTTAATTTTATAGAGTTAGGAGTTTTCATTTCGGGTTAGGTATATTATATATACTTAATGTACTATATTCGAATCCAATACAACTCAAATATCTATAAAGAGTTCTAATGAAAACAAGTATTTTTTTATTGGATATAAAGTTATATGCCCGTTTGCCTTTTTGCTTTACTTCTAAATTATGTGCATCATTTTGATCAAGTACATAAATCCTCTAACGAAAAGCAGATAAGCTTGAAACGTATTTTATCTAAATGTCACGCACGCTTCGCACGATCTTAAAATATTAAGTAATTGTACCTTCCTATAAGTACCTACGTTGAGGATAAGTAGGTGCCTACTATTATATGTTTATTTATAAAGCTGTTGAAAAGAAAGTGACAAAATTTTTGTTTACTTTCTACACCTCCCAAAGAAAATAAAAAAACCTATTGTTTAATTGTGGCTGCTATTTAACTGATCACCAGATTTAGTAAAATTTAATACCAAAAAAATCTATTTTACCACCCTAAAATAATGAATGATCACCAAAATTATAACACCATTTTAATGTGAAATGATTACCAATTTTATTACACTTTACTATCCTTTTAAAGGAAATGACACCAAACTAATCATTATTAACCCAAAAATACTAAATGATTACCAAATTTCAAACCCCATTTTAATGTGAAATGATAACCAAATTTTTACATCTTGCTATCCTATTAAAGAAAATGACACCAAAATAATCATTGTAAACCCAAAAATAGTAAATGACCACCAAAATTAGAACTCCATTTTAATGTAAAATTATAACCAAATTTTTAAATCTTGATATCATATTAAAGCAAATGACTCCAAAATAATCATTGTAAACCCAAAAATAGTAAATGACCACCAAAATTGTAACCACATTTTAATTAAAAATGTGCAAATATTTAATATAATTACCGTTATCCTATTAAATTAATTAATCCACTTCGTCACCTTTTTCTAGTAGCATTTTATTTCTGTAACAGTCGTAGTTCTAACCTAACCTAACCCACTTTTCTTGCATTTCGTTTCTGTAAGGGTCGCAGTTCAAACCTAACCTAACCTAACCCACTTTTCTAGTAGCATTTCTTTTCTGTAAGGGTCGCAGTTCAAACCTAACCTATCCCACTTTTGTAGTAGCATTTCTTTTCTGTAAGGGTCGCAGTTCAAACCTAACCTAACCCACTTTTCTAGTAGCATTTCTTTTCTGTAAGGGTCGCAGTTCAAACCTAACCTAACCCATTTTTCTAGTAGCATTTGGTTTCTGTAAGGGTCGCAGTTCAAACCTAACCTAACCCACTTTTCTGATAGCATTTCGTTTCTGTATGGGTCGCAGTTCAAACCTAACCTAACCCACTTTTCTAGTAGCATTTCGTATCTGTATGGGTAGCAGTTGAAACTTAACCTAGCCCATTTTTTAGTAGCATTTCGGTTCTGTGAGGATCGCAGTTCTAACCTAACCTAATCCACTTTTATAGTAGCATTTCGTTTCTGTAAAGGTCGCAGTTCAAACCTAACCTAACCTACTTTTCTAGTACCATTTCGTTTCTGTAAGGGTCGCAGTGCTAACCTAACCCACTTAACTGATAGCAGTTTGACTTACTTTTCTAGTAGCATAACGAAATGCTATTAGAAAAGTAGATTAGGTAAGGTAGGTATGCGGTGCGGGGTACGGGGGGTTGAGCGGGAGGGGCTAGTAATTTTGGCATCAGTTTACTTTATTTGGTAATATGTATAAATTTTTTGGTAATCATAGTGGTTTATTTAGGTGAAAATATCGCATTAATTTGGTCTTCTAGATTTGGTGATCATTAATGATTTTTGGTGATCATTCAATATATTTGGTATTTGAATACAATTTGAAGTGCAGTCGTAATTAAAATGGTGGTACTTTTGTATTTTTAGGCCTTATTTTTTTGGTGTTCAGTAATTTTTTTTGGTAAGCATGATTTTTTTATTTAGGGTACCAAAGTATTTTTTGGTGGTCATTATATTTGTAGCCTTTAATTGTTTGGAGATGTCAACGGTGCATACACATGACACGAGTGTGCACATCGTGGGCGCCGCGGTCGCTGACCGATCACTCAAGTATCGCACTTCATCTAAGCGAACGATTTACATAACATGACAAATACGAACAGGTCCAAGATAAAATATGTTTCTATATCCTAATTTATGGCTTAATATTTCCTAAAACACAAGTCTGATAAAGCATTATTATGCAAGCTAATTATGCGCCTGTTAATGAATAAATTGAGCGAGTTAAAAGGCCCTCTCTACATACCTAATTTCTCGAAATGTTTGATGTGAACAGTGATCTAATAAATCACCGGTGAACGAGCTTTGAGGACATTGACACGCGTCGGTCGGAAAACAACAGCATTTGCATACACAGCAGAGGCAGGTAGCGCGCACAAGCTGCCAGCTCTGGACCAGAGGTCATCGTCATTTCTCCCGAACCAATCCAAGGTAGGTATTCGCTTCACACACCACCATCGATTAGGATTCCACCTTTTATTTTTAAACCTTCATATAAACTCGTTTCGGGCGACATAAAGTGGCCATAATTTTGGGTGTTAAAAATGTATCTCTTTCTCGAACGAAAATGCGCATTTTATTGCGATATAAGCAAAAAAAATACCTAAGATCACTGTAAGTGTTCTTTTAGGGTTTATACCTATTTTTGGATTTTCATGAAAATATTGGGTTTATGCACCATATTTATGAATTGAATGTACTTGTTATAAACATTATAAATAAATAAACTGCATTTGACGTGAAGTGACAGAAATGACCTCAAGGATATTGTCAAGTGCAGAAAGGACGACACGGAAGGAAGGTCGAGGGATGTCGGTGCCAGCACCGCTGCGTGCTTGGCATACCCTGACCATTATTACTGAGCATTCTAACATAATATATCCTTCTTATCGCCTTGGTGAGACTACATGGTTTTTAATTCGATTCAAATACTTCAAACAGCTATTTTAGACTTAAGTATGGTATGTAAACTTTTATTTGGATAATTTGGGTAAGTAATTATTATATCTATGACCAGTGTTATGACATATGTTGTCATATTTTGCAGTCAATAAAGTTGTAAACAGAAATGCGTCTTTCTGCTCTATTATAGTTTATTAATTTTATGATGGAGGTATTAGAATACTGTAATTTAAAAAAATATTCAGTTATACCCGTGATTAGTATATCACATAGGTGGAGTGGTATTATTTATTTATTTAACCTTTATTGCACAATACAAGAAAGTACAAATGGCGGAATTAATGCCATAAGGCATTCTCTACCAGTCAACCATTGGGCCAAACAGAAACTTACAATTGGTGCGGAAGAGAAAATCAGTACAGAGATATAAAAGTCACTATCTAAATACTAGGTACCTACTTACTATTATCAATACATACATACATAAATACATAGTATAATACACACACACACACACACACACATATATATTCTTATATATATTTACATATATACATACATATAATATGTATATATACAAATTATATATTTTACCCATTTATCATCTGTGGTGGTATCCAGAAATTGTATCCTAATCACATTATGCTGTATGTAAGTATTTATTATACATTTTTATTTAGCTTCAACGCGTATATATTTTTGTAACATAAATGTAAACTTAAGGTTCCTGATATCTCATTCAGTTGAGATTTTAAGTACTTTCGTTATTCTGATAACAATGCAATATTATGCTAATGAGCTCATCTGAATTGAATAATGCAGTCGGAAGGTAGTCAAAGGAGTTCCTTTGGCTACCTTCTTGGAAAATCTCAAACACATCGAGTTTAGGCTCATTAGAAAGGTCTCGAGAAGTACTTGAAAGATATGATTTGAAAAGTACCTATACAGCCATCAGCCAGTAATAAAAGTTAAAAAAAATCTTACTTATGTACAATTTTTACTTCATTAATTATAAAATCGTTACGGTTTACCGGAATTTAATAGATATCGATTATTGCTCCTCAAATTTTCTATTAATGAAAGATGAAGTGATAACGACCGCCCGCAATAAAAGGTTCTCATATGTGTTCCCAGTCCTAGCATAATGTGTAGGTATATTTATGGAGTAGTCACGCAAGTCCTACTGCCCTACAATATCAGTTGAATCGGTACGACTTTACAACCGACGTACGTCGCGCATATGTAATGAGCCAAAGTAAATACCGATACATTTGATTGAAGGGAAATTTTGGCCGTCTTATGTTAGTAGGTATACACCGACTTTCGATTTTAATTAAAATAAAATCATAAATATAAGTTCTTAATTGTAACAATTTTTGCATAAATAACTGAATGGCAATAGGGTTTAGGAACGTGTTTTATTACTCTTAATTGATCATAATACAACTTATCAATAATATTAAGAAGGAATTTACCTATTCGTTTGCGGTATTGATAACATCGTTTATCGAAGTCATCAGCGTGCGGCGATTAGAAAACCATTTACTGTATCGTCTTAAAATTGTTACTTTCTCGAAGCATCCTAATATTCCTTATGTAATAAAAAAATAAACACTTACCCAGAGAACCGTGTTCCACCCCATACCGGGGAGCTTATTTCATCAGCAGCTCTGAAAGTGAAAATTTTGGAAAATTAACTAATGGTTCAAGTAGCTACATTTTAAATAGTTTTGTGTTATATTGATTAGTTTTTTTTATTTACCTAGAATTAGGTTTTAGATGATAGATAAGTTTCCGCGAGAGCCTGCGTTTGCGTCGCGGGCGGCGTGCGACTGAGCGGGCGGCGCGGGCGTCTCTTAGTGTTAAATACTCGGTGTCATCGCGCTTTACATCTCACACCCACACTCACTATACATATGTAATTTTGACGATCCTCTGCATGTTTATTTTTGGAAAATTATGAAATTGTAATCTTATATCTGGGTATGGGATTCGTTGGATGTGATATGGTATAGGTACAGTCGGCTCCAAAAGTAGCTGGATTATTTGGCAGTAGTATTGTGTTATACCTATAACCTATTCCAGATACAAGAACCGGAGAATTTTACTGCGACAAAGTACTAAAATGTTCAGTGAGTTGTGAGACGACTGTACTTGAAGAGCATCTCACAAGCTAGGATTAAATAAGGGTACTTATGAATGAATGAATGAAAATCTTTATTTCAGGCAACTAATGACTTATAATCAGTGGGGGGAGGCCTTTGCTCAGCAGTGGGACACAAAATGCTCTCAAGACTTAAAAATAAACCTATTATAATCAAATTGAGTAGGAATTATATGTTCAGATTGGGCGACTGGAGAGATTTTTTTTTTCACGAGACATATTCAGCTTATGAAGGCATGATTGCATTAAAACAAATAATCTTACGGAAGGTCGCGCTTTTACCGTCCGTCATCATGGGCGAATAGAACAGTGACCTATGACACTATACACTATAGACGATACAAGTGCAACCATCATAGTCGTACAGGAGAGCACTCGAGCTTTCCTTTGAACTATGGTTTTACCGAAGTTGTGTGCGAAATACTTACGCTTCGCAAGTTCTGGTGATATTAAATAATTGCATCTAATTATTACCTTTCTGTCGTCTTTGAAACTAAAACGGAGTCAGAATTATTATTATTATCTAATTATCTATTATCATGCATGCAACTAAAAGTCGACAGTGCACCAGGCCTCGACGGGATTACAAACCAGCTATTAAAGTGTGTTAAAAATTATATTATTGTGCCACTAACCCATATCTACAACCTAAGCCTTGGTTCTGGTTGTTTTCCGGACCAATGGAAAATAGCATCCGTTACTCCTATACACAAAGAAGGCCCAAAAACAATTCCCAGTAATTACAGACCGATATCGCTGCTCAGCGCATTCTCAAAAATTTTAGAAAAAATAGTTAACACTCGCCTAGTCAAGTATCTTGAGAGCTACAACCTCTTATCGGATAGACAGTTCGGGTTTAGGCGGAATAAATCCACGGAAGATGCCACATCAACTCTCGTCAACCTAATCTCATCATATTTAGACAAAAATCTAAAATGTATTGGCGTCTTTTTGGATCTGGCTAAAGCCTTTGATACCGTGTCGATACCGATCTTGCTCCGCAAACTACAAAATCTAGGGATACACGGTATCCCGCTGTCGTGGTTCGAAAGTTACTTGACAGGGAGAAGGCAACTTGTCAGAGTAGGTTCCTTTACTAGTTCGACAGAAAATATTAAATTCGGTGTTCCGCAAGGAAGTATTCTTGGTCCCACCCTTTTTACGGTTTACATGAATGAAGTTCTAAATTTAACAATTCCTAAGTCTGAAATTCTCTGTTACGCAGACGATACCGTTATACTTTTTAATGACACATGCTGGAAGAACACAATCGCTACTACAGAAAAGGGTATGAAAATTGCATCTGACTGGTTCCGTTCCAACCTTCTAACCCTGAACTGCAAAAAAACTAAATTCCTTTGTTTCTATAAAACCGCCCTATCTAAACCACTTCTTCCTCCTATTATAAAAATCCATTCATGCACAGACTACCCTACTTCTAACTCATGTAACTGCGATTCCATTCAGAATACTGATGTTATAAAATATCTTGGTCTTTTAGTTGATGAAAAACTGAACTTTAAAAACCACATACATAAACTCTCTGCCAGAATAAGAAAGTCCATTTATATTTTCAAAAAGCTACGTAACTCTGCCGATTATTCTATACTTAAAATGGTTTACACCGCGCTCTGTCAGTCTGTAATTAGCTATTGCATCACAGTTTGGGGAAGTGCAGCAAAGACTTTTATGCTAGAAATTGAAAGGGCTCAACGTTCTGTTTTAAAAGTGATACTTAAAAAGCCCTTTCGATTTCCAACCATTGATCTCTATGCTCAAGCAAACGTCTTAACCGTACGTCAATTATTTTTAATGAAAATTTCTTTACACACTCACAAATTCTCAAAATTATTACATTGCTATAGTTCTTTAATTAAAAAACGTGTCTTTAACTTACCGATTCCAGAAGTACGTTCCGTTTTTGGTAAACGTTTTGGTGAACGAATCCGAGTAACCACTTACAACGCCATGCTTAAACACTGCAACCTTAAAGACTGCACCATCGTCGAAGCAAAGAAACTCCTATTTATTTTTTTTACAATCACTTAACTATGCCGAGACAGAAGATATTTTAGTTAAAATAATTTAGGTTTATTTTTCATGTTTTGCCATAGAAATGTATATCTTTTTCTTACTTATAAGTATGTTATAAGTTCTCATTTTAAGTCTGTTATATTATATCAAAAACATACCTAAGATATTACTGGACTTGATTGTGTAACTTAGATCTCTTATTTAAACTGTAACTGGTTCCCCGCGATACAGGCGTAGCCTAGTGCGGAGACCCCTGCCATACTCTGTTATGTGTTCTTTTGATAATAAATTTATTCTTATTCTTATTCTTCTTAATTGACTGGGTTCGAGAGATGACAACGCTACGCTCCGTAAGCGTAAGTATTTCGCACACAACTTCGATAAAACCATAATTCAAAGGAAAGCTCGAGTGCTCTCCTGTACGACTATGATGGTTGCACTTGTATACAAGTGTATCCAACGATATCCCACATCACAGGGTTGACATGAAAAAAAAACCTCATACGCATTTTGCTTCTTTCGAGGCGATTATTTCCTAAAATATTCACTTTATCAAAAAATGTTTTCTAAAAACCATATTTATTTCAAAAGACCTATCCAACGACATGTCACACTATAGGGTTGAAGCGAAAATAAATGGTTACATATATTTTTTTTCTTTTTTTTCGTTTGATACCTATGTTGTGAAATGTCATTTGATATGAGTTTTAAAATGAATAGGGTTCTTCAAAAAACATTTATTTAAAAGTGAATATTTTAGGAAATATTCGCTTTGAAAGAAAAAAAAATGTAGGTATATGAGGATTTTTTTATTGTTTCAGTAAAAAAAATCCTAATAGGGGTTTTAGAAGTACATTTTTTGATAAAGTTAATATTTTAGGAAATAATCGCTTAAAAAGAAACAAAATGTGTGTGACAATTTTTTTATTGTTTCAACCTTATAGTGTGGGGTGTCGTTGGATGGGCCTTTTAAAATAAATAGGGGTCTTTAAACAACATTTTTTGATAATATGAATCATTTCGGAAATAATCGTTTAGAAAGAAAAGAAAAAGGTTTTTCCTTCTAACTTTTGAACCATCAGTCCAAAAATATGAAAAAAAGTCATGAAAACAGTGTTTAAAAAACTCATTCAAATAAAATTAAATCAAACTTGATCAGTTAAGCCGTTTAATTTAAAAGCCTGGCAACCCTTATTTGTGACCGGATTTTCGCAGGCAACCCTATACCATTAAGTATATTTGCAATAAAATTACCATCATTTTGATGTATAATTCAAGCGTCAGACAGATGAGTGCAATTATCGATATAAAATCACCTCTTTAAACACGGCAACCACATAATAGTGACCGGATAAAGACAGGCAACCTAGTTGATTTATGTTGTACAAGTTGTATACTTTCCATTGAAACTTATTTCGATCGTCAGACAAATCGATGAAATTTGACGAAAAAAATTTTTTTTTCAAAAATTTATTAAATATAGCCTTGACCATATTTCTTTAGGCAACCCTATTTATTTATGTTCTGGAACATATTTTCTTTCAAAAAATATAAGCTTCATCCGTCAGACGTATTGGTGAAGGTCGACCATATATGCGGGATCTCCTACTATAATTACTTTTGACTGGTGAAGTAGGTGAGTATCTACTTAATTCTGGATATTACCTTATCACTAGCTTGTATCTCAACGTAAGCGTTTCTAATATAAAAGGTGGTCACACAAGACTAAGTGCCTAGGTATCGGAATCTGTACTTACTTAATAAAACCTTTTTTTCATTCACAGTAGTATTAAATAAACATTAATTTCGTATTTACCTACAACCTTTACCTAACAATTATAAATTATGTAGTTATTGAGATACGTCACTGTGGTAGGCAGGCAGATCAGACAGACCGGCAGAAGGAGGTCATACATAATTTAAGTAGGTACCTTAAGAGGAAAGGGGACGACCGCTTTTCCATACAAAAGTAGCCCCTATTTTCCTCTCTGGTATAAATATTTTTTCACCACACCAGCTCGGAAAGGCTTACTTCGCACTTGAAACCCTCGCAATGCTCAAGATTCCTCTCGCTACGCTCGTGGTTCAATTTTGGAAACTTTCGCTTGCTCGGGTATCAATATTAGCACGAGCGGTTAAACAACAACTTTGCCCTCTTGTAAAACAAATAATTATTAGGTACATAATTTCATAATGTATACTTAATATAAGGGGCCCACTGATTAACAGTCCGCTGGACGGTATCGGCCTGTCAGTTGTTTGGAACTGTCAAAATTTTGTTCTAACTGACAGGCCGATACCGTCCGGCGGACTGTTAATCAGTGGGCCCCTTTACGTATTAACCATAGACCCCTTCGTTTGACTTATTTCGATTTTTTGATAAAAATAATTTAATTTTTGCACGAATTTTATTAATATTTCATAACATACCTACTCGTATTTTTGGATCTTTATATTGACTCTTTCGTAATTTATTACTCTGATATAGTTGTACTTTTATGATTGTCTAACCTGTTCCCGGGCTGTAGGAACCTATAGGATTGGAATACATTATTATTAATGCTCTGAAAGAGGGTAATTGTTGTTCTAAAAGGTATGCAGAAAATGATACGTTTCTGCACTGAGCATTTTAGGTTCCCAGTTCGATTTTTAGGGTTCCGTACCTCAAAAGGAAAAAACGGAACCCTTATAGGATCACTCGTGCGTCTGTCTGTCTGTCTGTCTGTCCGTCTGTCACAGCCGATTTTCTCCGGAACTACTGGACCAATCAAGTTGAAATTTGGTACACATATGTAAGTTTGTGACCCGAATACGGACATGTAACGTAAACAAATGAATTTTAAACATGGGGGCCACTTTTGGGGGGTAAATGAAAAAATGAAAAAAAAAAATTGTTCAAACTATATCATGTTACATATCAAATGAAAGAGCTTATTGTAAGGATTTCAAATATTTTTTTTTTATAATTTTCGAATCAACAGTTTAGAAGTTATTCAAGAAAATAGGCAAAAAATGACCATTCCCCCCCCCCCCCCCCCCTTATCTCCGAAACTACTAGGTCTAAAATTTTGAAAAAAATACATAAAATAGGTCTATACCTATAGATGACAGGAAAACCTATTAGAAATGTACAGTCAAGCGTGAGTCGGACTTAATTACAGTTTTTAATCCGACCCCTACGGATTTTTTAAAGAGATTTCACTCACGTTTCACATAAAAAATACATTGTTAACAGTGCCGGATTACTTAGAGTAGTAGGTTTCTTAGAGTAATTGGTGATACTTTTCTGATAAGATAATCATTTTAAATATTTAACGGTCTTACCTACTTACGAGTAATTGTAAGGTCAAATTAAAAATAATGTTTAAAAAAATGTTAAATTGAGAGCTAGCTTAAAGTTTTTTGTACTCGTCGACTTTAATGGTTGAATTAATAAAGACTTTGTAACCAATAAGCAAAACAAGCACGTGCTTAGGGCACCACGTTCAGGAGGGGCACCAAAATGCCAGGTTGAAAAAGGTGAACAAATTTTAAAATTAGGGACAGACACATCGTTTTTACCACACGATTTTTTTTAGCTGTCCAAAAGCTAATTTGCAAAAATAATGGCGCGTAATTCTTTGGGAAACAATCGGTAGCAGTAGAAGAGTCGTGATTACATGCATAGATTCGATTTCAACCCACTCTTTTGCGGTTCGGCGTTAGGTCTTATGCGAGGCCTTCTGCCTTAATTACACTTGGGCGTGGATCCAAATCCAAGCTTTCCTCTTTCGCAGCTAGGCCTACTGCCTTTCTCACACTTCGCCAATTCAATTCCAAGCTCTGCTTTATTGCATATTTTATGCATGAAAACAACCTCGAATATCGAAGCCTAAGAAATATCGAGCCCTATGCGAAGCTAGGCTGATAGAAAACTGTCCCATCCCTTCTCTGTATGAAATCCTGGATTCGCGCCTGGTTGGGACTAAAAGTAAAATTGCGTTTGTATATCGAAAAATTTTCGCGCTCGCTTCGCTCGCGTTTTCAATAACTTTATAAGGTATGATAAAGGTGACATTCGGGTGGCGACTGCAGCAACATTACTCTGTTGCAACGTTACTGCTGCAGTACTGTCAACTTCCGTGATAAAATGATGTGACTGATTTCCATACTAAAAGTAAAAATTTACAACTGTCTATCATATTGCGTTTTTATATCGAAAAATTTCCGCGCTCGCTTCGCTCGCGTTTCTATTACTTTCTAAGCTATGATAAAGGTGACATTCGGGTGGCGACTGCAACAGCATTAGGTACTCTGTTGCAACATTACTGCTGCGGCACTGTCAATTTTCGTGATAAAATGATGTGACTGATTTCCATTCTCAGCTGTAACGCGGCAATGAACTTCTCTCAATTTACCAAAAAATCAATGTAATCTTGACCCAAGTAGCACAGATAGCTCTATAACTACTCACTTTTAGTTCTATCTAACGCTCTGTGCGTATTAAGACACTTATAAGAGCACACTCGTGGTCCTACAGCTGTATAATAGATCTCAGTGATATTTATATAGCTTAGGGCTGATTAAAAGCTGCATTACGGCTCTGAAAACTACCATTAATACGCAAAGGGTGATATAAAGGTATATTTGCTACGACCCTATACAGCTTTAAGGGTTATCAAATGCTTTAACCGTTATAAGGTCTGTTTAGTGGATAAAATTACGCCGTGTGCTGTATAAGGAGGTAATTGTGGACTTTTATTACGTTGACTTATTAAGGAAGCACAAGTGAACTATTATGAAGCTAATAGACGTATAATGGAACACATGTGGCACATAATACAGCTTGTCGCTTAACATGTTTACCGCTAAGCAGCTTTTATTACACTGACTTTTAAGGGAGCACGAGTGAACTAATATGAAGCCAATAGACGTATAATGGAACACATGTGGCGCATAACACAGCTTATAGCTGAACGTGTTTACCGCTAAGCAGCTTTTATTACGCTGACTTTTTAAGGAAGCACGAATGAATTATTATGAAGCCAATAGACGTATAATGGAACACACGTGGCACATAATACAGCTTATCGCTGAACATGTTTACCGCTAAGCAGCTTTTATTACGCTGACTTTTATGGGAGCACGAGTGAACTAATATGAAGCCAATAGACGTATAAATGGAACACATGGGGCGCATAATACAGCTTATAGCTGAACATGTTTACCGCTAAGCAGCTTTTATTATTCTGACTTTTTGAGGATGCACGAATGAACTATTATGAAGCCAATAGACGTATAATGAAACACATGGGGCGCATAATACAGCTTATCGCTGAACATGTTTACCGCTAAAGCAGCTTTTATTTCGCTGACTTATTATAAGGGAGAACGAGTGAACTATTATGAAACCAATAGACGTATAATCGAACACATGTGGCGCATAATACGGCTTAGCGCTGAACATGTTTACCGCTAAGCAGCCTATTATACTACCATTGGGACTGTCTGCATAGATGCCTTAGATGGTGTATCCCTACCAGTCTGCTCTGACTTCCGGTACCTTGGGTCATTGATCCAAAGTGACGGAAACATCGACCGAGACGTGAAAAATAGAATAAATGTGGGATGGATGAAATGGCGACAGGTCTCTGGAACAACTTGCGATCCACGAATGCCCCTTAAACTTAAGGGGAAAATATACAGAACGATCGTGAGACCTGTTGTAATGTATGGATCAGAATGCTGGGCGTCGAAAGTAGCGGATGAAAGAAGAGTGCACGCAGCGGAAATGAGAATGCTGAGATGGATGTGTGGAGTGACGAGAAAGGATCGTATTAAGAATGAGTATATAAGAGGAAGTTTGAAAGTAGCTCCAGTAACGGAGAAAATGAGGAGTACTAGGTTAGCGTGGTATGGGCATGTAATGAGGAGGGATGAATGCCATATAGGCAAAAGAATGTTAGGGATGAATGTTGATGGACGGAGAGCGTATGGTAGACCCAAAAAACGATGGATGGATTGTGTGAAAGAGGATATGAGAAAGAAAGGAGTGAGTGCTGAGGAGACGAAAGACAGAGGAGAATGGAAGAGAAAAACATGTTGTGCCGACCCCACATAACGTGGGATAAGGGCAGGGGAAAGAAGAAGAAGGGACTGTCTGCATAGCGGCTGTTAAAACGTTCACAAGATGCCTTATAACTGTTTAGAGGTTCACTAGTGTATCGAAATAACGACTTGGACTTTATAGTGGTTCACTTAAATATCTTTATCAGATATATAACAGTTGTATGCTGCATATAAGAATTTTAACGGTTCACGTTGCTTTTTAACATTGACCGCCATTTTATTGTATATAACCTACAAAATTGAAATTGCTTTTCCAACTTTTAAGGCTAACAATAAGGTTTTGTGTCTGAGTTCTTAACCTAAATCATTAGATTAGTACTTCCTATAACGTATTATTAACTTTTTATCTCATAATTCTGTCCAACCCACTGAAATAGTTTTTACACATAGCTTATTTATATCATTAATTTAAATAAATACTGATTATTTTTGTGGCGCACTGAAATTTTCTTAGATAATGTATATATATATAATGTCAATAAACTTGCATTCCCAAACATCTTTCTCGCATTAATATAAGATCATGTACAAACATTTAACTAAACACTTTAACAAAATGACTTATGGTGTCGTTGCGCTTAACGTTTTTGCTTCAATATAAATATGTTCACCTCTGCGTTCGTCGTCACTATACTAAATATAATAGCAGATTTTTAAGGCAGAGGTGTAAAAGTATGTTATTAATTATCTTTTATTCAGCCCAACGTCAATCTTTCCCGGTATTAGGGCGCACATGTGACATATTAGCTGAATAAAGGGTAACAAGTGGTCTCTTACCCAGTCAATATACACCTCTTATAACTCCTGTTACCCCTTATAATTCCGTTAAAATGCTGCTACAACGCTCTTAAGTAGCAATGTGAACTTAAGGCTGCCTAATTTGTGCCCATTTAAGAGTTATAAAAGCTGAAAAGACGCTTATACAGCTCTTATGCAGCTTTTATATTCCAGCTTCAAGCGTATTCGTACTTCATTATGCGGCTGCTATACAGCTAATCTGTGCTACTTGGGGATGACTCGAGGGAGAGGGGGCACCTAGAAATCCATAGGGCATCAACATATCTTAATCCGGCACTGATTGTTAAAAATTGTGTAATATACGGAACCCTTGGAACGCGAGTCCGACTCGCACTTGGCCGGTTTTATTTTTACGATAAGCAATTGAAATTTGGGTGTAAATGGATTTGTCATACAATTTCCATTCTGATATTTGACTCCCCTTTCCATAAATAACGATACTTTTGCCTGATTGTTAATTGAAAGTACCCCCAAAAATACTATAAAATTTTATATTTAGTCATGTTTAAAAAAAAGTACATGCATTTGACTTTACTCGTTTTACAAACTACCTCGGCAGAAAAGATTGCCTTTCATCCCTTGATTTACTATTGATATGGCCCATCCACGACCCACGACACCTACAATTCGTTAACCACGTCCAATAAATAAAATTTAAATGTAAATAATTTCCAAAAACTGCCATAAGACCATCTTCTGACTAAGAGATTAGGCAGCTATTTAAAAGTTAGGTACCTATTTAAAATTATATTAGGTAATTTTAGGTACTATACTTAATACCAGTTATTTAGGTATAAGTTCAGTGTTAGCAGTACTCATGTTATTCGGGGTGGTTCGAGGTGAATGCCCGGACTTATTTATTTTGAAATGACATTTAAGTGATACAAATACAATACCTACTGCCATTGTTAAAGGAGCTTATTCATTTTAGGATTCGCGGAACTTAAACATGAGTTACAATTTAATACCTATAAATATTTAATACGTTTTAAAAATTATGCTTGGATAAAATTAGATATCATACCTACTTAAATACGATATAAAAATGAGTAAATTTATATACATATTGTAGCTCTACATCGACAGGTAGTGAGAAAATCCAAAGAAATCGAATCGATCGATCAAAGCGGCATGTCATATTCAACCAGTGGTTTCCTTACAAAAATCAAAGCAGGTATTTACAAACCTTATCTTATTAATCTTATTTGGAGCACATAGGTAGCTACACTTTTACAAATTGATCCATATCGACTCCGAACCCTGCTGCGGAGTTATTTCAAATGCTTGCCAATTTCAGGGAAATATCGTATTTCTCAGGCAATAAATTCCAAATTCCAACTGATTTTTCCATGGCTGTTACTGCTGTTAGATATGCCGAATACCCGGCCTAACTCAGCCATCAATCAAATGAAAATTTCGTGTGACATTTTGCATTCATTCATTGACATTTAAGAAATCGCTAAGTTTTTTAACCAAAGATTTGGATAAAGTTTAATGAACTCTGTTTTTTAATTCCGCAAAATTAATAGCTTTCTTAACATGATTTATCCTTCTGATTGTATCTTGGAACTGTCCCAAATAATTTAGGTTTATCTACAGACTATCATAAATAAACTAAAGCGTTAAATTATACAATTAAACGATACACCACTTTGTTACTATCAAGTGCAACATTAAGTCTGAAATGTAATCTAAAATAAATTTCCGAAGGATGTAAAAAAAAACTCACTTATTGCAAATCGGTAATATTGCAACCGGATTTCCAGGAAACACAGGGTGACTTTTCACTATTCGTAGAGTACTCCGGGTTGCCGGTTGCTGCCGGGCAACGGGCAATAAAACACTTGCGCACTGTCCACTGCACCGGCTTGCTTTAATATAAGAGGTAAGGAGTTCTCAACCGTTGGATTATTTAATAAAATTAAGTTTGAGCGCAAAATATATTTCCTTGAAAACAGTTATGATTAAGTTACCTAAAAATACTTTGCCATGCGTTTCTTATTAGGAGTACTTCGAGCTGACCCCCATTTATCTTTTAGAGGTTAAATTAGCGAATACCTACTTAACTTGCTATAATTTTGTGTAGGTACTTGTGGTACCTACTATACTTAGTATTATTCCATTCCAAAAAAAAACCAGATTCGGGAAACTGACTTGTGTTATGAACCGTTAATGTTGCTGGATGCAGTTGTATAAAACTGCTTTATAAATACTACGTAGGTTAAATTAAAATAAAAACGAATTACATTAATTCCACAACAATTTCCGCAAGTATATTAAACGTACTGAGTCTACGGTTGTCAACTTCTGACGGACTGCAGTCCGTCACTGTTGAGCTTAACACACAGGTGACAGAGACACCACAGGTGACACTCGGACAACACTGGACAGTGCTGTTATTGAGAATGTTTACTGTCAGATTCGGAAATAACCAAAGTAATTCAACCGTTTATCATGCACAAAAAGTTACCAACCTAGGGATCAAGTTATACCAGCGGGCTCAGCACGGTTCCATTTTTATCGACTATCACTATGCGCGTCCCTTTCGCACTTACATACTTGTTAGAACGTGACAGGCATGGTGACAAGGGATAAAAACGCGACCGTGCTAAGCCGCTAGGATTTCTCCTAGACACGAGTAAGATCATTGAAACAGTTAATTATCCAATTGTAAATCTAATAGCAAGGAGATAAGGTCTACCATTGCTCAGTTAATTGTTTTGCTGTTGGTAGTGACCCCTGCGGGCGCTCTGGGCGCCACAGCCATTACTATGCATGCGGTGTTCCTTCCTTTCTTGTTCCTCGCTAGCATTGTTCCCCGGCACTATAACTCACGCGGCGAGTCGAATAACTGTAAACTAAGTGGACCCTGAAATTGGCATTGCCCTTGTTTTGAAGAGCTGACCTGTACGCGTGACCTAGCGCCCAAGTTACGTCGAGGATGATAAGGAACAAGAATGAGAAGAAGAAAATAAATATATATCAACGCTTAAATATATAGTTAATAACTTTGTCTTAGAGCCTAATAAGATAATTAAATCCCATAATTAAAAAAAAAGCATTAGGGTTCGGGTATCCAAAATCAATTGATGTAGGTACAAAGTATAGTTTTTTTAAATGGTTTAGGTATGTCTAAATAATTTAATGGTTAAATTACTTTATAGCATAGATAGCCATTAATGAATGATCAGTTCCAATCAATATTTATTTTAAAATACTCAAAACCTGATAAGGAAAATGTCTTCTTTAAAGTCATTTAACAATCACAAAGCAATTACGGGCCGAGATAGCGGGGCGTAGCGTTTGGCTCAGTGTTAAGGCCATGGCTAGGACCTGCCCTTTGAAGATGGCCTAGAGGAAACCGGTCAGTTTGTTTACCTTAGCTAGGTGTTGTACGAAACAAGTGCTGAGCATATTTGTAGAGCGCGGGAGCCCGGGAGCATCCGAGCCAAGTTCAAGGCGGGCCGTTGGCATTTATTGGGCTATCCGTCAGACCCGGGCTCGGACGCCCACGTTGACTATTGGGATTCACATTTTGACGTGTAATAAAATACAAAAGGTCCATTGTAATTCGATAGAGCGATGACAGGCAGTTTTTTATGCGAAACGAAAAACCTCCTTCGGAAACTGGACTTGTTACGACACTTTGTGTACTTTTGAAAGGGTTTTATTTATATCTTATACGGACTTAATAATCTTGGTTGAAACAAAGTTTTTTGGCTACTATAATTAACTTTGATTAGGTACGCTATTATGTCACTATCAAAATTGTAATTTAAAAGTAACTATATAAGTTAAATATTTATACAGGCATTTTTTATGTCAGTATAAGACACGTATTAATGTTGATGCCAAAATTCAATTTTAAATCTATTAAGTACTAAAACAGCATCTCAATTCTCAAAACCTGTCTTTATAGGTATATCACAAGTTGTATCAACCATACTGATCTATGTTTCACAGCAACCTAGCTTTTATCGGCGTTATCGTGTTGTTTACTTTAAATAAACATAAAAGTACCCGGCGGTGTGATAATAGCATCTGTTAACAGATCCATAGCGAGATCAATAGTTCACTAGTACGTTGACGGTCGCCGTTCAGTGCGTTTGTTACTTTTAATTAGCGAGTAATGGTTTTGCCTAGCCGTCAGTTGTTTTTGAGCCAGCGTCTCGTGACGGAGGATGGAGTGTCAGACGGTGGCGTCCTCGTCGATGAAAATGGCGTTATCGAAAAGATTGTCACCCGAGCGCAGGCCGACAAACTTGTACAAGAGATCGATGGAAAGATAAAGGTAACATTTAAGCCAAACTACTTTGTATATCAGTAGCACGAATCAGGACACCATTCATTCATTATTATACTTCAGTTAGCAACTACCTACATATAGCTACCTACTTGGACTTGTAGATACCTATACACATACTATAGCTTCGTATTAGATAAGTTGTCCAGTCTATCGTAGTTATGCGATGCTGATGCGGATCCGGACGCTGCTCTGGTGTATGAACGAGACAGCAGCTATGTACGTGTAGGTATCGCGATGTCCAGCTCGCACAACGGAGCGGATTGCGGCTCTGCATAAGATTGTGAAGACTAGCGGTAAAATTACCGGCTACACTAAGATATAAACTGAAATAAATATCATATACGACGACCACATTTGACGACCGGACTGGCCTAGTGGGTAGTGACCCTGCCTATTATGAAGCCGATGGTCCCGGGTTCGAATCCTGGTAAGGGCATTTATTTGTATGATGATACAGATATTTGTTCCTGAGTCATGGTTGTTTTCTATGTATTTAAGTATTTATATATTATATATATCGTTGTCTGAGTACCCACAACACAAGTTTTCATGAGCTTTTACCGTGGGACTTAGTCAATTTGTGTAAGAATGTCCCTATAATATTTATTTATTTATTTAATATATACAAAAAGTGACCAAGGCCTAGCAGAGGACGCTGGTCCGATTCCAGCCTGGGGCACTGGAGGCCTTGGTCACTTTTTCTTAGTATATGCTGATATTTATTTCAATTTATAATTTATATAGTAGTGTTTCTACTTGAAATAAAAACAAAAAAAATATTTTCTGAAAATAATTTAATTTGTTCTATTACTTCTAATCTAGTAAGATATCTAAACTTACTTTGAAAGTAAGAAACCTTGAGAAAACGATGCTAATTAGAAATGTAAGCGCACACGTTTTGTCTAAAACAAATTTTAACAAATGCTTCTTGTCGATTTGCTTAGTGAGCAAAAACTGTTTTATTATGGTACAGTCAGCAGCAATAGTTGCTAAGCGGGCGAGGTGTTCAAAATGATCTTGAAGCGACTTTATTGTTAAGAGAATAAGAGCGCGTCAAGGTAATTTTGATCACCTCGCCCGCTTAGTAACTTCTGCTGCTGACTGTACCTATGTCGTAGCTATTGAGTTTTATTCGTGCTCACAGAGAATTTAGTATCCTTTTTGTGGTCGTGGTTAATGATTGGCGCAAACACGGCTGTTTAAATTTGCTAAAGGCATTTGACTTGAGAATTTCAGGTGATCGATGGAGGGTCACTGGCGCTGTTGGCAGGCGTAGTGGATTCCCATGTGCACGTGAACGAACCAGGTCGCACAGCTTGGGAAGGGTTCCGGACTGCAACCACCGCCGCCGCGGTTGGCGGCATCACCACCATCGTTGACATGCCTCTGTAAGGGTCTGTAATAGGAATAGTTTTGCTTGCCTATTGCAGGTGACGTCATCAGGGTCAAACGATTTATCAGGTCATTAATTTAAAGTAGATAGCAGGGCAATAGGTACCTGCTCGACGATCCTGCAAAATATTGCGATGTGTACTTATAGTGTTGCTATACAACAATTCTGTTGTATCTACTTGCTGTGTAACTTTTTTCTTATTTAACTATTTTTATGTCTTTTTCCTCTTTTGTAATTATCGAAACATCATAACGGCCAAAGGAAAGCATTTTTGCACAAGATGAAACAGAGAACGCGGCGCCCTCATTCTTTCTTCCGTGTGAAACGGGTGTCGCTCGCGCTTGGCGCTCGCTCGGTCAGCAATAAAGTGGTTTAAATACTATTTAAATCACTTTATTTATGACCGAGCGAGTGCTAGGACTAAAATTAATCCTGTGATTTCCAGAAATTCCATACCGCCTACTACTACCGTCGAATACTTGAAAACCAAGGCATCGTCAGCCAAAGGCAACGTTTACGTTGACGTCGGTTTCTGGGGAGGCGTTATTCCTGGAAATCAGGTAAAATTATCATTTGCAAAACTGAGAAATTTTAAACATAGAAGATCTACTTACAATCCTTGCGCACGAAGTAAGCAATTTTGAGCCACGGAAACAGGGTTCCTTTACGTTTTCTCGGACCTTTTGGGCGCGATCGCTGTATTGAGCCTCTTTCTTTTTAATTTGCGATTAGATAAATGGCTGAGCACTATTAAATTATTTCAGGACTCGCTGAAAGACCTGGTGAAGGCGGGCGTAGTGGGATTTAAATGCTTCCTGTGTCCCAGCGGCGTTGACGAGTTTCCAAACGTAGACGCCGCCGATCTGGAGAAGGCATTTAAGGCTTTAGAAGGAACGGGATCTTTGTTAGCTGTAAGTTTTGAAATAATAAGACAAATTTTTTTCAACTGTCGTTAGAGCATCGAATTTAAGAGCATAACATCGTCATCTTTACTTTGAAAATAAGAAAGCTGGTATGGTTGTGGTACTCAAAATGAATTCTTATATAGGTATTTACTTACCTCGCCTGGTAGCCTTATGCTAATGTCCGAATAGATAATAAAATACGAGTACCGTAAAATGGGGTGAGTAGGGTCAAAACTGAAATTCAAACCTCGATAACAGTTTATTCTTACATATGAAAACTGAATGGTGTACCTATATAATAAGTGTTCCGGACGTTTGTATTTTAGTTTTTATTTTATTTTGGGTAGTTCCATTTCATAACTTTGACGATAAAGAGGAAAACCCACCTCACCCCGTAGTGCCTCGTATTTGGGTATTTTGGGGTGAGAGGGGTTTTCATACAAAGGTGATTTTGGAAGATTGTTGGATCGATTTTTTTTTATTATGCGTATTATTATAGCTCCATTTTAAATTTGAATACATTATTTTTGTAGCAGTAGCCTTAAAATCCCTTCTCCCCCTTCTCTCAAACCTTCTCTCCCCATTCATAAACCACCTCTCCCCGCGAAACCTACTCACCCCGTTTTACGGTACCAAGTTAAAACATTATGTTTAACTCAGGTTTAATTACTTACGTCTTTAATTACAGTTCCACGCTGAAATGGAAGATGAAAAACCTAAAAGTGGCAACAAGAAAAAGTTAAAAAAAGGTAAATGGTAGTGCCGGTTATTTTTACCTATAACAGCTAGCATATAACAAATAAATTTAACGACCAAAACTAAAAAAAAACTTTTAAAAACTATTGGTTTCAGATCCCGAAGAATATTCAACGTATCTCGAGTCACGCCCTCCGATTATGGAACTGAATGCTATTACATTAATTACGAAGTTATTACAAAATACAAAGTGAGTACCTACCATATTGAAAGTTTCTTATACCTACTCTATGGTAAAATATGTATAATGCTTTTCCTGTATAAAATAATTAGTGACAGCGAATTATCTATACCCTATTAAATACCCTATTAATATTAACTATAGTAAATGAATCCAATGTTTTCATATCCAGAGTGCGCGTGCACATAGTGCATGTGTCATCGGCCAGCGTGGTGCCGCTACTGGAAGAAGCCCGCGTAGCGCGCCGCGCAGCCGGGCATGAAGGCTGGCGCGCCGGCGTCACCGCTGAGACCTGCCACCATTACCTCACCTTCAGTGCCGACCAGATACCCAGAGGACGCAGCGAGTACAAGTGTGCGCCGCCGATCAGGGATCTGGACAACAAAGTACGAGAGTTACATAGCACATGTGTCATCTGCTATAGGTACTCTGTATCTTTAGATTCTTTAGGTACTTAAATAAAATTAGACGAATAATTTGTACATTTTCGGGTAGTTATAACATTTATTGATCTCCTCAACTGGCTTATGAAGCCATTTGAGGGTAGATTTTGTTTACTCTTTTTTAATTACCTAAACTAAAGATACAGACTATAGTGTGGTACTTACTATTTATATCCGATAAGATGTTATATATGAAGCTTAGCAAGTGTGGAGCACTGGCGTCACCACCGAGACCGGCACTGCCTCCTCACATTCAGCGCTGATCAGATATCCACGGCTAAAGCGTTATGGTGTTTGTTATGGTTTGCAGGAAAAAATATGGGAATATCTATTAGAAGACAAATTGGATCTGGTCGTCTCGGACCACTCACCATGCACCCCTGAACTGAAAACGTCGAACAATTTAGAAGCCTGGGGTGGCATTTCGTCTGTCCAGTTTGGTATGTAAATTTACTATTGTAGATAGGTAATTATTCATGTCAGCGCAATAAGATTATATCAAATAGAGAATATATCTCAGACCCTCTGACGTCTTACAAAAAAGGCGCTTTTTTAATTGACCTTGTGGTTTACAATTTACACAATCTTGCCTACACTTGGCAGTGCCTGGGAATCATCTGGGAATGATCAGAGGCATCATAATTCATAACCCAGTCTGTGGTTACACTAGCTATTATTCGGATTGTCTTTAAGTACCTCCAAGAAGATGACTTAGTTTCTTTTTCTTCCATCAGGTCTGTCACTCTTCTGGACTGCGGCGAGTTCCCGCAAGCTTAGTCTGCCGTCCATCAGCAAATACCTGAGCGCAGGCCCGGCCCGGCTGTGCGGCCTGCAGGACCGCAAGGGCGCCCTAAAGCCTGGGCTTGATGCCGATCTTGTGTTCTTTGACCCTGAGGCCACGTTTACAGTTACTGCTGAATCCGTGCGGCACAAAAATAAGGTTACAAACTTACGAAGTCAACTTTTATTTACTATACCATGTGCTTATTCTCATTAAATACGTCCAGATGTTAGTTATGATCCTTATATGATATAGAATGCTTCAACAGGCAAATACCTTTGTTCCAGCTAACTCCATACATCGGCAGGGAGCTACGAGGGGTGGTAAAAGAAACATACCTGCGAGGGCGACTCATTTACGGCAACGGGGACATCACGGGAGGGCCTAGTGGAGAGCTGCTGTTGAACAAATTTTAAGAAGACTAATAGATGTTTGGAACGTTATTTTTTAAACTTAATACTTTGTTTGATTTTATCCCACTAAGTACGGTATCTTGGCTCTTTTAGAAAATTAACCTTTATAGCCCTTAACTTTTGGGTATCTACCGGAAAGGCGTGAACACAGTTTTTGTTTGGCCCTAAAATATAGCAATAATTCTTATTCTACTATTTATACCTTAAGATGTAGTGTATGATTGTTATTCTAAATTATCCAAATATAATTTACGCTGCACAGATGTTCGAAATCAACTCTTTCAAAATAGTAGAAACGCGTTATTTTAAATAGTATTAAACGTTTCTTTTTGTTTCGAATTCCAGGCTACTTGAACAGCCGTGTCAATTGGCTATAGGCAAAGTTAGGCTAAGTACCTATGACCAGAAAATACATATGTAGGTATACATGAGGTATAAGTACATATATAACAAATTAATAATATATATCCTACAGGACCGGCATAGATACTTGACGTAGTAGGTGCTTAATATATACGATTGGATGCCAATCTGCACGCCTCTCCGGTGTTGGTGTTCGGGGGGGGATCAGAGGGCCTACCGCGGAAATCTATTTCATCATCGGCTTCTCTATCATCGTCATCACTGACAGACAGACGAACCCTAATAATTGTGATGGTATGAAACCCTAGCCTCGGGGCGCAAATTTAACTCTACATGGCTGGTTTTTAGGGTTCCGTACCCAAAGGGTAAAACGGGACCCTATTACTAAGACTTCGCTGTCCGTCCGTCCGTCCGTCCGTCTGTCACCAGGCTGTATCTCACGAACCGTGATAGCTAGACAGTTGAAATTTTCACAGATGATGTATTTCTGTTGCCGCTATAACAACAAATACTAAAAACAGAATAAAATAAAGATTTAAATGGGGCTCCCATACAACAAACGTGATTTTTGACAAAGTTAAGCAACGTCGGGAGTGGTCAGTACTTGGATGGGTGACCGTTTTTTTTTTTGCTTTTTTTTTGTTTTTTTTGTATGGTACGGAACCCTTCGTGCGCGAGTCCGACTCGCACTTGCCCGATTTTTTAAATATCATAGGTTGTAAAATAATGTTGCTTAAATGTATCAGATGTATAAACACCAAAATGTAAGTACAATACTACTATTACTAGGTACACAGGGTTATATTGTATCCAATTCAGAAAAATATATAAGTAACTCTACATGGCTGGTTTTTAAATATCATAGGTTGTAAATAATGTTGCTTAAATGTATCAGATGTATAAACACCAAAATGTAAGTGCAATACTACTATTACTAGGTACACTGGGTTATATTGTATCCAATTCAGAAAAATATATAAGTAACTCTACATGGCTGGTTTTTAAATATCATAGGTTGTAAATAATGTTGCTTAAATGTATCAGATGTATAAACACCAAAATGTAAGTGCAATACTACTATTACTAGGTACACTGGGTTATATTGTATCCAATTCAGAAAAATATATAAGTAACTCTACATTGCTGGTTTTTAAATATCATAGGTTGTAAATAATGTTGCTTAAATGTATCAGATGTATAAACACCAAAATGTAAGTGCAATACTACTATTACTAGGTACACTGGGTTATATTGTATCCAATTCAGAAAAATATATAAGTAACTCTACATGGCTGGTTTTTAAATATCATAGGTTGTAAATAATGTTGCTTAAATGTATCAGGCGGCTTAGCACGGTAGCGTTTTTATCCCTTGTCACCATGCCTGTCACGTTCTAACAAGTATGTAAGTGCGAAAGGGACGCGCATAGTGATAGTCGATAAAAATGGAACCGTGCTGAGCCCGCAGATGTATAAACACCAAAATGTAAGTGCAATACTACTATTACTAGGTACACTGGGTTATATTGTATCCAATTCAGAAAAATATATAAGTAACTCTACATGGCTGGTTTTTAAATATCATAGGTTGTAAATAATGTTGCTTAAATGTATCAGATGTATAAACACCAAAATGTAAGTGCAATACTACTATTACTAGATACACTGGGTTATATTGTATCCAATTCAGAAAAATATATAAGTAACTCTACATGGCTGGTTTTTAAATATCATAGGTTGTAAATAATGTTGCTTAAATGTATCAGATGTATAAACACCAAAATGTAAGTGCAATACTACTATTACTAGGTACACAGGGTTATATTGTATCCAATTCAGAAAAATATATAAGTAACTCTACATGGCTGGTTTTTAAATATCATAGGTTGTAAATAATGTTGCTTAAATGTATCAGATGTATAAACACCAAAATGTAAGTGCAATACTACTATTACTAGGTACACTGGGTTATATTGTATCCAATTCAGAAAAATATATAAGTAACTCTACATGGCTGGTTTTTAAATATCATAGGTTGTAAATAATGTTGCTTAAATGTATCAGATGTATAAACACCAAAATGTAAGTGCAATACTACTATTACTAGGTACACTGGGTTATATTGTATCCAATTCAGAAAAATATATAAGTAACTCTACATGGCTGGTTTTTAAATATCATAGGTTGTAAATAATGTTGCTTAAATGTATCAGATGTATAAACACCAAAATGTAAGTGCAATACTACTATTACTAGGTACACTGGGTTATATTGTATCCAATTCAGAAAAATATATAAGTAACTCTACATGGCTGGTTTTTAAATATCATAGGTTGTAAATAATGTTGCTTAAATGTATCAGGCGGCTTAGCACGGTCGCGTTTTTATCCCTTGTCACCATGCCTGTCACGTTCTAACAAGTATGTAAGTGCGAAAGGGACGCGCATAGTGATAGTCGATAAAAATGGAACCGTGCTGAGCCCGCAGATGTATAAACACCAAAATGTAAGTGCAATACTACTATTACTAGGTACACTGGGTTATATTGTATCCAATTCAGAAAAATATATAAGTAACTCTACATGGCTGGTTTTTAAATATCATAGGTTGTAAATAATGTTGCTTAAATGTATCAGATGTATAAACACCAAAATGTAAGTGCAATACTACTATTACTAGATACACTGGGTTATATTGTATCCAATTCAGAAAAATATATAAGTAACTCTACATGGCTGGTTTTTAAATATCATAGGTTGTAAATAATGTTGCTTAAATGTATCAGATGTATAAACACCAAAATGTAAGTGCAATACTACTATTACTAGGTACACTGGGTTATATTGTATCCAATTCAGAAAAATATATAAGTACGTACCTCTATATTCGGACACCAGCGTTTGATTTTTTTCAATTATGTAGGTATTCTCTTCGAGTGCTTAAAAAGTGTACCTAACTACGAATCCCCACGACTTACCATTTCAAATGTAGGCAGGCATAAGAGTATAAGGGCCATTTCATTTCAAGCTGTCGCCTAGACATTTTTTTTCAAATTTGGGATTTTTTATGTTATTTCTACTCAGAATCACGAGCTCTTTTGATTCTAGTAGGAGAAACAAAATGTGTCCCAAAATGTCCATACATTTTTCTATCTTTCCATTCCGTGACCGCCATACAAAATCTATGAAAAATTGTGACGGAATGGAAATAAAAACCTCGGGACAATTATTTTCTCATATTAGGATAGAAAGAGCTCGTGATTATAAGTAGTATAACATAAAAATTCACAAATCTAAAAAAAGTATAGGGGACAACTTTAAATATAATTTTTAAGAAAAAAAACCGACTTCTGTGGGGCCCGGTGAAAGATTGTGGTAGATGGTGCACTATGTAGAAAAGGAGGTAAAACCACCCCCTTTTCCAGTAGCATTTCGTTTCTGTAAGGGTCGTAGTTCTAGCCTAACCTAACCCACTTCTCTGATAGCAGTTCGGTTCTGTGAGGATCGCAGTTCGAACCTAATCAAACCCACTTTTCTAGTAGCATTTCGTTTCTGTAAGGCTCGCAGTTCTAACCTAACCTAACCCACTTTTGCTCGGTTCTGTGAGGATCGCAGTTCAAACCTAACCTAACCCACTTAATGGCGCATGCGGTGCGGTGTACGGGGATTTGAGCGGGAGGGATTTGGCATCATTATACTTTATACCTACAGTTTATGATCGGTAATCATAGTGGTTTATTTAGTTTAGGTATCATAGTGGTTTTCCGGGTCAAGGTCCGGGTTTGAGTCCGAGTCCGGGTCCGAGTCCGGGTCCGAGTCTGGGTCCGAGTCCGGGTCCGAGTCCGGGTCCGAGTCCGAGTCCGAACCGGATCCGGGTACGAATCCGGGTCTGGGTCCGAGTCCGGGTCCCAGTCCAAGTCAAAATCCAAGTAAATACAGTGGATTGGTCAGATCTTAATACAACATCATTATCTTTAGAAATGTTGCTATTGTGTATTGCGAAATGCGATGTTATAATTGTTATATACACAGGCTTTTTTAAATTACTGATCCTGAGTGGTATAACACCTACCTAGCGTCACGTCCCGATCAAATGGAGATCGATGCTGTTAAATTGATTGCCATCTTTATACCTAAGACTGAGTAGTAGTACTACCTAATGCTATATGTTCATTTGTTATTTTTATCAGGATATAAGGATACGAGTCTGTCGATGGGACCTCCCATTGTAGGCCACAAGTCTCTCAAAGACGGAAAGGCCCACACACACAATCCATAACCCATAAGTATTGCTGGGAGCATTTCTCAAGGCTATCCTACAAGTTGCGAATTGGAATTTCACAAATACCTTTGAAATCATTCGCAGACGTAGTACCTTTTATGATAGTTTATCAAATTTATACCTTTCATTGTGCATGGCACAAACGCGGTGCCGATGCCGTGAGCATTTAGAATAGTTTATTCTTCATTAGCGTAAAAACAATGATATGGGCTACGGCGTAGCACTCGTAGCACACTGTAATAATAAGGGGGCGTATTCGGAAACGAAAAATATAATATGTGAATGTTTTATTTTTGATAGTGTCCATGTCCACGTGGTCCACGTGTCATCGGCGGATGTTGGAAGAGGCGCGGGCTGGCGTGCCGGCGTCACGGCCGAGACCTGCCACCACTATCTCACGCTCAGCGCGGAGGACGTGCCTCCCAGACGGACCGAGTTCAAGTGCGCGCCGCCTATAAGGAATAATACTAACAAGGTATCAGACTATCGGCGCGATTCGGGAAATGAATTAGAGATTCACTAGATATGAAATAGTAAAGATATGTTACGTTCCACGGCAAAAGGTACCATTGCCCCGGCTGAATATTGGAGCGGCTTTAAGCGCCAGCCAAATTGTCACGGAGATTTTTCCTAGCCCTGCTGGGGCTTTGCCCAGAGGAAACTCACGGACAATTAAAGTTACTAAATTAACCAATCTAAATCTTAACCAAAAACTCAAGCAGGTGCTTACACTTATTTCCATCAACTATTCAGGGGTTTCTAAAGGATGTCAAAATGAAATGTTAGTTTTGTGTGACATAATTTATCTCTATTCTCACACTGAGGAAGTTGTTCTACAAGTAAATCATTTATTAAGCTAGCATTAAGCACCTTATTCTATAATGTCAGACGATAGAGCCGGGTCGTGCCAAAAATAATAAGCGCCAGCCGCCATAAGGTCCCTTTTGCCGTGGAACGTCGCATATCTTTACTATTTCATATCTAGTGAATCTCTAATTCATTTCCCGAATCGCGCCGTGAATCTCCTCTTACGTTCTTATTTAGGCACTGTTTTCTGACTCTACCATAATATATCTATTATTTGTTATATTTTAGGCAAAGTTGTGGGAGTACATTAGAGATGGAAGACTGGATTTAGTAACTTCCGATCACTCACCAAGTGTACCTGAACTTAAAGGATCAGACTTTTTGAAGGCCTGGGGTGGAATAGCTTCTTTACAATTCGGTAAATATTAGATTTTATATTTTAGTTTTTAAATCATTTATTTACATACAATATATATACAGTGGTACTACTAAACGAAATTAATAACTAGCTTAAATCTAAAATAGGCCCTTGAGGCATTGTACCAAGGATGCTGGCGGCATTTCCTCGCTGTATCGCAATGCTGATACGTTGTGCGAGGTAGCCGCCAGCTCTTCGGTCACCAGTTACGTCAACCAGACGCTTCGCGATTTCTGCGAACAACTTATGCGCGCTGGGACCCCATGGACCTAGAGTTTCAACACCAAATGGTACAAAATGGTACTCTCTACCGAGGCTCTTATATTTGTTACGTTTTAGAATTTCGGCGCTTTCCGCCGCTCCGCCCGCTTTTACAGTAGTCCGTTGGAGGTGGGACGGTGCCAGTGTGTCTACGCAGGTAGCATCCCACACCAACATCCGTCCCAAGCTCCAAGGAACTAAGGACACTCCATTTTAGTTTTATAATCATTTAATATTTACATCAAATCCTAATAAACATTTCTACAATACCACCGGCATCAACATCTTTACCACCAAAAACTCTGTGTACAGTCGACGTCAAATAGGGTAGACCGAGCCGAATCGGATCACTGGGGAAATCGGATCAAAATAAGCATTTCTGTATTAAAATTTGAAAGATCACGGTTAGTTACAGCCAGTCAATCAGCGTCCCGCGTTTGCTCTGTTCCTAACGCATGTCGCCACAGTTACTGTCATTGTAAAAGACTCATGCGTCGGTCACGGTGACACTTCCCGATGAGTCGCTCGTACAGGTGTATTGTGATTTTACCGCCGATGTAAAAAATGTGCAAATACAGTCCGTGATAAAAGTAAACGCAAAAGGCTAAAGGTTTGTAATTGTTGTTACTTATTGTTAATGGCGCATAGTGTTTCCTGATTTGATTTTGTTTTTATTGTATTTAAAGGTATATTTCCGTTACACGAAAATAATTCAAACATATGATATGGGGTTATTCGGATCATCTGATTGGGGGCGATTCGGATCACATTAGAAAACAAGGTTTTTGGAGGTTTTTTTGGCTTATTTTATGTTCGCATGTTTTAGATGGTGCGTACGTATAAAAAGAAGAGGTATCAGGGGGAATGGTCGGGAGAAAATATGACTACAGCTGCTAATAAGGTTTTAACGAGACCGCTGTCCCTACGTAGAGTCTTTTGTTACCAACAACTAATTTTCTCATATGGGGTGAATCGGATATGTGTGATTTTTCATGTTTTGGTTTGCAAAAGTTTACAGTTTTTGTTTATTTTCATTTAAGTTATTCGATTTTGTTGGTAAATGGCCATTAGCATGTTTTGGATTTATTGTTAATATATATAGTGGCATATAGGAGTGATATTATGTTGCACTTTCTGTAGGTGGCGTGATAAATAATTTAACTGGAAAGGAGGAATAAAAATAATGGTCAAATGCAACATTAAAGATACCAATGATAGTTGATCTCAATTATTTGACCTTTGTGATTCTTAATCATATGATTAACATTGTTAACCATTATTAATTAAGATTAGTCATAAACAGAATTTTTTTGAATCATTTTACCCCTTAAAATGGGGCGAATCGGATTTTTTACGAGGTTTTGTATTTTATTTTTCATAAATCATATTTAAGTTTTATTTTATGTCTGAACCTTGGATTCCGTTCATTAATAAACAATTTATCCTACTGAATATTAATAAAAACAGTATCACCTTAAAAAAATGTATTGACCGTCAAACAAAAACTGATCCGATTCGCCTCGGTCTACCCTATATGTTAAAAACTTACTGTTGTTGAATTATTTAAAAAGGAGTAAGTTGCAAACGTGTAAAAATATTTTTAACGTCGACTATACAGGTAAATTCAATATTGAAAGCATCACTTTCAAAATAAGAATTAAACCCAATTGCAGACCTTTCATTATTCTGGACGGAAGCGTCCGCGCGGGGGCTTGGTCTATCAACGGCCTCCCGCTACTTGTCCGCGGGCCCCGCGCGCCTCGCCGGCCTCCAGGAGCGCAAGGGAGCGCTCCAGCCCGGCCTCGACGCCGACCTCATCTTCTTCGATCCGAACGCTGCATTCATCGTAACGCCTGAGATCATCCGCTACAAAAATAAAGTATACCTATTTACTTTGTTCTTAAACAATTTCACGCAACAGGTGGTTGACAATATGGCATTGAAATATATTTTCCGTCGAGAAGGAAAAATACAGTCAATTTATTAAATGTCATTACGAAATGAATGAAACACAATAGGCTAGTTAGTTGTGCTACACTATTTTTTCTTAGCATATACCTCAAAGAATATAATGTTTAGTTTAGACTAATGGACTTAACTTTAATTTTGTTTTACTTAGGCAAATTATTATTTTTACAGATCATGCAGTCCATACATGAACAGGGTGTTGCGAGGAAAAGTGATACAAACATACTTAAGAGGACAACTCGTCTACGCCGACAACCAACTCGTAGGGGAACCAAAAGGAAAATTGCTGCTTAGTGATTTCTAAAAACCTAACACGATAAAATTGTATTCTAAAAAAATATTAATATTTAAAAATAGAATAGTTTTTGTATGACATGTTGTTGGCAAACAAAGACACAACCCGCCTATTAGTAAGCTTAATTACCTATCCTACCTATCGCTTGCAACTCACTTTATAAAAAATATATGAACAGAGTGATAAATAGGTACTAGATTGAAAAACCACAGTGTTCCCATTTTTGCTGTTCCCAACTATTTCATACAGTTATGGGAAAAATTAAATTGCAGTGTTGTTGGTTTAGCCGAAATTGTATGCTATCGTTTATTATGTACATTGTTTTTAAATTTTTCGATTTGTGTCGTTCTTTATAAATTATTATTATTATTTTATTATTCAGAGCCCACTGTGTCCCACTGCTGGGCAAAGGCCTCCCCCCTCTTCCTCCACTCGTCTCTATTTAGTGCAATATCTGGCCAGCCTCTCAAGGAGTCCAAGTTATCCCGCCATCGCCGACGAGGCCTGCCGGCTCCCCGGTTAGACTCGTGGGGCTCCCACTCTGTGGTTAACTTGGCCCACAAGTCGTCCGTCTTTATAAATATGTAGGTATTATTTTCGAGTATTGGAGATTAAGTGTTTCCTATTCCCCCACTCTGTCCTAAGGTTTTTCCAAATAATCTAATACTTTCACAAGGCTAAGGCTAGGAGTAAAAAAGTGTCTGTACGAACCTCCATAACTGCACACTTTCCACCTTCGAGCAACACCGGCTTCCGATACATTGGAACTTTCCACTAACAACCAACAACAAGTTTTTTAACACAATTCATTATCTTTTCTTTATTACCCCGACGTATTTACCAGTACTACCTATCGTAAAATGCCTACCTACTACATAATCTAAACATAAAACTAATTAAAAACTATACTTAAATATAAATATAAGCGAAATAAGAAAGACAAAAAAAAAACTAATTAACTAAAACTACCTAAAAAGTAAAAAATCTACAAATAAAAAATTGGCCCCAGGTCCGTGCCCCCAGGTAGGGTGCCCAGAAGGCTGGCGGCGTTACCGGCAACACCGGCTTCCGATACATTGGAACTTTCCACTAACAACCAACAACAAGTTTAACACAATTCATTATCTTTTCTTTATTACCCCGACGTATTTACCAGTACTACCTATCGTAAAATGGGGTGAGTAGGCGCAAAACTGGCATTCACACCTCGATAACAAACTGAATGGTGTATATAATAAGTGTTCCGGAGGTTTGTATTTTAGTTTTTTATTTTATTTTGGGTAGTTCCATTTCGTAACTTTGACGATAAACAGGAAAACCCACCTCACCCCGTAATCCCTCGTATTTGGGGTGAGTTGGGTTTTCATACAAAGGTGATTTTGGAAGATTGTTGGATCGATTTCTTTTTATTATGAGTATTACTATAGCTCCATTTTAAATTGGAATACATTATTTTTGTAGCAGTAGCCTTCAAAACCCATCTCACCCCCCTTTCAACACTTCTCTCCGCATTCATAACCCAACTCTCCCCGCGAACCCTACTCACCCCATTTTACGGTACTTATTTGATCAGCATGTATGAGTTTAATGACACAATTGATCAATATAATTGTCTTGCTATTTGGCAGATCTTATCAGTTAAGAACAAGTCGTAGCATCGGCGCAACGTCTTAACACGAACAATAATTAGTAATTATGAAGTTTCTTTATTGCATAACGCTAATTACATTGTTAGGTAAGTGTTTAAACAAGGTTTTCCTTAACCCTTAAATGCATGATTTTTTCTTTTTGCCCGTAATTAATATACATATATTATGTATCACATAATTATTTGCCGATTCTAAAAAATCAATTATATCATCGATTTTCACTGCGAAATCAGTGTTAGAAGTTGCATTGGCTAAATTATATTTTTGGACATATATAACCATTAGTAAGGGGTATAGAAAAAATCCTACTGCAATCAGAAAGGTAGGTACACTATTTGTGATATCCCCTATGATAAAGTTTGTAAATATAAAATAATTACAAACCCCGAAAAATCTGCCCAAAATCACGTACTAAAATCATCAACTTCCAGGTTTTTCCAAGTTTTCCGACATTTAGCCTTTAAAAAACAAATGTAATTATTTTAAATTAAAATACTGCGTAAATTTATGTAATAATTTAGAAAATGGATTAGTTTTACTATTGAAATAATATACAGGAACAAATAGAATTTGTTTAATTTTTTTTTTTGTTTTGTCATACAAAATCATGTTTATTAGGCAAACAGTTAAAAATATACCTACTACATAATCTAAACATAAAACTAATTAAAAACTATACTTAAATATAAATATAAGCGAAATAAGAAAGACAAAAAAAAACTAATTAACTAAAACTACCTAAAAAGTAAAAAATCTACAAATAAAAAATTGGCCCCAGGTCCGTGCCCCCAGGTAGGGTGCCCAGAAGGCTGGCGGCGTTACCGAGCTGTACGGCAACGCCAATGCGTTGGGCGAGGTAAGCTCCAGCCTTCCGGTCACCTGTTGTGTCTATTAGGAGCTTGGCTAACTCTTTATACACACTGTGTGCGCCTTGACCCCACGGCCCTAGCGTCTCCACCCCGAACGGCTCAAACATGCAGCCGGTGTCTAGGGCTGCATATTTGCGCCGCTTGAGATTCTCGGCCGCATCGGCAGCGGCGCCAGCCCTGGAAGAGGTCCCTGGAAGATGGGACGGCGCGAGCGTGTCCACGCACGACGCACGTGGCGTCCCAGACAAGGGGTCGACCCAGCTTCCAGGGCACCAGTGTCATGCCATCTGGCCTCTTCCCATCGTCACGCGCTAGAGCCGTCGGTTCTAGAACCGACGGCGCTCCGGCGGTGACGAGGGCCCGGCGCAGTATGTCATTAAGACTGGCGTGGCGTGCCACGCGGCCGGCGCTCTTGGTGCAAGAGAGGCCGTGAGTTCCAAACTTCGACACATCAGTGCCGCAGTGGCAACGGTGTGGGGCCACGCATGCCCCCCCAAGCGCAGTGATACCGCGAGTCTAAAAGTACTCCTGGTTAGCAGAGTGCCGAAGTTACTGGAAGGGAGTGCCTGTAGCCACGCGCCGGATTCCCATTTCGTTCCAGCAAGAAGACGAGCTCGCTCTGCAGGGCTGGTGGCCGTTTCATATAGATTATCACGTACCAGCACGCAGAGCGGCTCGTCCCATTGATGTTTATGTTTTGATGTATAAATGCATCACTATGCATTTAACGAATACATCCGACAGAGAACCAAAGTTATCGACATAGCTCTTAAAGAATTAGCAAACTGAAGTGGCAGTGGGCTGGCCATATCGCACGAAGAACCGACAACCGCTGGGGTAAACGTGTTCTTGAGTGGAGACCGCGACTCGGCAAACGTAGTGTAGGACGCCCTCCGACCAGGTGGGATGACGATCTGCGAAATACTGCAGGCAGATGCTGGATGCGGCAAGCTGAAGACAGGGCGCTTTGGCGCTCTTTAGGGGAGGGCTATGTCCAGCAGTGGACTACTATAGCCTGATGATGATGATGATGATGATGATGATGATGATGATGATGATGATGATGATGATGATGCATTTAAGGGTTATATGTAGAGATTACCGTAACTGCGGGCTACATTAGCCCTAGGGGATAACTTTAGCCCAAATCAAAAAAAAATTCTACTTGCCACCATGTCATAGTCTATCGGTCAATAGTAGGAGTTCTAGCCGAAAATCATAGCTGGCAATATAAGCGCCTGATTGAGCACTGTTTGGTTGGTCTCGCAATCGTGTTCATACCTGTCAGTCATACTCGAAATGCGGACACGTGAGTTTGGGCAAAAATACCTCTGCAAAATTTCTGTTAGAACTTTGTTTTTTGGTAAGTACACTGTATAATATATATATTTTTAAGTCATTTATGTATTTTTCACGCCACTGTTCGGAAATGTGGCAATAGATGGTCTAAAACCAAGCTGGAAAGTAGGCAATAGCTGTAGCACCTGAACCACCACTACTACAATGTTTCATTGTTATCATCATCTGTCATTGATGACGGTTCGCTGCAGCAATGAGTAACATTTAAAACATAAAAATCAATAAAAGGGGTTTTTTGGTGCAACTTTTTCCTTCAAAAATAAAATTAGGTTATTTATAGGACCAATTTCTTGTTAAAAAAAAAGAAATGTCAAAACCATTCATTTCATTTTTTTTAACAATTATCCATTCCAGGGATGTAACGGATGTGGTTTTATCGGAACCGAAAACGGAAACAGATGTTTTCAATTTTGTTTAACGGAACCGAAAACGGAAACGGAACCGAAAACGGAAACGGAACCGAAAACGGAACCGGAACCAGAATCGGAGCCTGACTTTTTAACGATGTAGTCGTTTTCCCCTTTCTAGAATAAACCTTCAGACAAAGTTTACACTTAACCGTGTCCCCACTAACTTCATCAAAATAGTTCCAAATCGAACTTGATTTCGGCTTCATTGTGCGTTTTTTTACACACTAACATTCACCACACACACTACACACAGTCAGTAGTCAGTACACAACAGAACACATACGATTTTAATTTTAATAACACGAATAAAACAAAGTATACAAACAAACAACAAATTAGCGTAGCACGTGGCAAGCGGGGCGATGAGCGAATGACTGGTATGAACCCTGTTTGTTTTTGATGTACGCCGCCGCCGCGCGAAGCATTGACATCCGTTATAACTTCCGTTTCAAACATAACGGAACCGGAACAGAAACGGATGTGTAATACCAAACGGAAGTTCCGCCTTAACGGAAACGGAACCGGACCTCCGTAACATCCCTGATCCATTCAGTTCACGCTTAAGGCGTGTTTTACTTTTGAAGCTGTTTGTGGTTTTTTTTAACAAAAACGCTTCTAAGTTTAGAGTCGGTTTGAACTGTTTGAAGCAAATAACAGAAAAACGCCTCTTAAAAGTGATAAAAAAAGTAAAAAAGGCGGGATCTGAAAATACTTACTGAAGTGGATAGTGTAAATTGTGTTTGATTAAAAAATACAAGAAACACGTATCAACGCTCGATATAAAAATGAGTTAGTGAAGAAAATGATATTCTTACGCTGACGCCTACCGAAATTCAAGAGACAGCACAGGCAGTGGCTAGTAATTTGCTACCAGAGAAATCGCGGGATAGTACTTATAGTTATGCAAATGTTTTCTTATTTCCTCGCAGTAGTTGTGAAAAGCACTATGTAATGCCTCGGCCGGAAACGCTAAAGATGGACTCGTATTATTAGAGGGCCTCCACTAACGTGTCGGCCCTCAAACGACACGTCCATCTTTTAGCGGTTTTCCGTCCTCTCCTACAATGTACTATTTCACGCCACTGTTCGGAAATGTGGCAATAGATGGTCTAAAACCAAGCTGGAAAGTAGGCAATAGCTGTAGCACCTGAACCACCACTAGTACAATGTTTCATTGTTATCATCATCTGTCATTGGTGACGGTTCGCTACAGCAATGAGTATCATTTAAAACATAAAAATCAATAAAAGGTCTTTTTTGGCACAACTTTTTCCTTCTAAAATAAAATTAGGTTATTTATAGGACCAATTTCATGTTTAAAAAAAAAGAAATGTCAAAACCATTCAGTTCATTTTTTTTACAATTATCAATTCAGTTCACGCTTAAGGCGTTTTTTACTTTTGTAGATGTTTGTGTTTTTTTTAGCAAAAACGCTTCTAAGTTTAGAGTCGGTTTGAAGCAAATAACAGAAAAAGGCGGGATCTGAAAATTCTTACTGAATTGGAGTGTATATTGTGTTTGACTAAAAAATACAAGAAACACGTATCTACGCACGCTATAAAAATGAGTTCTTCTATTGAAGAAAATGATATTCTTACACTGACGCCTACCGAAATTCAAGAGACAGCACAGGCAGTGGTTAGTAATTTGCTACCAGAGAAATCGCGGGCTAGTACTTATAGTTATGCAAATGTTTTCTTATTTCCTCGCAGTAGTCGTGAAAAGCACTATGTAATGCCTCGGCCGGAAACGCTAAAGATGGACTCGTATTATTTGAGGGCCTCCACTAACGTGTCGGCCCTCAAACGCACTCGTCCATCTTTTAGCGGTTTTCCGTCCTCTCCTACAATGTACTATAGTAATATAACCATGTTAAGAAAATAATGATTTATTAACTTTGAGTAGTGATATTTGTCAAAATTAAAAGGAGGTATATATACTTTATCCCGCTTTACGAGCTACATTGGCCCTGAGCCAAGACTGGAATATGTCCTCCACACAAACAAGAACCGCTGGATAGATTACCAAACCAGGACCGAGTCATCAACAATGATCTTATATTTGAGATTTCTATTCAAAAACTGCACCATTCTCGATGTGACACAAGCATAGAAACAAGAATAAACGTTAAGAAGAAAAAATAAATGTGCCTGCCGGGGTCTCCATTAGTGCTTCATCACTGACAGACGCAACATCATCATGTTTGCAGAAAATAAAGCCCATAAAAGTAAAAGAAGTCTCAAAAAGTTGAAATAAAGGCTGTTTTTTAAATGAGACTGGATTACATATAAGCAAAATTTATATGATTACATTGATCTCCTATCAAGGTCAAGTCTGACAGATAAAAAACTAAACCATTTAAGTTAAGTAATAAATGTTACTTAGAAGTAGCTTGATTATTGCCATGCATATCTTCTTTGCTTAAAGAAAGTGATTATTTTAGCTTAGGAAAGATGTTTATCACAATGCAAAAAAAAAACTTGTAGATTTATTTGTGTAAAATTTTAAGTCGAAAATTTGTTGTTTTTTTTTCAATAAAAATACTCTTATTAGTACCACATACTTCTTGTTATGTTTTTATTACCCCTACGTTGTAGTTTCATTGGCCCAAATATGCACACAATATGCTATTTCTACGACCATATCATTTTGGACCATAGTAGCCCTCCCTTATAAACAACATTGGCCCAAAATAAAAAAACATAAAAAAATATTAATACGTGTGTATTTTTCTTTTTATATGGGTAAACTTATTGAATATATCCATAAGTTACTATTAAACTTGATCTCGTTCTAATATAACAATAACCGTAGAAATGGCAGACGCGTTTGCAAAAAGTTTGATTATTTTTGGTCAAAGTAACCCGCAGTTACGGTATATAAAAGAAAAATCATGTTGCACTGTAGGTACAATATTATGTCGGGAAATAAATTTGGTCCCTCGGAAGCAAAACAAGCAGTTGTTCCTGAGCCGGCGAGTGGTGACCGAGGCAGCAGAGTTCGACGGTGGAGTGTTGGTCAACGAGGCGGGAATTATAGAGGGCGTACTCACGAGGACCTCCGTGAATTCGCTCCTATCCGAATTTGGGACCAGCTTTGAGGTAATTCTTATAACTTCAATTTAATTTAGAATGTTATTTTTGTTATCTTAATTAAATTAATCTGATGCGTGATCGCATCAGAAATGAGGCCATCCGCAGCAGAACCAAAGTAACCGATGTAGCCCTCCGAATCGCTAAACTTAAGTGGCAGTGGGCGGGGCACATTGCCCGTAGAACCGATGGCCATTGGGGCGGAAAGGTTCTCGAGTGGCGACCACGTACCGGAAGGCGCAGAGGTGGACTGACGACCTGGTAAAAGTTTGCTTGTCCGCTGGATGCGGGTGGCGCAAGACCGGTCATTGTGGCATTCTTTAATTGGGGGAGGCCTATGTCCAGCAGTGGACGTCCTCTGGCTGATATGCTGATGATGATGATGATCTTAATTAAATACTTATTTTGGAACCTATTATAATACTCCATTTATGTAAACAATTCACCTACATATACTAAATATATGTAGGTAAATATAGGTAATAGTATAATACCTATAAGGCAATACGTATTTAAAAGTAGCGGCGCGAATCGGGAAATGGATTAGAGATTCACTAGATATGAAAAGAAAAGATATATTATCTATATTATTTCATATCTAGTGAAGCTCTAATTCATTTCCGGAATCGCGCCATAGGTACTTGATTATCTTATCAACTGTTTCAGGTGTTTTACTGCGAATAATTCTAAGAAGATTATATAGTACTTACCTAATACCGTTTTTAGGCAGGCGTCCGGTTTTTTACCCCATAGCTCAGTACTTAGTCCATCGCTTTCTCCCAATACGCTTTACGGTATTTGTGTAGACTTTGACTAGATGCCAAAATCACAGAATAAATAATAGTACTCTAGGTACCTACAGAAGACTCACTCTCTAACAAAACGCGTCTGTTACGATCAGCACAGATATGGCCGCTAGGTGGCGACAGCGCCACGCGCGGCTTATGGCTTTCCCCAAAATTGGGGCGGAACGGATGTAGCTACCTGTAGCAAAGCGACGAAATCGCGGAGTGAGCCACGCCTGCCAAAATTGATACCAAATACCCCTCGAATTGTATTTCTGCGCTTTGACTCGATACATATCGCATCGTTAACATTTAACGGGTTAATTAAGTTGTCACTTTTTAGGGTTCCGTAGCCATAATATCAAAAACTGAACCCTTTTATTAGTATGTGGCGTCTCCTCTAGCTGTCACTGCCAAACGTCGTTCCACAATAACCTAACAGATGGCGTTTAGGGAGCTTAGAACGCACAAACTGCTAAGAAGATACTACGTATAGAACGCAATTAGTATGTGAGACCTACATCGCGCTTACGGAGTTATAATGTCAGTTTCTATATATATAACTTCCGACCAACTCTCAATGGACTTCGGTCCCCAGGCATAACACCCGCCTGGAGAGAGTACTCTCTATTGCTTCTCTACCTTTCTACATTGGTAACCTTCCGACATTTGGACAGCCATGAAGACCTCAAGATCCTGACTACGCCGCCTCGCAGCAAGCCATTTTCCCTCTCTGAGTGTACCACCTAGCATGCCTCTGTACAGTCTGTACATATGTGATATACCTGTAAATATCTTGTAAATATTCATGCCTGGTAGCTCAATCTCTCTCTCTCTCTCTCACTCTCTCCGCTCGCCTCTCTGGTTCTGAGCAACTCCGCTCGCCTCTCTGGCTCTGAGCAACTACGCTCGTCACACTGGCTCTGAGCCGCTCCGCTCGCCCTGTGACTCTGAGCATCTTCGCTCGCCACACTGGCTCGAGCACATCTGGTTTCGCTGCACACTTCATACGTCGTCGCTGACCCCTCCGCTCAAAGGGGGGCTGATGTGGCGTCTCCTCTAGCTGTCACTGCCAAACGTCGTTCCACAATAACCTAACAGATGGCGTTTAGGGAGCTTAAAACGCACAAACTGCTAAGAAGATACTACGTATAGAACGCAATTAGTATGTGAGACCTACATCGCGCTTACGGAGTTATAATGTCAGTTTCTATATATATAACTTCCGACCAACTCTCAATGGACTTCGGTCCCCAGGCATAACACCCGCCTGGAGAGAGTACTCTATACCTTCTATACCTTTCTACAAGTAGTTTTGATATTTTCTTAAATGTTATTTGCATGGGCTTCATTCAATGGTAAAAAAAATATTCGATATGATTATTGATTATGATTAGCTTTTATAAACGCATATTATCTTACTGGTTTTCACTTAAGTAATAGATGGAGGAGAGCTGGCCCTGATGGCAGGAGTGGTAGACTCGCATGTCCACGTCAACGAACCGGGCCGGACCTCCTGGGAGGGCTACGTGACCGCCACGCAGGCCGCGGCGGCCGGCGGGGTCACCACCATCGTCGACATGCCATTGTAAGATTTCTTTTTGTTTACATCTTATTTAGTCACGGAGCTCTACTGCCTGTCTGTAGTGTAGTAAACCAATCCTTGTGTAGTGGTCAAATTCGAACAAGAATTTACACATACGTGCGGAAAAGAAAATGAGTAGGTACCTACTTCCTCGCTCGCCGAAATTTTTTTCTGTATAGGTACTTCTTAAATTTTAGGTACTTGCCAAACTGATATCACAATAGGTACATTCATTTATTACAGAAACTCCATACCGCCAACCACAACACTGGATAACTTGAGAATCAAAAGAGATATGGCAAAGGAGGAGGTTTACGTGGATGTTGGATTTTGGGGTGGAGTTGTTCCTGGGAATGAAGTAAGTAGTAACTTTAGTTAATTAATTAATTTTATTTTTTTGCATCAAAAATCGTAAAAGGGAAAGTTTTGAAACATTCCATACCAGCCAACCCTCTCTAGACTCTCTCTCCACTAGAGAGATAAATGCATGCATGATGACTACATATTTTCATAATGACTTCATATTTTTTTTCTTACTTTTACCATGTTTCCGGCACTGGAAGAAAAGAAGTTCCCAATCTAAAGGATGACTCACGTTAGACCGGGCCGTGTCCGGGCCGGAGCTTCCAGAGCTTCGTTTTCTATGGAAAGCATCACGTGATCACCTGTCATCTGTCATAGAAAAGTAAGCGCCGGAAGCTCCGGCCCGGTCTAACGTGAGTCATCCTTAATTTCGGCACATTAACGTTGTTGCGTGATGGAATAATTCCGTCTTTCCGCGAAGGGTATTAAAGACATAAATTAATGATAACGATAAGTTGCCTGTTTTTGTGTTGAAGTGACTAATCTGCTGTATTATGTAATCTACGAATGAATGGCTGTAACAGGTGTCGTGCTTGGATCTGAATATCGAGTACCTGCTCTTGTAATTTTAACTCTATTCTTCAAGCGGTAAAGTTGCTATCTGTATGGAATCTTTTGTTATTATTGCATTTCATTTTGCACGTAATTAGCGGTTTGGTTTAACAAAAGTTAACAATGCCATTCATCCGCAAGTAATCACTCAAGTGGATCCCGACATTTTAAAACCATACGACTATATCTAGGTCATTGAATTGAATTATATCGATTGTCGTTATTTATTCGCATAATCTTACAGATGGAGTTGCTTGACATGATAGAGGCTGGCGTGGTGGGATTTAAATGTTATCTGATAGACAGTGGCGTCTCTGAGTTTCCCAATATTACTCCTGATGATTTGGATAGCGTGTTCAGTGTCCTTAATGGTACCGGTACTGTTTTAGCGGTAAGTATACTGAACTCACGTATATACAGGGATATACCTACATTAAACTTACTTTGTCTTCTTGTCTTTAATAATAATTAATGATTAGGTAGACAAATACCTATTAATTGTATATACCTATGATGCTCGAAGATTTCGAAGTGATGACATTTTTAATTCTGAAAGCGCATAGGTAGTTGAGATTATTAGTTACCTGTAGCAATTCTGTCCTACAGAAACTAACCAAAACCATGCTACTCTCACGTGTCTAGCTCATCTCCTGGATATCGTAAGTATACTAAGAAAAGGACCCATAGCACTACCACCGCAGTTTTGACCAGTACTTATTCATTGGAGGTTAATTAAGTGTCACAAATATTGGAAATAGGTAACGAAGACATTGCCTATGTAATTCAATTACTCATTAGTAGGTTCTTAAGGGCCACTTGCGCCATTTAGGGTTAGCCACTAACTTAAGGTTAACCGGTTAAACCCGGAGTTACCAGTACCTATCTACTACCTATCTACCGTTTCTATCACCGCACCTCCCGCCAAAGGAGCAAAGTTCATCCCCACTTCTTAGATACATGGCACACCAAGAGTAAGCGGGCATCTCGCTCGTTTCTTCCCAGAACGTGCAGAATGTGGAATGACTTGCCTCCTGAGGTATTTCCTTTGCGCTACGACATGGGATTCTTCAAGAAGCGGGTATTTAGGGTTCTCAAGGATCGGCAACGCTTAAGTGGCTCCTGTGATGTTGCTTATGTCCATGGGCGACGATGACCGCTTCCCATCAGGCGGCTCGTCTGCTCGCTTGCTGACCATAACATAAAAAAAAAATATATAATTTAACCCTGGGTTAATAAACGGTAAACTCGGCCGTTATTAATTTTGTTTTGTTTCCAGTTTCATGCCGAAGTACAGCTGAATGGAACAACAGATTGCAGTGAATGCGGTAAGTGTCTATTAATATTGTGAAATTCCACCATGTGATCAATCCCCTGGTATCCAATGGACGCCGTATGCTGCATATATGTCCGGCGTGAACTTCTATTCGATTGTAATATTTACCTTTGAATTGCAGACCCTACGTTGTTCAGCACCTACCTCGCGTCTCGCCCCGATGAAATGGAAATCGATGCTGTCAAATTAATTGCCAGTTTCATACCTAAGACCGAGTAGGTACCTACGTATGGTTTCACAATTAAGAGAGCGGTATACGCATACAACTATAATGGCGTGTTTAGACGTAGCGCTCAGATTTGTATACCTATGTGGTTATTCTGTCTAGATCTACTCTCTAAATGGCGAGACCTTAATATTTAATGCTATGTTCATTTGTAATTTTCATCACTATTGTACCTTGTAGATCCTACTGTGTCCTATGTAATGTGGGTACTCGTGTCGTGAAACATACCTAATGTTTCACGACAATTTTCTTTTCCAAAAATAACCTACTGAATCTTTCTATTGCGCATGACAAAAATGCTGCGACGTGTGTTCTACTATGAATTAGAAAATATAATGCCACGGGCTACGGCGTAGCATTCGTAGACCCGCAAGACACTATGATTCGGTTAAATTGTGTTCTAATGTATGGGGAAGACAAACTAATTATAGCCAGCCTTTTATGAATGTAGTATGATACCTTAGGGTCTAGTGCTTTACGCACACTAGCGTCCCTTCCCCTCCCCCTGACGCAACCCCCCCTTTTTGCATGAAATATGTCCCGGTTCACAGCTTTTTACATTTTTTGAGGAAAGTATACATTTTAGGAAAAAAGTGTCAATGAAAGAAATAATCCTTAATAAATTCTTAATAAAAAAGGTCATATCCATTTTTTTTATATGATGCACCATATTCATGTATTAGCTTGTTAAAATTCGAAATAACATAGTTTTTACTTAGGATTCGAAACTCATTTATTATACACAATGTAACACGAGGAATCCGAATAATTTTAACAGCGTATCCCTGATCATATTTAGAGACAAAAATGTCCTATAATTTTTTTTTGAAATCCGGCTAGTTTCAGAGTTAATACCAATTAAAAAAAAAAACAAGTTTTTATTGTTACATAGAGCTAAACGCCTTTTTGATAGCGATGTTGCTACTATGGGACGTAGTCTAAATATCCTTATTGATAAATGTCAAAAAGTGACAAGTAACACTTTGCAAAAGCTAAGTTTTACGAAAAAAAAAGCAAAAAATCCATTTTAACTGACAAGTTTACCAATAACATTTACTTTTTATGTACAAGTATATTCAAAAAATTGAAAAAAAAAACACAAAAAAAAATTTTTTTTGGCGAAATTGACCTAAATTCATATTACGTTTTTTCCTTCTTTTGACCTCAGAAATAAAATCTTTCGTATTTCTTGAGAACACCTTGTATAATAAGTTAATAAGTGTTATAAAATGAATATAACCTATTTATTAAGAATTTAATAAGGGATTATTTCTTTCATTGACAGTTTTTTTCCTAAAATATATACATGAGGTCAAAAGAAGGAAAATATGTAATATGAGTTTAGGTCAATTTCACAAAAAAGAATTTTTTTTTGTTTGTTTTTTTTTCAATTTTTTGAATGTATTTGTACATAAAAAGTAAATGTTATTGGTAAACATGTCACCCAAAATGGATTTTTACCTTTTTTTCGTAAAACTTCCTGTGAGTAGCAACATCGCCATCAAAAAGGCGTTTTGCACTATGTAACAATAAAAACTTGTTTTTTTTTAATTGGTATTAACTCTGAAACTAGGCGAATTTCAAAAAAGTTTATACGACATTTTTGTCTCTAAATATGATCAGGGGTACGCTGTTAAAATTATTCAGTTTCCTCATGTTACACCGTGTATAATAAATGAATTTCGAACCCTAAGTAAAAACTATGTTATTTCGCATTTTGACAAGCTAATTCATGAATATGGTGCATCATATAAAAAAATGAATATAACCTTTTTTATTAAGAATTTATTAAGGATTATTTCTTTCATTGACACTTTTTTCCTGTAATGTATACTTTCCTCAAAAAATTTAAAAAACTGTGAACCGGGACATATTTCATGCAAAAAGGGGGGGTTGCGTCAGGGGGAGGGGAAGGGACCCTAGTGTGCGTAAAGCACCATACCCTAAGGTATCATACTACATTCATAAAAGGCTGGCTATAATTAGTTTTTCAAAAAACACAATTTGACCGAATCAACTAATAGATACAGAAATAATAAAAAGGCGTATTTAGAAATGTAAAATATACTACCGTATTCACATATTTAATGTTTTTTATACGTAAGTATTTGATGACTGATAATCACGACCACGACTTTGCACAATACTTTATCATATTTTTATAAGTAGGTGATTGCTCGCTTATATATGTATTGCTCTTAATAAGTAACAACTGATAAAAGACCCCCAGCAATCTGTACGCCTCTTAATAACTGGTCCTCGCAGTAAATAAGCACATGGATAAAATAGATTCCAGCAGATAAAGGCGTAATAGACTAGACGTGGTAACATTTAGTGTTAGTGCACATAACATTAGTTGTTTAGTTTTTATACTTGTATCCCAATCAACTAACTCTTAACAGTGTCCATGTCCATGTGGTGCACGTTTCGGCGGAGGGCGTAGTCCCGATCCTAGAAGAGGCGCGGGCGGCGCGCGTTCTGGCCGGTCACCGCGGTTGGCGCGCCGGCGTCACGGCCGAGACCTGCAACCACTACCTTACGCTCAACGCAGAAGACGTGCCTCCAGGACGAACCGAGTTCAAGTGCGCGCCGCCTATTAGAAATAATACTAACAAGGTACTACTGCCAACGCTTTGCAGAGGAATTGCGGATAGAAGTCTACCATAAAATATGAACAGGCTTATGGGTATTTGAGCGATTCATTCAACACATCACTTATCCGGTACATAGCACCTAACTTGTGGCACATACACTGACAATACGGCTGGATTCTCCTCACAACATTCATGTGTCTTTATTCTTTATTCAGACAAACACTAGGTACCTATATGTTTACAGCTGCTGCTACTTTGCGACAAGTCATCCTTTACCATCGTATTGTCACGGAGTGTGGCATGGAACGTGTCATGCTATTTCAGTCAGAATTATACGAGTGAACGTTTCCGAGTAAATACGATGGTAAAGGTTTATGCACTACACCTTGTACTTGACTGTGTTACAATTTTTAGGAAAAATTGTGGGAGTATATAAAAGACGAAAGATTGGATTTAATTGCTTCTGACCACTCCCCGAGTGTTGCTGAACTAAAAGGATCAAATTTTATGACGGCCTGGGGTGGAGTAGCCTCTTTACAGTTTGGTAAGTTTAAATGTAGAGTCAGACCAAGAATAGTCTGCAGCGGATTTGACAGCCCATGCAGTGCATGTGTTATTTTAAACCTCAAACTTCTATGAAATTATGACGTATAAATGACACTTGCACTGCGTGGGCTATCAAATCCGCTGCAGACTTTTTTTGGTCCGACTCTAACTATATTACGGTTGTAGTGATTAAAAGGATGCATACATACTAGGGAATGCAAATCGGTTATAACCGTAACCGAAATATTCGGTTATAACCGAATATTTTGACAAAATTTCTTAACCGAATATTGGAAACTCGAATAACCGGTTACGGTTATTTTCGGTTATTTATTTATGACTTAAATTCTATGTTTGTATCATCTAATGACTACAAAATCCTGCCTTTTTTGGCTGTGACGCCTGTGACTATATTTTTTGTCATTCGTGTACTTTAATAATGAAAATATACCAAATTTACTTCCCTTATTTATGAAATATTTTTATTGAATATTGTATCACGTCCAAGGTCATATTTTACTTTTACTGTATTTTGTGTGTTTTATTAAAAAACGAAGACTTATACTTACATTCCCTAATACTGTACCTTTATTTTCGTAATTTTTTAATGACTTCAATGTAAATTTATCATTTTTTGTTGAATATAACTGTAACCGATTATAACCGATATTCGGTTATTTTTCGGGCATAAACGTAACCGAAACCGGTTATGAAGTTCGGCCGGTTATTGCATTCCCTATAACATACTGCTCTCTTTTACTGCCTATTTTGTTAACCTTTGTAAATTTGATCTGTACCTATTCTATTCTATTATTGAATTATAATGTAGTCGCTCATTAAGTTAAATTGGCCTCTAAACAATATTTGGAACATCTTTTAATAAAAAAAAAATATTATAGGACAATTTTACGACCTAGTTCCACAGTAACCTCAAAATATAAGGCTTGTGTTGTGTTGTGGGTACAAATATCAGGAACAAATATTTGTGATAAACACACAAATAAATGCCCTTTGTGACTAGTCGTATGCCTATTGCCTAGTATTAACCACATTTTTCATTGAAACACAGAAAATAAAAGGAAATACCTTGTAAAACTAAAGACGTCTTCAGTCGCATATTTCATTAATGATTCCATCGAATATTCTAACAATTGAAACTTGAAGCAATTCCATGGTAATCCATAATACTTATCACGTGTCTTTCTTTTTTTTTATTCTCTATTTTAACTTAGAAATAAACAAAATAAACCCTCAGGAAATAATCAACAACAAATTGGTATTGACGTTGACAATAAAACTGATGAAGACAGCTCAACGTTCCGTTACGCTGATGCTCTAGTACAATTTCGAAACATACAATCTAAAAATTCATAAGATAAATAAAAATATTAAAATAATTAATTCTCTAAATTCTGGATGTCTTAAATAATATATTAGATACTAATAAACATAAAAAACTTCAATACAGGAACGTTTTTCAGAAGTAAACTAAAAATATCTCAAAGTAAAATAATGCTTACAAATTCGTACGCGATGAGTTTTCGAACGTTCCCTTTTATCGTAATTTAGTCTACTCCAACTGACTACTCGACTATTGCCTATGAATGTGTGCGTAGATGTCATTAAAAATAGCTCCGTCTTTCTCTAAACTGCGTGAGTAAAAAGGACATGATTTATACTCTGAAGTAAGCAATAATGAACGTTAATATTTAGGACATATGGTTCAGTAAACAACCTGTAACTTATGATCTTTCTTCTTGAATAGAACCTTGTTACACGCCACGAGGTTAATGACATCTTCCTCAGTTCTGGTATCCTGGTACTTTTGGTAAACGTTTGTCTCAATAAGACACCAGTTGTCGGTTACCCGCCCGAGGCAAACGACCTCTTCTGCAATTCTGGCATCCTGGTACTTTTGGAATAGTGGTTATGCCATTATGTCGCCGTTATGTCGCCGTTATGTCGCCGTTATGTCGCCGTTATGTCGCCGTTATGTCGCTATTATGTCGCCATTCAGTCGCCACTCAGTCGCCACTAAGTCGCCATTCAGTCGCCGTTATGTCGCCATTCAGTCGCCGTTATGTCGCCATTCAGTCGCCATTCAGTCGCCACTCAGTCGCCATTCAGTCGCCATTCAGTCGCTATTCAGTCGCCGCTCAGTCGCCACTCAGTCGCCGCTCAGTCGCCATTCAGTCGCCATTCAGTCGCCACTCAGTCGCCACTCAGTCGCCGCTCAGTCGCCGTTATGTCGCCATTCAGTCGCCATAGTAAAAGGTATAAAAGGCCGGTGCGGAGCGTTGGGAGATTCATTCATTCTTCGACCGGGCTAGCAGTGACTCTGGTTTTCGGGTGTAACGTAGTGCGGGGAGGTGAAGTTTCTCCGCGACTGTTTCTGTGTTTGTTTTTTACTTGGAATTATCCTAGTGAATTTAAACTTAGAATTTGTGTCTGTGCTTGGTTTTGCGGGGATTTTAATCGTCGTAACGCTAAGTTTAGACTGTTGTGGAGATTCTTTACTACCATGTGTGGGTTTTTAGTTATTGTGAAGTTTTCTCTACGCTGTGTGTTCTAAGTGCCGTCATGTTATGCAGGGACAATGTCAATGCATGGCCGGGGCTTGGAATTGTGTCTGTGTTTGGTTTTACGGGAAGAAATTCTCGTAACGTTAAATATAGATAACGGTGTTTAAGGGAATTTCACTTATTTGTTTAGTTAATTTAATTGTGTAATAACTTAGTTACATTAGTGTTTTTCTATGGGGTATTTTTGATATTTTAAAAGCCAGATCATTGTTTGGACTGACAGTTTGTCCAGCTAAGCATTCACTCCGCCTAACGGTGCCAAAGGATTGGATGGTTAGGAGTCTATTGCTCCAAGTTTGAGAGGACTTGGCGTCTCTTTTATATCAACATAAGAGACGAATTATCTCACTAGTCTCAAGGCCCAGCTGTTTAGATGGATGTGGGGACGTCACGTGCGCGTCATCCGGAGTAATCTGGGCCCACTGAAGTCGACAGTAATTGAGACTAGGTCTCCTATTAAATTTATTTATATATTTCGATGCTCCGGTTCATGCTAGTGCTGGTTGCGGGGACAAACTTCTGTCGTGACTGATATTACACTTAGTCTTTGTTGTGGCAGAGTTTCCCTCGTCATTAGTGCGTGTGTGTGCTAGGGTACTGATCCACTTATATACACGGAATAGGGCGACTTATTCTTATCCACCATGCCCGCGGGCGATAAGGAGGGAGTCAAATACACTGGCCTATAGGTTGCCTTATCGGTCTCGCCTGCCGAACTTTACAGCCTCTCGTAGGGACTACACTTGCGTATATTACAAAGCATTAGGTCGATGGTAAGAACGAACTATGCTTTGAATATACTAAATTAGGGACAATGGGTAGAGTTAGGGTAGAATCACACACTCATTTTATTGTTTATTAGGGTTCTTTTTTAGTTCTGATCTATACAATTGATATGGTTGATATATATTTCTCTTTAAGGGTTTAAAAATATGGTTTCTTTATCCTAAAATATGCGTGTTTAAAAGGTAAAGGTTCAACTGCCTAAATCTTCCTAATTTCTAATTTATATGGGGAAAGAATTAATGCTTCTATAAAATTTTATTTCTACTTTTCATTTCTGGTTGTCTGGTGTAGGAACGAGGTACTGAGTAATAAAATCAGGTATTTACAACATGATCTCTTAATTATCAATCTGGATTTAGGAATGCAGACTATTCTGGGATTGAAGAACGGTTTGCTTTAGGGAACCTTTGTCAGGCAAGAGCAGTACAAAGCATTTATTGAGTGAATACTCAATTTCGACCTCTACTAAACATAATAGTTAACAAATAAACTCGGTGCTTCGTTTATACATCTAGAGAACTAGGAATTCTGTCTAGATTATCAGCTTTGGGGAATGGGACTATGGGATTAGCATCCCTAGCTTTTGAATATAAAAAAGATAAGTAATTATGATGATTGATGGATACTTTGACACTTCTTTTCATCATCATCTAGGTGCGTTTAGGTTACGAAGTGTTGGTCAAAGCTCTTCTGGCTAACCTAGTAGGGTAGGTGTTCCGATTAATACTTGCCAATCGGACTAGGAGTTCCCAGACCTGCATCGAGTGTGGAGGTGGCATGTGTGAGTGAATCACACTTCGTTTAGAAGATGATAGTTAAATATAATTATCCTTAAAAGCTAGGGAGTAATTGAGCTTATCTCAGGAGTGCTGCCTCTATATTATCCCGGGAACTTAATAGGTGTGGCAGGATTTTACCAACAACATTTTTATATATTTTATATCATCATATATGCTGCAATACTTAAATACATTATAGTAAATTTTACACCATCATTTACATTGCACTAATAAATTCTAATAATTTTCTATTTTTGTATTTCATTTTTCTTTAAATTATTTCTTACTTGCATAAATACTTATTTTATTACCATAAATATCTGTCCTCAAAATCTAGGTAATAATAAATAGAGTCAGAGTCCAAAATTTAGCTGATACTCATTAAAGAATTTGAGGTTACCGCGGTTCACTTCGAGGGGTCCTAACTACTAGCTAGACGATCACATGGCCATATTTTAAGGGTAAATCTAAAGGGGGTGTTTATACTATGGGTAAGTTAGTTAAGTAAGAAGGGGCGGGAGTTACATTTTGGTGAAACCGTGACGCAGGATGTAGTTTTACCTGGGTTACTACGGTTCTTCAAGGTATATGTATGTAAAAGTAGCCTTCCAGGCTACATTTTGCTGGCGTGAAATGGAATGGGTACACTTGATTTTGGACTCTGTTTTTATTATGGTTTAAATAAAAGTCATAAAGCATTCATTTTATTATTCAATAGTTATTATGTACACGTAGAAAGGTCTTATATAAAAGTCATGAAACATTAAGTTTATTATTCAATAGTTACTATGTACGCAAAGAAAAATTATTACTATTCCACTGTAGTAAGGGTTATCTATCCGCAGACGAAAAGAACGTAATTATATCAGTCGGCTTATTTATTAAAACACTAACTATGTACAATTACTGATAACTTGTGCGTAGCTGCTGAGACCTCAGCAGGGGTATGCACTTATGCAGCCAACCAAGCATTAATCTTCTCCTAACATTTAAAAACGATTAGTAATTTGCATCTCGGATATCAAGATTCTACGTTGACACATCGTTGGCGCGTTCTATCTCGGAGGTGGCGCCATCTCTTGACGAGTTTGGTACTACATTTTTTTACTCGTTCTCTGCGCGCCGTAATTAGGGATTTACTTTCATATTCCTCAGCTTAAGATGTTTGTCATCACTACTAATGATCCATCTTCTTGCGTCTTTGATATCTGAAAAATAAAGTTACAAAATTAAACCCTATGTAGTATAACATTAGCACTTATTAACGCTTATTTTAAGCGAAAACAATCAGTCTTATTTATCTCCTGTCATACATTTATTAAGAAATTAGCTTCATTGCAGGTACCAATAATAAATAAATAAATATTCCAGAGACAATCTTTCACATATCAATTTGGCCTGGGGCTAGGCAAAGTTTGTACTGCTGGTACTAGGCGGCGCAGTACATACTTGTATAGATAAATACATACTTAGATTAACAAATAATGTCCATGACTTGGAAACGCATATTCGTGGTAGATGCGCCTTTGCCAGGCATCATTTGTAGACATACTTCAGGTTGGGTTAGGAGGCTGTTACCATAGTCTAGAGATAAAATTAGTTTACCTAAGTTAGCCTAGGATGTGGTCAGATAAGATATCTAGTTGTGTAAGCACATATACTTTAGTCGAAAAATCATGGGGGCGTGAAACTGTTCATTTCACGTAGGCTTTCTTGAAATATTAAAGAACCGGGGGCGTATTACAAATATATACATTAGTTGTTAAATTATGGGGGCGTGTAATTGTTCATTTACACGCAGGAATACTAAGCCACTGGGGGCGTATTTCACAACTTTCATATTCTCCCATCTTAAATGTCGGCAATGCATTTGCAACCACTCTGGTTATGCGAGGGAACAGTAATCATTCACCACCGGGTAATTTGTCTGTTATTTTGCCCTCTATATCATAAAAAATAAATAGCTGTAGGTACTTATATGTCAGAACATTGGAGTTCCATCTTTGTTACATGCTTTGTTTACTGATAAGCTGTCACTATAATAAACTAGTTAAGTTACAGATTGCATAATATGTATGTACGGTCCTGCATAGGCCTGTCAATCATAGAGTAAGAATAAGAAACAGATATTACAGATAATTCAGTTAGGTTTTATTTGCTTCACGTGTGGGTCCGAATGACAACCACACATGCTAGTAATAAGCTTAAATTTCATTAATGTACGAAAACATCATACATTTGCTACCGTAGGATAAGAAAAATGAGCATTATGTATGTATGAGCTTGGATTTGAATAGGAAATAGTATGTTAAGACTATTTTTAGGCCAATTTATGGATATTTAGGTTAAGAAAACAGTAATAGTACATGCTGCAATCACTATTGGAGCATAAGTAGAACATACACATTTGTATGAAAGTTTATCTACATATTTTTCAGTACGGAACCCTAAGAGTCACAACATTTATCGAGAACAGCGCTGAGATATGTATAGTTTACTGGTTATAGTTATTACTATTATTTACAAGGACTTTTGCGAGCTGCCTTGTAAACCTCATTGTCATTATCAAAGCCGCTCAAATAATTTCATGAAAATCAATTGAGAAATGCAACACGCCAATTAGTTGGACGAACAGCGTGCATACAAAGACATATTTGTAGTATGAAGGTAGCTTGTTAACTTAGGATCACAGTACAGTTCTGCTGACGGTACTTTTTATTGTATTTTGATTGCGATCAAGTAATAGTTAGTCGGTAAGCTAGCACGCTAGTACCTATGCTCTGCAACACGTTTTCTATTTTCTTTCTTGTATTCATTGAAGGTTAGAGCGACCTTAGCAGCAAAATTCTTGAGATGCCGCCATCGAACAGGAGTCTTAAAGTATCAGCAGTCAGAGGTTCTTGGTAGCCTGGAATAAAATAGACAAGTATTAGGGAAAATTCAGAGAAAAGAGTTGAATGAGTACAGTAATAGTAGTAAAATATCAACAGTCGTTCATTAGAGGGGGCGCGTCATTATTTTATTGTCAAATACACTCATAGGAAATATTAGGTTTCACAAAAGTAGACTAGACAGTACTTAAATTCTTCAAAATCCAAAAAAGTTTGAGAATCTTTGCCTTACAGGGCACATTTCCATAAAGTGAGGTCACAAATAAGCTAGATTAAGTTACTTAGTCAACAAAATCATAATAGGATGTAAGGTTAATGGCAGTTTTCATATCTCTGATCTTTCATCCGGAACCTCTTCGCTCATTATTTTGAAATATTAGAGTGAGACATAAGTTAAGAGTTTTTATAGCTTATGATAAGTTTGGTATTTATATAATGAAATAAAATACCCGTCATGACTGGAGACAGTCTATACATGTACATTGAAGGCAGGCATATTGTTACTGCGGAGCAATGCCATTTCTCCGGGAACTCTGAAATTGATAAAGTATAAAAGTTAGCTAAAGTAGGGTATATATAAGAGAACCTATTTATAAGTCTCATTAAAAGTGTTTATTATTTAGTACAAGTAGGGTCTTTACAGTCAAGATAAAAATAAAATCAATTTTTATTTTATTTTTGAGAGCGATGAAAAATTTAGAAGTTTGTTTTTCTAGGTACATATGTATATGTTACAGTAGCTTTTTAGTAGCATGGGTGTTATACTTACTAGGGGACTGTTGAAAGGCTCGGAAGAACCCATGAGGGCATCAATGGAAATTTGCTCCGCTCACTGACAACTAGGTATTGGGTTTCGGTTGCTGAAAAATAACAGCATATATTGTAAGATGTATTGCAAAAAGAGGCATATTTATGACAGGACTGGGGTTAGGCCCACATATTGTATCAAATTTACCGGAAGACTGCGGGATCCTTTTGTAAAGAAAATACATATTTATTAACAAATTTTCATTACCATGCAAGAAATCTTGTTTATTTTTAGTTGACATTATCATATAATTATATTTTTAATATATTTCGCTCTTCTAAATTCAAAAAGTTAATATTTCCGAAAAAAAATTGAGCCGGGTCATCTTTTTAGAGCGAAAACATTTTTCAAATTCCATAAACAGTAGGGTCAAACTAGTGAGTAAATGTCTAATAGTAGAAATATCATACTTACGTTTCACAGTTGTTTTGATTCATCGAAAATAGCAAGGGAGTCTTCACAGCAAAATTTCAACTTCTTTTCTTTCAATAACAATATATGTATACCGGGCTTCATTCTAATAAAGTTGTCAGCTTGCTGAAAAATCAAATATACTTTGTAAATCTTATTGCAGTAGAAAACATGTAGTGAAGAACAGATATTACATTGGACAGACAGCATAAAATCAAAAATCGACATGTCTTTCCTTTAATACTGATTTTTACTTTGATCACTTTCAAATTTTCAGAAAGAAATGTGTTGCTGAACAAAAAATAAAAATAAAGCAACTCACTACATTAGGTCATCACAAGCAGAACCATACGAAAACTAGGAAAGCTTTAATGTTTGTCTGTATTGAATAGGACCGAATAAAAAGCAGATTTATTGATAGATAGGTCAATTTGTGATCAATTATTTTCCACTGATTGATATTCTAATAAGCGAAACAGTTTTTAAATAGGAGCAACTTGTTTAATGAAGGAAAAAGAATAAAATCTTACCTTGCTCAAAGCAACAGTTTCCACATTTAAGTCCATTCCATTCGCACTATCGACAGCTAGACTTATTACACATCCTTTGTACTAGATAGTTCAAACACTAGGTCATAGTTATGGACACTAGGTTCACAGAAAAATAGAAGACGCAAGCTGAGAAAAGGTCAGCCATGCGGCGACGAAACAGAACTTTCACTTCATTCGTTTTATAGTAAATTCTTCAAGGGGCTATATTTTGGAAACCATTAGGGCATTCTTGGAGGCAATCCTTACTCGCTACATCGGGTAAAGCTTGCGTCGTGGTATTTTACTGTAGGAAATCATTGTGGAACAAAGGCAATGGCTTGTATTCAAAATGGCGTTCCAATTTTGTTCTGAGCATGTTTTGAGCGATTGTCCGATGTTTAGGTATTTGATCAAAATGTCGCCGGTAACTGAGGTAATTTTAATTATTAACATCACGATTAGTTTACTTGTATTAAGGATAAATGTTTCAAAAAATAAGCATAATGGCGGATCTGAAATGACAGCAGTCAAAATTTGCCAAAGACAAAATTTCGTTTCACTCATGTTTCACTGTCAAACGTTTATAATTCAGTCTCGAATAGTGTTTCAAAACCAGTTATTCACGCCATCTATCGGAATTGTTGCTTAACAGGTCGTACTAAGAACCCGACCAAATTGAGTGGGTTGTGCTTAGTATGTTGCCAGGAGTATTAGGACATGTTTTTGATTTTGTCGCATTGCATGGACACACGCGCATCCGTTTACACTCTCGTTCCGTGTCTCGTTTCGCGGCTCGTCTCACCGCTTGTCTTGTACGCGATTGTAAATTGGTTATTAGTATTTGTCTATGCGTAAAAACTTGTTCACACGATCGATTTCATTTAATATTGACGATAATTAATAGTAATAATACTAATTGTTTCTTTATAAACACAGATTGATACAGATTAATCCTTAGACAAAGAAATAAAGTAATTATGACCACTCTGGGATTATTGAAATAAAATCAATTCTAAACATTATCTCCTTCTCTTTCTGATTTTTTTTTTATCATGAAATATAGATGTCGTTAATAGTCTCAAAATCCATCTATAGCCTTCATGTTTACGTCAAATTTTGACAATTCGGTTGGACCGGTCGGACGTTGAATGCGCAAAATAAACAAGGAACAATTTTGCGAATAATTTATTATTTTGTGAGAAAGTATAGTATTGTTTGGTTCGAAGTATGTGAAAATGAGTCCAATTTGTGATTATTTATGTGCGCGTGTGACGACATTTAGTGAATTTTGCAATTCTACGCGCCTTTCAAAGTGATGTATTTGAGCAAAAAGTTGCCAAACAATTACGACAACTACGTCGAAATTTGTGGCGATTGCTGAATATGACAACGAAGACTTGCTACAACTGTTGGACCAGGCAACCAGGACTCATTCGAGAATACAGGAAGAAAATATCTTATAAACCAGACTAAAACCCATCACTGCAATCAATGCTTCAAGCATGGTTTACCTACGCGTCAGTAAGCTCAACGAAGAAATACTATTGCTTCAATAAAGGTTCGGGATATAGGCGGACAAGGAGAAAACCAGGTGTAATGTAAACAATCATTGACACTCAACGATGGAACACAAATAACACACTCAAAGGAACCTCTCTTCGCAAGTATGATAGAAGTCGAGGTGATTGCACAGGTCAAGGACAGTGGCGAAAGAAATAAACAGATCTTTAGGGAATGCACAAGTGCCCATTATTCTCATTTTGCAATCACAAGAAACATAAGGTGTATGAGTGCATTTTGTAAACAAAGTAGGTACGAAAATCATGTGGTTTTCAATTGCGAAAAAAAAGTCGTGTAGTAAGTTTATATTATAATGATCATTATTGTGTGCATCAGTGAGGTGTAATAGTGAATGAAAAAGTAGTGAAAATAGTGTACATCTGCAAGAAATGTGCATTCAACAAATAAACACGTGAGTAGAAAAATTTGACAAGCCTATTTTAACAATTTTTAGGATATGTTAGTATGTACATATATAAAACGCATTATCGCTTGTTTACATTGTATAAAATAATGCTAAATTTACATTAGGGTCTTTCAAGCTTTTCAATATTTGATGATTCAGTTAGTAACACGTTTTCAGGAAATTCCATAATAATTTGTTCGTAGGTACATGCGTAGATATTTGCGTTATATTTTATGGGTTACCTGTTATAAATAAAATTCTTTTCTGTTAATCATTTTGTGCGTAAAACACTTGAAAAATAAAACACTTTATTATGAAAGCCATTGTTAAATTTGTCGCAACTTGTAACTCACCCGTGGTCTAGTGGATCTCAAGGTGGACAAATGTATGAAGAATATTTGAAGAAGGACTGGGTTCGAATCCTGGCGCGAAATTATATTTTTTTTTGTTGTTTAGTTTTTTTATATAATTGGTTTTAAGTTTATTAAATTGGTTTGCAAGGTTATTAATATATTTAGGATCCCTTTAGAACTTTATTTTATTTTATTTATTTTAGTCCTGTGGTCTGTTTGTTTACAAAATTCTTAAAAACTATGCATAAATAAAATTTATTTTGGATATGTATCTACGAGTAGCGTTATAAAATAAACTGGAGTTATGAATAAACTTATGTTCAGTAGGCTATTTTTTTTTTAAAATTATTTACACAAACGAATTGTTGCACAATGTTTAGATAAAAACTTACCTACTTACTCTTTATATCAAAGATGGATTCATTACCTACCTAACCCTTCCAATGCAGTTGTATTTGTATTAGGAGCACCTGGGTACTTAGTTCTTAAAATACCTAGATGTTCACTCACGTATTTTTAATCACTCGCGCGGCATGTTTTAGGGTGCCTAGGCCTCCATTTTTAAGCACTAACACTAACAGTGCATAAACGAGTTAGTACATCTCACAATAGTAATTTGAATAACATGGCTAATAATATTATGATTTGGATTTTTTTTATAGGTACGTTAAGTCAAACGGTGTGTGTTTTATAATGTAAATAGGCTGGTAAAAATGCATTAAAACAGATAATAATTTTATAAAAATTTAAAAAATTATTTAAATATGTTTTGCAGCATTTATGTTACTATACTTTATGATTCGTCGCTACTATAATTTTTGATTTATCATCATCATCATTCATAGAAATCATCATTATAAATGTCTTATAAAATTTATTTTTATTTATTTGTGAGCATGTTTGCATTATTTTGGCTGGCCAATGGGCTAATTATATAAAAACAACGTACAAGTAGAGTCTTTCATTATGGTTTTAAATGTATTAATCGCATAATCGCTTTAGGTCAGTTTTTTATATATTCGTGGCTGTGCCTGGGTTTTGGGGTAGTGAGATTAAGGTCGTTTAAAGGCTATACAATGTACGGTTATGAGCAATAGTTAGATGTTACAAGCAGCCGTGTGAACTGCCATGGTTTGGCAGCGGAATGGTTAAGCACGTTTCAAGTTCGACTCTTCTTTGTCTGTATACTTCCGCGGTGGTTTATTGCATAGTAGGTTGTCGATGCTGCGCGTTGAACGACAGTAAGAGAGCGAAAGATAGGTATTATATAGAAATTAATCGCGAAGCGTTATCATAAAATCTAACAACAAAAGTGCAGATTTTTCTTTATGTGCGTATCATTTGATTCTAATACTTAGTCAAAGTACGTTTAACTAGTAATTACTAAATAAAAAATAAATAAACAAAATAAAATAATTAGTTGGAAAATTGAGGGATTTTAAAATCATCTGGGAATCATCTACATAAATGTTGGGATAGTGTGAGGCTAGGACAAAATGAGTATGTTTTTTTTTTCTTCCTTTTCAAATGATTATGATTTATGAGACAATAAATATATTTTTTTTCTCGTTTTGATTACTAATCGATGCGTTGGCTGTCTGTAGATATCAGTGTGAAAGTGTAATAGAGGAGGAATGAAAATGTGTGTGCATTGAGTGTTTATAGTTATGAGTCTGTGGTGATTTATGAAAGAGATGTATGATATGAGATGACGGATGTCAAGTGGATGTATGTACTTTTATTGGAAAGATTGGATTGATACAGATAGACAAAAGCTGGAGGGTAATCAAACTAGATTTGTCGGTATTTGCAGGGGAACAAACTGGGGAGGGACGGGGATACACAACTAGCCAGAAAAATCTTATCGGTAGGTTAAAATTTCGACCCATTCAAAAGGGTAGGTTTTTATGGCTAGTACTACACAAGGTAATAAGACCCTTACGAAACCCACACACTCATATTGGGTGAGATATATCTGACACTCGACATATTTTAAGGGCCGTGAGCGTCTAAAAGGACGAAGCTCTTTTCAAGAGGTTAATTAGATATATTATGTTGCTTTCAATATGAGGTATAATAATTATAAGCAAATATTTTGTTTAATATATTTTTTTTTTTCAAACAAAAATATCTTTATCATACCATATTGGGGTATTTATTTATGTCAATTTTAAGTTTGTTTATATAAAAAAAAATACACACCCAAACAAACTTAAAGGTCGGTATATTTTATTCAAGTATGAGACACGCGCCAAGAAAACGTGGTTGAGGGTGATAAGGCAATGAAATTGGTTCGAATTTTGGCGATGGAACTTGAAAGCTTCGTACTTATAAAAATTAAAGGTCTCTCCGTTTCGCTTGGGAGTTTTTGCTGTCTCATCAGATGCTCTTCTACGGAAGTGTACGGCGCAATTCGGGTAGAGACAAGAGTAATACTCGACGCGGCCGGGTTGAGCTGGCAAGGACGGGTTAATTAGTAGCCTATTAGATTCACAACCTAATATCTTTGGTGGAGCGAGGTGACTGGGGAAAAAGTTGTCATGGTTCATTGACGGAATTCTGATGAACTAATTTCAGAGCTGAGTCATTAGCGGTCACTTAGTATTGAGACACACACTACACGTTTAGAAAAGGGGGGATATATCCGACTAATCTAGAGTAGATTGAAGTCTTTTACAAATTACTGTAGTAATTCATAAAACACTTAAATCGGGGGCGAACTGTGACTAGTCGTATGCCTATTGCCTAGTATTAACCACATTTTTCATTGAAACACAGAAAATAAAAGGAAATACCTTGTAAAACTAAAGACGTCTTCAGTCGCATATTTCATTAATGATTCCATCGAATATTCTAACAATTGAAACTTGAAGCAATTCCATGGTAATCCATAATACTTATCACGTGTCTTTCTTTTTTTTTATTCTCTATTTTAACTTAGAAATAAACAAAATAAACCCTCAGGAAATAATCAACAACAAATTGGTATTGACGTTGACAATAAAACTGATGAAGACAGCTCAACGTTCCGTTACGCTGATGCTCTAGTACAATTTCGAAACATACAATCTAAAAATTCATAAGATAAATAAAAATATTAAAATAATTAATTCTCTAAATTCTGGATGTCTTAAATAATATATTAGATACTAATAAACATAAAAAACTTCAATACAGGAACGTTTTTCAGAAGTAAACTAAAAATATCTCAAAGTAAAATAATGCTTACAAATTCGTACGCGATGAGTTTTCGAACGTTCCCTTTTATCGTAATTTAGTCTACTCCAACTGACTACTCGACTATTGCCTATGAATGTGTGCGTAGATGTCATTAAAAATAGCTCCGTCTTTCTCTAAACTGCGTGAGTAAAAAGGACATGATTTATACTCTGAAGTAAGCAATAATGAACGTTAATATTTAGGACATATGGTTCAGTAAACAACCTGTAACTTATGATCTTTCTTCTTGAATCGAACCTTGTTACACGCCACGAGGTTAATGACATCTTCCTCAGTTCTGGTATCCTGGTACTTTTGGTAAACGTTTGTCTCAATAAGACACCAGTTGTCGGTTACCCGCCCGAGGCAAACGACCTCTTCTGCAATTCTGGCATCCTGGTACTTTTGGAATAGTGGTTATGCCATTATGTCGCCGTTATGTCGCCGTTATGTCGCCGTTATGTCGCCGTTATGTCGCCGTTATGTCGCTATTATGTCGCCATTCAGTCGCCACTCAGTCGCCACTAAGTCGCCATTCAGTCGCCGTTATGTCGCCATTCAGTCGCCGTTATGTCGCCATTCAGTCGCCATTCAGTCGCCGTTATGTCGCCATTCAGTCGCCACTCAGTCGCCATTCAGTCGCCATTCAGTCGCCACTCAGTCGCCATTCAGTCGCCATTCAGTCGCCGTTCAGTCGCCGTTCAGTCGCCATTCAGTCGCCGTTATGTCGCCATTCTGTCGCCACTCAGTCGCCACTCAGTCGCCATTCAGTCGCCATTCAGTCGCCATTCAGTCGCCATTCAGTCGCCACTCAGTCGCCAGTATCTTTGTTTTGATTCAGTCGCCACTCAGTCGCCGCTCAGTCGCCATTCAGTCGCCGCTCAGTCGCCATTCAGTCGCCATTCAGTCGCCACTCAGTCGCCAGTATCTTTGTTTTGATTCAGTCGCCACTCAGTCGCCATTCAGTCGCCGTTATGTCGCCATTCAGTCGCCGTTCAGTCGCCATTCAGTCGCCGTTATGTCGCCATTCAGTCGCCGTTCAGTCGCCATTCAGTCGCCATTCAGTCGCCGCTCAGTCGCCACTCAGTCGCCAGTATCTTTGTTTTGATTCAGTCGCCTCTCAGTCGCCATTCAGTCGCCGTTATGTCGCCATTCAGTCGCCGTTCAGTCGCCATTCAGTCGCCGTTATGTCGCCATTCAGTCGCCACTCAGTCGCCATTCAGTCGCCATTCAGTCGCCACTCAGTCGCCATTCAGTCGCCATTCAGTCGCTATTCAGTCGCCGCTCAGTCGCCACTCAGTCGCCGCTCAGTCGCCATTCAGTCGCCATTCAGTCGCCACTCAGTCGCCACTCAGTCGCCACTCAGTCGCCGCTCAGTCGCCGTTATGTCGCCATTCAGTCGCCATAGTAAAAGGTATAAAAGGCCGGTGCGGAGCGTTGGGAGATTCATTCATTCTTCGACCGGGCTAGCAGTGACTCTGGTTTTCGGGTGTAACGTAGTGCGGGGAGGTGAAGTTTCTCCGCGACTGTTTCTGTGTTTGTTTTTTACTTGGAATTATCCTAGTGAATTTAAACTTAGAATTTGTGTCTGTGCTTGGTTTTGCGGGGATTTTAATCGTCGTAACGCTAAGTTTAGACTGTTGTGGAGATTCTTTACTACCATGTGTGGGTTTTTAGTTATTGTGAAGTTTTCTCTACGCTGTGTGTTCTAAGTGCCGTCATGTTATGCAGGGACAATGTCAATGCATGGCCGGGGCTTGGAATTGTGTCTGTGTTTGGTTTTACGGGAAGAAATTCTCGTAACGTTAAATATAGATAACGGTGTTTAAGGGAATTTCACTTATTTGTTTAGTTAATTTAATTGTGTAATAACTTAGTTACATTAGTGTTTTTCTATGGGGTATTTTTGATATTTTAAAAGCCAGATCATTGTTTGGACTGACAGTTTGTCCAGCTAAGCATTCACTCCGCCTAACGGTGCCAAAGGATTGGATGGTTAGGAGTCTATTGCTCCAAGTTTGAGAGGACTTGGCGTCTCTTTTATATCAACATAAGAGACGAATTATCTCACTAGTCTCAAGGCCCAGCTGTTTAGATGGATGTGGGGACGTCACGTGCGCGTCATCCGGAGTAATCTGGGCCCACTGAAGTCGACAGTAATTGAGACTAGGTCTCCTATTAAATTTATTTATATATTTCGATGCTCCGGTTCATGCTAGTGCTGGTTGCGGGGACAAACTTCTGTCGTGACTGATATTACACTTAGTCTTTGTTGTGGCAGAGTTTCCCTCGTCATTAGTGCGTGTGTGTGCTAGGGTACTGATCCACTTATATACACGGAATAGGGCGACTTATTCTTATCCACCATGCCCGCGGGCGATAAGGAGGGAGTCAAATACACTGGCCTATAGGTTGCCTTATCGGTCTCGCCTGCCGAACTTTACAGCCTCTCGTAGGGACTACACTTGCGTATATTACAAAGCATTAGGTCGATGGTAAGAACGAACTATGCTTTGAATATACTAAATTAGGGACAATGGGTAGAGTTAGGGTAGAATCACACACTCATTTTATTGTTTATTAGGGTTCTTTTTTAGTTCTGATCTATACAATTGATATGGTTGATATATATTTCTCTTTAAGGGTTTAAAAATATGGTTTCTTTATCCTAAAATATGCGTGTTTAAAAGGTAAAGGTTCAACTGCCTAAATCTTCCTAATTTCTAATTTATATGGGGAAAGAATTAATGCTTCTATAAAATTTTATTTCTACTTTTCATTTCTGGTTGTCTGGTGTAGGAACGAGGTACTGAGTAATAAAATCAGGTATTTACAACATGATCTCTTAATTATCAATCTGGATTTAGGAATGCAGACTATTCTGGGATTGAAGAACGGTTTGCTTTAGGGAACCTTTGTCAGGCAAGAGCAGTACAAAGCATTTATTGAGTGAATACTCAATTTCGACCTCTACTAAACATAATAGTTAACAAATAAACTCGGTGCTTCGTTTATACATCTAGAGAACTAGGAATTCTGTCTAGATTATCAGCTTTGGGGAATGGGACTATGGGATTAGCATCCCTAGCTTTTGAATATAAAAAAGATAAGTAATTATGATGATTGATGGATACTTTGACACTTCTTTTCATCATCATCTAGGTGCGTTTAGGTTACGAAGTGTTGGTCAAAGCTCTTCTGGCTAACCTAGTAGGGTAGGTGTTCCGATTAATACTTGCCAATCGGACTAGGAGTTCCCAGACCTGCATCGAGTGTGGAGGTGGCATGTGTGAGTGAATCACACTTCGTTTAGAAGATGATAGTTAAATATAATTATCCTTAAAAGCTAGGGAGTAATTGAGCTTATCTCAGGAGTGCTGCCTCTATATTATCCCGGGAACTTAATAGGTGTGGCAGGATTTTACCAACAACATTTTTATATATTTTATATCATCATATATGCTGCAATACTTAAATACATTATAGTAAATTTTACACCATCATTTACATTGCACTAATAAATTCTAATAATTTTCTATTTTTGTATTTCATTTTTCTTTAAATTATTTCTTACTTGCATAAATACTTATTTTATTACCATAAATATCTGTCCTCAAAATCTAGGTAATAATAAATAGAGTCAGAGTCCAAAATTTAGCTGATACTCATTAAAGAATTTGAGGTTACCGCGGTTCACTTCGAGGGGTCCTAACTACTAGCTAGACGATCACATGGCCATATTTTAAGGGTAAATCTAAAGGGGGTGTTTATACTATGGGTAAGTTAGTTAAGTAAGAAGGGGCGGGAGTTACACCTTCCCAGGATTCGAACCCGAAACCTCTAGCTTAGTAGGCAGGGTTACTACCGACTAGGTTAGGAGGCCTTTAATAAAAAATATTTCCTTACAGATCTGCCCTTATTCTGGACGGAGGCGTCTGCGCGAGGCTTTGGTCTATCAACGGTCTCCCGCTATCTGTCCTCGGGCCCCGCGCGTCTCGCCGGCCTGCAGGAGCGCAAGGGAGCGCTCCAGCCCGGCCTCGACGCCGACCTCATCTTCTTCGATCCGAACGCTGCATTCATCGTCACGCCTGAGATCATTCTTTACAAGAATAAAGTAGGTATTCATTTCACGCAACGCTTGACTTTGACGATATGGCATTGAAACCATGAAACTTATTGTGCGCCGAGTCAAACAAATGCACATCAATGTCTGTAATTACAAAAGAAATTAAAACTGGCTATATATTTCTTGTTGAAGTTAAATTGTTTCAGTCATCGTGAAATAAATTTGTTAAAATTAATCTCATTTTTTTCTCGCAAGATGCAACGTTATATTCGATTCGTTATTTCGTTATTCGTTAGGTATGTCTTTACAAATTGTATTCATAACACCTTACTTCCATGATTTTGACCCCTAACTCCCTATTAAGTACATATTTAATGTACCTAGAATCAGGCCTCCGTCACACGCTCAAGGCCACGCGCTATATGCCTACCGCTCGGCGTATCGTCGACGATACAACCCACAGAGGGCCGCCGAACGCCCGCCTCAGCGGCCGCACCGCATTACACCGCGCGTTTCCCGCGCTTATGCTTCGAAATGCCGAAACCACGTAATTATTGTGCAGTAGATGGGTGAAATGGACCCGGGTATGTCCTTAAACTACGTCCAAGACCACCGGTGGACGGGCAGCAGCGTCCCTCAAATTCGGTGTACTCGACTGCGATCGCCAACCCGCCTGCCAAGCGTGGCGATTATGGCATTCACCCCCCATCATGATGAGCACAATAGAACCACGGCCCCGAGGTTCCGGCGACCCCCGGTGCTCTGGCTATGGTAGCGGTCAGGGCATTAGCGGGGTCAGGGGTGCTAAGAATCTCCGGCAAAGATCCGGCTACCCGCCCCGACGACGACTGGCCCTGGTAACACACAACATACGCACTATGAGGACTGACGAAAAGATCTGCGAGCTGGAAGAGGAACTGAGCAGGTTACACTGGGACATTGTAGGGTTGTGCGAAGTCCGTAGAGAGGGGGAGGACACGACAACCCTGAAGTCTGGTAACTTGCTCTACCACCGGGACGGCGACCAACAGTCCCAAGGTGGTGTCGGGTTTCTCGTTCACAAGTCCCTCGTAAACAACATAATAACCATCGACAGTGTGTCGAGCAGGGTGGTATACCTAATACTCAGAATATCCAAAAGATATTCGCTGAAGGTCATTCAGGTATACGCACCGACCTCGTCACACTCCGATGATGAAGTAGAAGCTATGTATGAGGACGTAAGTAGGGCCATACATACTTCTAAAACCTACTTTACTGTTGTTATGGGGGACTTCAACGTAAAGTTGGGCAAGAGAAGCGGGGATGAGTTGAGAGTGGGGCAATTTGGGTATGGGCAACGGAACCCTAGGGGTCAGAGGCTGGCCGACTTTCTGGAGAGAGAGGAACTCTTCATGGTGAACTCTTTCTTCCAGAAGCCGCCTCACAGGAAATGGACCTGGATGAGTCCTGACGGTTCCACGAGAAACGAGATAGACTTCATCATGACCGACAAGAAACGGATATTCAGTGATGTCTCTGTGATCAACAGGGTAAAGACCGGTAGTGATCACCGAATCGTAAGAGGCACACTGAATATCAATATTAAACTTGAAAGGTCCAGCCTGATGAAGTCTACGCTCCGACCTACTCGAGCCCATGTTCAAAACCCCGAAAGCTTTCAACTCGAGCTCTCTAACCGCTTTGCTTGCCTAGAGAACTTGGCTTCAGTGGACGAAATCAACGACGGGCTAGTGGAAACTGTCCACACAGTAGGGTCTAAGTTTTTTAGACCCCGCCGTAAAGATAGACCTCAGAAATTGACCGAGCAAACCTTAAACCTCATGGCTGAACGACGCTCGCTACAGTTGCAGTCTCCCGATGACGCGGAGTCATATAGGCAGCTCAATAGACGTATATCTAAGTCCTTGCGACATGATCTGCGTCTCTTTAATACTAACCGTATTAAAGAGACTATTGAGCGAAACCAAGGCTCCAAAGTGTTCGCAAAGGACAAGTCTATTGGGCAAAGCCAGCTGACAAAGCTGAAACGGGAAGATGGCAGCATAGCGTCGAGCAAAGCGGAGGTTTTAGGTGAGATCGAGAGGTTCTATGGACAGTTATACACTTCGATCGCAAAGCCCGTTGACAGCTTGGTAGGAGATCCAAGAGCCAAGCTGTCCCGACATTATACCGAAGATATCCCGGACATCAGTCTGTACGAGATTAGGATGGCCCTGAAGCAGCTTAAGAACAACAAGGCGCCGGGCAAAGACGGAATCACTTCAGAGCTTCTGAGAGCGGGTGGAACACCGGTACTTAAAGTCCTCCAGAAGCTCTTTAATTCCGTCTTGTCCGAGGGCATAACGCCTGAAACATGGAATAGAGGCGAGGTGGTGCTGTTCTTCAAAAAAGGTGATAACAACCTATTGAAGAACTACAGACCCATCACGCTTCTGAGCCATGTCTATAAGCTGTTTTCAAGGGTCATCACGAACCGTCTCGAACACAGACTTGATGACTTCCAGCCTCCCGAACAAGCCGGTTTCCGAAAAGGCTATAGTACCATAGACCACATCCATACGCTGCGGCAAGTTATACAGAAGACCGAAGAGTATAACTTGCCATTATGCTTAGCGTTTGTGGACTATGAGAAAGCCTTCGATTCGGTGGAAACATGGGCGGTGCTTGAGTCTCTTCAGCGATGCCATATTGACTATCGGTACATCGAAGTGTTGAAGTGTTTGTATAGTAACGCCACCATGTCGGTCCGAGTACAGGAGCAGAGCACGAGGGCGATTCCATTGCGAAGAGGCGTAAGGCAGGGAGACGTTATCTCTCCGAAACTGTTTACTGCCGTAATGGAAGACGCCTTCAAGCTCCTGGAATGGGAAGGACTTGGCATCAACATCAACGGCGAATACATCACTCACCTTCGGTTTGCCGACGATATCGTAGTCATGGCAAAGTCGATGGAGGAACTCAGCATGATGCTCGATGACCTCAACCGAGTTTCACAACGGGTGGGCTTGAAAATGAACATGGACAAGACGAAACTTATGTCAAATGCCAATGTTGTGCCCATCCCAGTCTCTGTTGGGAACTCGGTACTCGAAGTTGTTGACTCGTACATCTACCTAGGACAAGTAGTCCAATTAGGTAGGTCCAACTTCGAGAAAGAGGTCAACCGCCGAATCCAACTCGGTTGGGCAGCGTTCGGGAAACTACTCATACTCATACTCATACTCATTTATTCATAAAGCCAATTTACATGTCAAATAAAATTAGAATTATACAGTTAAAATTGAGATCAAAAATTAAAATTAAACTTAAAATTATATGTACAATTATAATCGAAAATTAAAACAAAACTTACTCACATGTCGAATTACAATTAGAAAAAGTTTAAAATTAAATTGAGATCAAGAATAAAGATTGAAAATATAAAATTAAGATCAATATTAAAATTACAATTAATATTAAAAACAAAGCCGATTTACATGTCTAAATAATGTTGAGATCAAAATTTAAAATAGTATAAAAATAGTATAAAAACAAAAGTCAACAATTACATTTAAAATTAATATAAGAGTAAATGTGATACGGTTCTAAGATTAAAAATTACAATTTTAAATTAGTCAACAGAAATATTTAATGTCAAATGAGGTAAAATTAATATTATACATTTAATAAATAACAGTTTGTTACTGACTACAATGCGGCTCAGATACGCACTGACCCTCTATGTATCATGAACTCCCCGTAGGTGTAGAACGGGTGATCGACGAGCCAGTTCTTTAAACGGTGCTTAAAGTTGCACAAACTTGGTGCGTCAATAACGTTTTGTGGCAGTTTATTATAGACAGTAGGTCCCATTACATGAGTTAATTTATTTGACTTCTTTAATTTCCTACTAATCCCTACAAGTTTCCTAGCATTACGCGTATTGTAATTTGACCCCATCTCTTTCGTTTTATAAGTGTCTAGGTTTCCTCTCACGTATATCGCTACCTGCATGATTACTATTGCAGGCAGTGTAAGAATGCCGAGTTTTTTAAAAAGCTCTTTGGCAGGGGTGTCAGCTGGCACTCTCGCAATGGTCCTGACGGCACGTTTCTGCAGGCGAAATACTCTTTCCCATTGCGCACAGAGACCCCATAGCTCTGCACCATACTGTATCAGTGAGTGTACAGTAGCGAAATAACAGGTTCGTGCAACCTCTGGAGCCACTATCTTCGCAACACGACCCAAAGCGAAGCATGCACTTCCTAATTTGCCACACAACCTGTCAACGTGCAGATCCCACTTTAAGCCCTGATCGATTTGGAATCCTAAGAAGGTGGTGGAGGTGGTTTGGTCAAGCATTTTTCCATCAATTTGGACTCTCAGTGGCCTCGTACTGCGACCCGACAAATTGAAGTGCATGAAGTGCGTCTTTTTTAGGTTTAAGGCTAGCCCGTTCAATGCAAACCACCGAGACAGCTGTGCTGCCGCGATGTTCAGTCCTTGCTCTAAACCGTCAGTGGTAGGCGCTGTAACGATCGCGGCAACGTCATCGGCGTACATTAGAGTTTCGGCCGCCTGAATCGACTCGGGTAGGTCGTTGAGGAGTAGGGAAAAGAGGATATTTGATACAGATGATCCCTGCGCAACACCCATCGTCGCTTCCAAAGGATCCGATCTTATCTTTCCGCCGTCACCTACTACAATTTGGGATCTATTTCTGAGTAGGCTAGTGAATAGAGACAGCGTTGAGCCGTGAATGCCGTAATGCTGCAGCTTTGCCGCTATCACAGCATGGTCTGCAACATCAAAGGCCTTGGAAAGGTCACAGCACAAGATTGCGACTTGCTGTTGACCTTCCCTGGCAGCCATGGTACGGCGGATTAGTTCCCGAGTTAGAGAAGTCATCGAATGCCCTGTACGGTACGCATACTGACGTTCAGATAGCGCATTCGTAGCGACCAGGAAGTTGGAGAGGCGGCTACTCAGGCCACTCTCAAGAACCTTCGATACCGCTGGGATTATAGAAATAGGCCGGTATCCATCCATATTTTCTCTCTTACCTTTGCCTTTGAAAATCGGAGCAACTTTGCTAGTCTTGAGCAAAGGGGGCATAATGCCCTC